>NC_133208.1:20295307-20342807 GCF_958299795.1 Porites lutea
CACTGTACCACGGTGCTTGTACGTCCGAGTGTTAAATCATAGTCTGAGTAGAGGAGACTAATTGTAAGAGGCGACAAACATCAAAATTATAAACAAGAGCGCTGCAGTTTATGTTGGGAGCTCTCAGTCGGACGTTGAGTACCTTCAAGTCTACAAAAACATACAACAAAGGAGTCTGCTGGGCTCCATAAAATTTAGCCTAGACATCTAGGTAGTCTCCTATTTTTCCTACGCAAGGAACGCGAGCCATGAGACACGCGCTCGCTTGTCGCCCCTCGCGACTTCGCTTCTCGCGTGTTACGCATGCCTCCCAGTATACGCAGTCAGGAGCCCATTTGTGGGTACAAGTGTAAAAGGCTCCTGTAATAGGCCAGTTGGAATTGTTAAAATTCATACTTGGTCCTAAGGCGGAAATATGACAAAAGAAATGGCATTAAAATCCAGGGGTTAATAATTAATTTATTTTGCATTATTTCCCTCAACCTTTTTGGAGCAAAGACGAGCCAAGTACGAATTCTAACAATTCGAACTTGACTGTCACAGTGCTTCTCAGCCAATTAGAGCAAAGTAAATGAGATGGGCAAACGAATTTCACGCAGTAGTCGTACGCCGGTGACAACAAAGAAATGAACCAAAAAAACGAACGCGCAAAATTCTTACGCTTATCAAACCCTATTGCTTTTTTGACGTTCGCTTTGTTCTTGTCAGTCCATTAACTCTAGCCTTGGCTCTGGGTTGACCGGCATAGAACACGACAAGTACTTAAATTTTGGTATCGAAGGGCAACAGGTGCACATCCGGTCATAAATAGTGATAATAATGACATAATTAACATGTTAAAGAAAAACTTTTAACTGACATTAAATTATACATGTCATGGTAAATTACATTTCACTCATTCGTTTTGTAAACCTTAAGTAGATTATACTATTCGGCTCCTGTTGACCATTAGAATAGTGCAGCACCCCATGCGGACAACTGATTTGGCAAATGAAAGTTTTGGCATTTTAATAAGCAAACGCCTCTGTTAGGCTCGCGATAAAAGTTGATAAATTGAAGACAAGGCTGATCGGACAACCAAGGGTTGGTTATTTACAAATTTATTCACCCAATATTTCAAATGGACAAACTAGTCTTCATAAGGGGCTTGAAAAGCTAATTGAGAATAGCCGAACGCTTACAGTACACTCTTTTTTTTATAAGAATATATTTTATAAGAATATGGAGGCTGAAATTTGCGAAATTTTAAGAATATTTTAAGAATAAAGCCAAGGCTAAGATTTTGAAAAGGATAGATATAATTTTGTGTGTTGAAACATCTGTAAATACAATTTCTCTGAACGGCGAAACTAGCCAACAAAACGAAAAAACCTGCACTAGCTATAACAAAATGTTCAACGCTAATGACAAGTCGATGAACGGTACATGTAATACATATACATACACCCCAATAAATTCTAAAACGGAAATGTCATAAGCTATAATTTAAGAATAATACAAGAATATTTTCAGCCTAAAATCGGCAGAAAAATAAGAATATTCAGCCTTCTTCGGAAAAACAACATTCTTATAAAAAAAGAGTGTATTTAAAATAATTCAAAGGCAAATAATAAAATATTTATTTTATTTTTATTTTTGTATTATTCTATTCTCGACTACGTAGCTTTTCTAGCCCTTGATGAAGACTAGTTTTGTCTAGTTGAAATATTGGGCAAATAAATTTGTAACCCTTAGCTTTCCAATCAGCCTTGCCTTCAATTCTAACTGTTATCAGGAAAGAGTTTATATTACTGATCCTGATCTACAACATGCAAGATCCTGCTTTCCCTCGCTGCTGTTTGTCCAAGTGGTCCGGCTTGCAAGAATTGTTCGCTAATTCCTCCTTTCTCCCTCTTTCTCCCCTCTCTTCCGATTTTTTTCCATCGGATCCCCGTTTCGCGTACGCTTGGTGCCAGAGCCTTTTCATGCGCGGTTTCCGGTTTCGGTCAAGTCTTAAAAAGTGACACGCGCGAAGCTCCCCATTGCTCGCGAGAAAAAACCTCTGGTACCCAGGGTACATTTCGCGCCACTCTCTATGCATTAGGTATGATCTGTATTCGTCCGGAAGAGGCTGCCGATGATACTACATTAGCCTGTG
The DNA here is from genome assembly GCF_958299795.1 of Porites lutea. Lineage (NCBI taxonomy): Eukaryota > Metazoa > Cnidaria > Anthozoa > Scleractinia > Poritidae > Porites > Porites lutea. The sequence goes on from NC_133208.1 coordinate 20,297,445, forward strand.
AACAGGCCTTTCCCTTCCCTTTCTTCGCTTTTTTTCCCCAAACAGAGAGCCTGTTCACAGGCTAACACTGCATAAGCTGTTCGGACCTGCTGGAGAGGTACCTCTATACCTCCCCTTAATAGACTGCTCACAGTCCCCCATTTTTTCGTTAGATCGTCGAGATATAGCGCGTCTTACTGTTAAAGGCGGCCATCTTGATTTGTACCGAGGGGACGGACGTCGGGTATTATAGCTCTAGGGGGAGGGGGGCCAGGAAATTAGAGGGACTGTGATAGTCCCTCTATTTTTCTCGCTTCCTCCCAAACCGCCCCCGCACCCTAACTAGTTTTGACACTCATGCAAGATAGCAGCCCGTAACGCAAAGCGCTCGATCTCGACGATCTTACAGAAGAAGAGAGGACTGTGAACAGTCTATCCCCTTAAGGGCTTATCGCACGTACCCTGCTGGGATTGCAGCAGAGCTTGGGTTCCACGAAAACTAAGTCAGGGGGGATTTCGCGAACAGCCGGCTGGCTAACTAATCAAGGGATTGACAAAATGTTTCGTGCTATGGAGGTATTTTTTCTATATATTTTCAGGAGCCGATTACTGGTAATCTGATATTTTACATGTGCTACTACTAGCCATAGGTCGAGGAATAATTAACAATTATTCCTTGAGCCCGAAAGGGCTCTGAGTCAATAGCAGAGGCCGTGAGGGCTAGAGGAATAATTGTTTTAGTAAAATCCAACTGGTTGGTCAAAAATATTGAAACGAAACAACTTTAGCTAGTTAAAGCTAGTCTTTAATCCTTTTTGCCGCCAAAAAGCCGGTGTCACAGCGTTTTGGGCATCCCCGCGTTTTGGGCCGCCCCCATGCCCAAATCCCTAGCGTTTTGGGCATCCCCTTCTCATATTACTGCAGCGTTTTGGGCATCCCCCGGTACCCTCCCGGGATGCCCAAATCCCTAGTGTTTTGGTCATCCCCTCCCAAAAAATTTTGGATTTCGCGGGAAAATCGAAAACGTTTTAGAGATGGACTCCGCTAAATATAGAAATCTTTTCCAGTATCTTAAAAAGAAGGTTTATCCTGAAAGCTTTACAAAGCAAGACAAAACGACTCTGCGAAAATCTGCCAAAAAGTTCGAGTATGACTCAAAATTAGAGTCCTTGTTCTACGTGGCCAAGGAGAAGGATGGCACAGTGAGCGCTTTCCATCCCGTGGGGGCACTTGGGTATTTTTTGGGTGGGTATGTGCCGCCCGGGACTCCAAATTGGCACCCCGTTCTAAAAAAAAATTCCCCTAAAATTGATACCCCGTTCTAGAAATGGGCCAATTTTTTATACTCCGTTCTAGGGTGCAACAAGAGTATAACAGTTTGCTTCAGTAACGCATTGAGCCGTATTTTTAAAAGCAATCTGTCCTTGAATAATTTCAAAAGGCTGCTTACAAAACTGGAGCTTTCATGCGTTCGAAATATTATACCCCGTTCTAGAAAACGCTTCTGAAATGGATTCCCGTTTCTAAACCAGGAGCTTTAAAATCACGACCCCGTTGGGCGCACATACCCGTATAGGTAATGTATGGGAGTACCCCCCCGGGCTTTCCATTTAGTCAAAATTTCCGGAATTTCCGGTTCGGCGGAAAATGGAACACCTTTCGTCGGTTCATCCCACTGGAAAATTCCCAGAAAAAGTGGAAAATCTAAAAAGGTGGGCCCGTTTTCCCGGTTGGAATTTCCGAACGGAATGTCGTGTTCCATTTATGTTTCTCGTAGTTTGTACCAGTTCCAGGTCCACCGTCGGGCACCGCGACATACCAGGGTTTACGACTAAATGGAACAACTTTTTACCGGGGCCTAGCCGAAGGCTGGCACCGGTCATAAAATGCAACGCGTTTCTGTGTTTTCAAAGTTACATTGTTAGGGATATATCGCTGACTGAGATATATCGCTGGCTCGTTACTTTTGGGAGTGTTCGCTGAGATATATCGCTGCCGTCATAAATTTGAAGTAGGGAGCGATAACTGTAACCATGTAAATATCAATTCGATTAGTTTGCACGCGGAATGGTTTAATGCGACTATATTTACCACTTATCAATAAATGAGATCCCTGTCTATTGCAAAATATTGTTACAGTATTCATCCTAGCGATGACAAGGCTTGGTGGACGTAGAACTGTGTACACTACGACAAAGCAAAAATCTTAACTTATTAAACTTGCATGCGCCAAGCTTTGTTTATGCGTTTCAATACCTTACAATTCGCACTCCCTACAGGAAACTTCGTCAAATATTTTTCGACAAACAATTAAAACTCATTAGGAGGAAGTCTATCACTGCTTTGACTTATGAAGCAACAAAACAAAATATTTTCAAATAACCTTTGTCACGCAATATTTACGTTAGCGAGATGCGCAAATTCTCAACTGTTCAAAATGCGGGATTCCCTAACATTTTGTCTTTTCACCTTATTCATTAGACGTTGATGTACAATTTGTACGTTTTTCCCCTTGGTATTCTTAGCTACTTTGGATTCTTGTTGCTAAGAAATATCTTATTATTATGTAATCGATCTGAACACGTGAGAAAAACTGCGTAACTTGACAGCCTAGGATTGGGAGTTGACATTATTCATTACACCTTGTTTTCATCTCTAAAGAATATTTGCAATAAAAAAGATTTTTATGTCGCCCTACAAACTTGTTGATGAAGACGACCCTTCCACGTCGGTTGCCAAGACAAAAGTGGCCCCGGTAAAATTCACGAAGTGATTCTTGTTACCAATCGGAAATTCCACTTTTGCTCCCACCGAAATTTCCGGTTTTTTTTCCTAAATGGAAAGCGCCCAGTGCTTCGACACCGAGGAAGAGAAAGCGAGGGTCTTCGAAGAGCGCCACTCTGCTCCTTTTTCTGGACACGCCGGCCGCGATAACTCTTACGAAAATCAAAGAGCGGTTTTACTGGCCTGACTACTACAAGGACACGATGGAAATGGTTAGTTACAAATTTTACTTCTTTGCCAATGCACCCTCTTGATCGTGGTTTTTAAGATGCCCGCGTTGATAATCGAAAACATACGCTAAATTTCTTCTGTTTTCAGTGTTTTTTGAAAGGGTGAGGCATGATTGCATCTTTTGGTAGGTTGTCAAAGGGCATTGTAAACCGGCGTCCTTCTTATAGCTTCCGTTTGTTTTTATGTGAAGCCAAAGATCAGAAGTTATATTTCTGAAGTGTAGCCTTGAACATCAATTTATGTCACGCCGTACTTTCTTGTGGGCGCCAATTGTTTGACAGCCTTTCCTGTGTCAAGTAACGCTGCGGCGTTAGTATGTCTTGCACACTATGAATTCAACACCGCAAAACGCAGTTTTATTCATGTTTGTCTTTTGATTGCTTTGTTTAGTATTCTTGTTTTTGGCCGTTTGGAATCAGACGATCGCAGCTGCCGGTGATTGCGACATTACTCGCTTGTAAACAGTTCTATTAAATAAAATTGAAGCTTTGCAAACAATGAAGTGTTGTACAGCGAAGCGATGTTATGCAGTTGTAAATTTCAGTTTCGTCATGTTTTGAGCCAACGTTTACTGCCTATGGTTTTTTTTTCTGTGAAATAAACCCAGCGAAAAGTGTCAGGCGATATAATTGTAACATGCATCTACACTATTAAGCCGTAAATTCGTGATTGACAATCCCGACTTTTCCCCAGTCTGAAATGATTTAGGCAAAGTCGAAGCGATCAGCGTTTTGGGCATCCCCGGTGGGATATGGGAATGGGGATGCGCAAAACGCAGGGATGCCCAAATCACTGTGAGCACCGGCGCTTTGCGCTACTAGCTAGTAGGCTCCAGGGCGGATAAAGGTTGGGCGGTGAAACGAGCGCGTCCGAGCAAAAAGGTGTGATGCAGTGGACTGGGACTCTGCTTAGAAATGTCGCCTGTTTTCGACTTCGGTCACGGCTTGCGATTGTGGTTTGTACATTAAACACTGCCGCTGTCACTGAATTATGGCGGCTTGATTTGTTTTCTTGCACTTCTTCCTCGTTCCTTTGTGCTGGTACGCTGTCTCCGAGAGGCAAATGTTGCTATTTTTTGCGGGAGGTTTAGTTGGAGTAGACAAATTCAAACATCTCTTTCAAAGGGTTTCTTTTATTACTTCCATGACTCTACCACTGAATTATATTTTCGTTCTGCTGCTCGCCAATGTCGATGTTATTCCAAAACAAAAACAACTAAGTACTGTCTAAAACACGAAGGATAATCTCATCCATGTCATCCATGGCAAAACTAAAAGACAGCAGATCGTGTTTCATCACAGGTGGCCCAAGCGTAATTTGAGAGTTTGTACGGGAAAAATAGAGTTTGAAACTTAGACGAAATAAATGAAGTGAAAGCGATAAAAGTTATCAATAAAGTGTAAATATTGTTACCTGGAGTCGTTGTCTTTGTTTTTACGAAGTTTCAACGCGATTTGAGTACTTCTACATCATCTGACATGACAGTGTAATAATAAGAGTCTCTTATTATTACACTGTCAGGCCAGATGATGTAAAAGTACTCAAATCTCGTTGAAACTTCGTAAAAACAAAGACAAAGACTCCAGGTAACAATATTTACACTTTATTAATAACTTTTATCGCTTTTACTTCATTTATTTCATCTAAGTTTCAAACTCTAGTTTTCCCATACAAACTCTCATATTACGCTTGGGTCACCTGTGGTTTCATAACTAAATGACGTGTATTTTATAAATGCGTGCAGCTCGTGCAAGGTGAAATTATGCTAATTTCAATCACCATCATCTTTCTTTTTAATTTTGAAAAAAACATCTCATACGTCTTTCTGTTTCTTCAAAATTTCAAAATTAGTTTCCCCTCAGTTTTTACTGTTTACATTGTTTTGTTTTAGAAAGAAAAACTGAGAAAAAACCTTACAACTAACCTCAATAAATTTTGTTTACATGCGTTTGCCGGATTTGCAACGCATTGCGCGAATCGCCATGGCGCGTTGCACCCGAGAAGCAAAGTTTGAAGAAGTACAACGCCACTATATCAATATATATCAATCTAATTTTCTGCTATGTCTTAAAAAATTTATCCCCCTTTAACATATGTAAAAATTGAGGTTAAGAAGTGTTAAGCTTTTGCAAACGAAACTGCGAAAGACGATTAGGTGATATTTAGTGGAGGGAGGACGTATTCAACACTTTGAAATTAAACTCAAATTTTGGCATTATACGACCAACAAGTTTGACTTACAGACGTACAGACACAAACATATGAAACTGTTTATTGATACTGTTATGAAACGAATTTATCTATTTAACATTGTAGTCTGAAATCACAGAAAGAAAATAGGATTTCCGGTTTGCAAAAAGGAAAATTTCGCCGGCCTTCAAGCGCACCGGAAGCGCGGAAAGAGCGCTCGTGCCAGTCCTACTCCGCATCACACATTAAATGAAGAGCGGAGCGCTCGTTTCACCGCCCAACCTTTATCCGCCCTGGTAGGCTCAGTAGTGGGCTATAACATGGGCTCAGTAGTGGGCTATAACATATAGCCTAGTAGTAGCTCAAGCAATCAGAACGCAGCATTGATGATAGACCACTAGTTGGATTTTACTAAAGAAGAATATCGTGCGTGATATCGAGGACTTCGTTGAACAGTGGCATGGTTCGTTACACCGAGGTTCAACTGTACATTGATTTTACACTTACCGTCCCCACCTGCAACCCTACCCGTCCCTACAGAGAGGGAGAGGGTAGGAGAGAGAACCTGGGAACGAGGCCTGGGTCTCAGAGACTTTTCGTGCGTGGCATTTGTCTTCAGAAATCCGACACCGAAGCATCCCGCCCCACCCGAGGGAAAAACTCTGGTTTAATACCCAGTAGAGTACCCAACTATCCAGGGTATTTTACGTTGAACTCTATAAAGCAAAGTGGTGGAGCGAGGCTTTGAATTTAGTGTTTTCTTAAAACTTCTTACTGACTAGGATAATGAAACGAGCATTAGAACATTAAAAAGCCGGAATGGGCGATAAGAACGGGGGTGGACACACACACCGCGGAAAAGTAACTCAAGTAGGTTACCTAACGATTGATAAGTAACATATATAAAAAAAAGTATTTTAGCAAATGACCTTTGTCATCTCCTTTCAAGATTATTGTCACTAATATAAGAACAAAGCTCAAGTCTTCAGTTGCGTGGTGACACGTGCAAAAAAAACGGAAGTTGTGGATTGACAAAGGAGTAAACAAAAATGTCTATCCCTAAGAAACGCAAAGCTGCAAAGGAAGCATCGCACACTAAAATATATGACCTATCATGTTCCGTAAATCTATTGTAAAAGTTGACCACAACACCACTCCCAAACTTATAAATCCCTGATAACGGGTTTATTTTCACATAGTCATGAATATCCAAAGAACATGTAGCTGAAGGACTGAATGGGATCTGTGCTACAGCGATCCTGTACCAGTGTGCTTTCTACTCGGCTGGCCTGCTAGTCTTTTTTTTCCCAACTAAGTAATTTTTTTTAGAAAACTAGAAAAAACAAATGCAGATTGCCCATTAAGGCAAAATTTTAGTTTCTAACCTCGGCGAAACGAGAACTCTTTAGGTTTTTCTTACAAATAGTACAACTCAACCACAAGAAACGTTTGGAGAGCATTTCTCGATATCAAGACAAACATGGCAAGCCTAGGTATAATACCCAGTCGTTTCCTTGACCCAGCCTTCCTCGAGCTCAATAATTTTTGGCTTTTTTCCTCTTTTTTGCCCAACCAACGTAATGGGAAACGAAATTTTATACGGATGGCGGTTATCACGCCGATCCAAACTGGAAGAGATCTAGAGATGAATACTTTAGACGCCCTCGAAATTCTCCCAGGTTACAAAGCGCAATTTATGCCTAATTTGAAAGGTTCTTACTAAATTTAAGTTAAAGAGGAAAAAATCGATCCTATCTATTCGAAACTAAAGTTGGAAATGTTTCAAATCCCTTTGCAATGCAAACTTCCCCTATCTCTGCGCATCGTTCATCATTGCCATGTCGTGTATTCGAAAAACTCACAGTGCACACATCATGTCGTACTTCATCTGTCAATCAACTGTTTGAGTTAATCCATGCCAGCGCCTAAAACCACGTGGTGGAAGTCTTCTAAAACTAATCTTTACAGACTTCTACTGATTTATTTTTTTAGCAGTTTCGTAATGATCGAATGAAATCACTACATAGCTTCAACACATCCACTTTTTAATGGCCTTTTAAAGGTTTTCTAAATGAGAGAAGGCATTTTATGGCTCACGAGCCTGGGGTAAGTGACACATTCCTAATGCCTTACGTAAGCGACGATAACAAAACAAATCACGTGAATATCATGTGCCTCGCCTTTCAGTCAAATAGGAAATGCTGCCATAAAGTCAGGTCTCTCGTTGAAGGCGTTGGTGCAGTGAAGTTTGTGTCTTCCAAGTTTGAATCGTTCATACCGAAAAAAACTTACATCTCGAGGTAAGTCCGTCCACCCTATTCTAATAAGGAACTGTGCTAAGCAAAAAAATCGGCATACAACATTCAATGATGTAAAAGATCATCATTTTTAATGTTCATCGTTCGAGTAAGAGAGTGACCGATCTGAGGCCGCCGCCTTGTTTTACTCCTTCTAACTTGTGAATGGAATCTGTGCTCCAGTACTACGTTTATATTTCACATTCTTAGTAAGCTTTAAAGCTCTGTAAATTTAATTGTTCATCATGTTGTGCTTATCTTCAAACAATTAAGATTTTGTCGATGCAACTTTTGGGGGACGTGGCTGTTATATATTGAGTTGATCCCTCCATTTTGGATCCAACGCAACATTCACATGCCTGAAATAAACTGCAGTGATTTTTGTTGAACAAAATAGGACTTTTAAAATGCCGAATAGTAAGGTTAATTTCTTGCTGTGGACGGCACACTGTTGATTACGAAATCTGCATGGCAGCCACAAGCAGTGCGCCTTATAATAACTCCGCGTGATTTTACTACAGCATGAGAATGATGTGATCACTTTGTTTTGTATTGTTGAGTCTATTAAGCGATACCTAAACGGAACTACAGTCGCTTTGTTAACTGAAACCACTTTTTTCTCGTCCAGTGGAGCGCGAAATTACCCAGTATTTAGCGCTGTTTAATATTGACGAGCGTCGAACGCCCGACAATATACATAGCATGGTCGCAGAACAACACCCTAAAAACCGCTTAACTCCATGTGAAAGTTCGCACGATTACACCATTTTATATAAACCAAGCTTGAAATAGAAATGATGCCCTCCCTTTCGAAATGCGTTCGCTCATGTTAATCCTTCTGAACGTGTTAAAAAGCGCGCTGGATGTTGATCACGATGTCTTTATTTATTCTATGCTGAAACCATGTCCGTTATTCCATTTGACCATAAAGTCGATCGACTTACGTGCGTATACAAAGTCGAAATGCTTCTCATCTGCCTCATAAACTGAGCCTTGTTCGCTAAGTCGAAGGAAACGTTTGCAATTTGCTTTCCTTGGTTCATTTAGCAATTGAAGTCTGGTTAATTTCGGGCGCGCGCGCGCGAGAAAAAATAGATGTTTGAACTGAAAACCATCCGTTGCCAATATAATTTCGTAATACAAGTGCTTAATTATTGATGTTGTACTAGTTTGAAATGTAACTAAAAGGTAGACACGTCCATAATTATTTAATATAATATATTACAGGAGTGGACATGTACACTGTTCATCGATGCATTATTCGTGAACCTTATTTGCCTATCAATGTTTCACTTTTCAATTCGCTGAACGTGTTTCACAATCGAAGGAAGCTAAGGCCAGTCCTTTGTATTACTTCAGCCGTATGCACGTGCCGAGAACAAAACTTTGTAAAATACGCAAGTATCATAAGTGACCTCCCTTTGTCAAACGCATTTTTTTCTTTTCGAAAGCAAACGTTAATTAAAATATTCAAAGCCGCTGTCGTGGCTAGCGACATGTAGTTCGAGAAATTTTAAACATTTCCTCGTTGGCATTCTTCCTACGAGCAATTTATTATTGGCGGCTTCTGATCAAGGTATACTGGTATAAAGAGAGCTCGGAAACTTTTACAGATTTGAGGATTGAAGTTACCGGAGAAATCGAAATTATTTCACCGCGTGGAGGTTTTAAATTCCAGTCATCTTTTTTTCTTGAAATGCCGGAAATCGGTGTCCCTTTCTGATTGATGTGAACTTCGCACTCAAGCCTATCTGACGACGTTCTTGAAATATGTTAAGCTGTTAATTCAAGCGATAGGTTTTCTTTTTTATTTATGAGAGCAGTAACATTAGTTTAAATAAAAAAGTGATCAGAGCCTGATTGTAGAAAAATGAACACTGTGGACTATGTTTAAGCAACAATTTTCTTAAAAGGTAAGGGAAAGATAAGAAATTTACATATCAAACCCCTTGCCATCTCTTAATAAAATTTCTAAGCTAACACAATATTTCATTATTGATCTTGTTATCCAATGATATACCCAGACAGTTGCCTTAATAAAATTGGGTTATTCCAGAAAAAATCCACACTCCCCCATCCACCTGGATTTCCAAAACTGCTCGAGCCCCCCTCCCCTAAGGATTTCCAAGTTCAAAGACCCCCCACCCATATGGATTTGCATAAAATTTTTAGACACTGTGATTTTACTTTACACTCACTTAGATGATCTTTTAATTAAATAAGTTTCAATTTTTGGCGAATTCTGTGTTAGTTGGGAATGCTAAGATTCCATTTTCACATCTTCTTAAACAGGTGTACACTTTTTGCAAATAAGCTCATATTTCAGTGAACTTTTCTTTTTTCCTAGAACAGGCGAAATATACAGCAATGTATACTACAATAAAGCTCAAAACTAAAAATGTTCTTGAATATTAAATGGTTCTCTTCTTTGCCCATAAAAAATGACTGCGAGAGAAAGAAAAAAGACACTTAGCGGGATATTACTTGATGCCCTGTATCACTTGCCACAACACATGCCTTTCAAAATGGCCACCAAACAATCATTAACAACCACGCTTACAAAATGTACTTGTAAGGCCTGTTTAGTGGAAAATCACCCTGAAATAGCATTAACTTGGAAAAATGTATAATTCAAGGTAAAATCATTGTTTGCTTACTTGAACTGAGCGCATTTTTATGAATTATGCGATTTTTCTTGATATCTTCAAGTTATCGCACGTCATTTTTACAAAAGTAGTGGGGGCAAGCCTATGGATGGAAACTTAAAATAAAGATGGTAAGAGGTCTGTAGTTTAAAAAAATAATAAAATTTGAAAAGGCAAGGCAATTTTTTGAAAACTTATCGATTGAAGTGTTTGAAACATCGATGAAATTGAAAGTTACCCCTGAGGATGTATTTTTGGGTTCAGAGCCCCCCTCCCCTCTGGATTTCCAGAACCGTTAACCCTTCTCCCCCCTCCTGTGAGATTTTCCAGCATGCCTTCTGCCGTGGGGGTGTGGATTTTTTCCGGAATAACCCATTCTCTATTTTCCAATTCCCCATAATACACACTGTTTGCCCCCCAAATTTTGCATAAACCATTGTTTTTAAATGCTCTTGGGAGTATTGCATTTTCCCAAGAGCATTTTAAGACAATGAGTTATGCAAAATTTGGGGGGCAGACAGAGTGTATTATGGGGAATTGGAAAATAGTCAATTGTCTGTTTTTTGTTTATCTTTGTGCACCAAAAATAAGAGTGTCATTTTGTTCTTAGATGGAGAAAATCATCATTTTGTCATTCGTTCTTCTTGCTTGTGGTAAGTGCAAGAGCCAATATTTCTTTTTTATTGAACCACATATATATTGTTTTCCAATCTAAGGGTGCATTCCACTGAGATGAACTGTGTTCACTCAGATCAGGTTGCAGAAAAATGAGTCTGAATTCTTCCTCAGAGGAGTTTCATGAGTTCCTTTGATACATCATAATCGGAGTGATCTTAGATCACTGATTATGATCCAGATCATCCTTAAGGAACGCACCCAAAGTATATTGTTCTCACCTACACTGGGGGCTCTTACAGTGGGTGGTGGCTGAAGTTAAAAAAACCCTTTGGGGGTGTTTGCATGAGAAAACTTGCACCGGCGCAATCTTCATCCCAGGATGACTTGTTTATTTCGTATCGTGTTTTTGTGAGGATGGGTCATTTCATATCCCGGTTATTGCTTTAAACCCTAAGATCAAAATCTGAATTCTCATTTGTTGCCCCTATTCATTTCCTACAGAAGTAGTGGGGAAAAGATAATAAAATATTAAGCAAATTTATCTTGTGTGACCATGTCCATTATTCTCATCACCAATCTGTTTTATAAAGCATTGATATTCAGGGTTCTCCCCAAATTTTAGCTCAGCAGGTAAGGGACCATTCATGGACGGTAAGGCAAAAAAATATACACTTTTCTCGGGGGGGGGGGGAGTGGAGGGAGGGACATGGACCCCGCCCTCACTGGGAAATTTTTTTATTCCCATATTTTAAGACTTATTTTACGCAAATCTGCTGTCGTGTTATCTTTAGACAACAAATTAAAACGTTCGATTCCAAGAATTTTACTATGTCTTTAATGTCCTCTTTCCAAAATGCATGTCCCTAAAAAGGAGAGCTGTATATACAGTACAGTCCAAAAGTAATGCACGTGCAAAAAGTGGCATAAGAAGTTGCTGCGCCGCAAGAACATGCAAGCCACCGCAAGAAGCGAAAGTGCCTTATTTTTCGGACCCTTTGTGTTTTACCCGCAAGAACTTTGAAACGAAAGAAGTCAAAAATCTTCACCGCAAGAAGCTAGAAAATTACCGCAAGCCTCAAGAAGGCGCATGAAATTCTTTACAAGTGTTAACCTGAAAGAAGTTTGTGGTATTTGTCAACTTTTTGTTGCAACATCATTTTGTAGCTTTGATACTAATTCACTCTGTGGCAGCAAAAGGTAATCATGAAAGGACACACGTAAAAAGTTCCCTGAGAAAGCGAACAGCTTTATCTGCTTTTTCTGCAAAGTGAACACTTCAATCGTTCAGCTTTTCCAAAGTTAGATAAAGCGTGTGAGGCGATTGTTTAACAAAACGATCTGTAGTTTCGAACATTTCGATCATTTGGATCATTTCATAGTACAATACCATACTCTCGGCAAAACAAACCAAAGGCGTTGAATTTCTGCCACAATGGATATCACGATTCCAAAGAAAACATGACAATTATTTATTACTTTATTGCAGTAATTTGAAAGAGCCTTTCGTGAAAACAGTCCTTACTTTACTTTAGTATGTATTTTCCAGGAGCGTTTTAAGTTGACACAGTTGCGGTCTTAAATTACACGGCTCTTTTGCGAAACACGCTATGATCGTTATTTTTTTGAAGTGCTGCTTTTTTATTGAAATTGTGCACATTTCCTCGCTTAAAAGGTTACCTTTGCAATTTTATATATACCGTTTCAAAATTCACCGATCCTTATTTTGCAAAACGAGCTGCAGTGTGTATTTTAAAAAAACATGAACGTATTTTTAGTTTATCTTTTTTGTTTACACGTGTTATCTATACATCCCTGTCATATGTAAACCAGCAAGAACGAAACAGTTTTAGGGTTTTGAATGTTTAAAACTATGTGCCTAAAGTATAGATTAGTGATCCGCTGACAAATACAGAAAGTGGCACAGCTATTTTATTGTCAGAATAAATTTTCACGTGTTTGAGGCGATCTCGCAAAATGACCCGATGATCGTTTGTGGAACTCCTTCAAACAGCTACTGAAAGAAGCGAAACAAACGAACTGTCAGAAACGATAGAAATCACCAGAAAAGGATAGAAACGATGCAAACGAAAAAATCGCCAAACGATAATGTAAACGATTCAAACGCTGAGCGTAACGCCTCGCTTGACCTTGATCTGACCTGTTGAATAATTTTGTCTGCAAAATTTTCAGTGAAATATATCTATGAAAGTAAAAACGACGAAAGAAGTTCTTGCGTCTTGCTGGATTCAACGCAAGCGCCCAACAAAAAGCCGCACGAAGCTGTCGGCTTGCGGACGCAAAAAGAAGTTCTTGCACATGCATTATTTTTGGGCTATACGTTTTGTACTTAGGTAGCTATACTTTTCCATATATTCATTCTTTTTCTTATGAGGATCGGATCGGATCACAACTTGCATACTTTTTTAAAAAAAGAAATATTTAATTTTGGAAAAACCTTTAAGCGGTTGCAGGCGGTACGAAGTGTTGCTTCAGGCGGTAAATTTTACCGGTTACCGCCTGATAAGGAGAACACTGGATATTACAAGGAGGAATTTGATGCTGACCACTCTAAGGGCTTAAAGGGTTATTTGAAGGTACACGTTATATTGATAAAATACCCCTGCAATTCAAAGTCACAAATATTACGCATGTTGTACCTGTTTCAGTCCACCTGCAGACTAATTTCACACTGAAATGGGTGGTCCTTTTGCGTTTACATGGCATTTTCTGTTTAGTCAAAATTTCCAGAAATTTCGGTTCAGCAGTAAATGGAAAACATTCGTTGGTTTGTCCCACTGGAAAATTCTCGGAAAAAGTGAAAATTCTAAAAAGGTCGGCCGCTAGACTTTCAAAAAAATCCTTTGTCCGATTTAATATGGCGCGGGACGAAGGACTTTTCATACTTAATTGGTACCATATGGTGGCCCACAACTGTCACAGCAAAACCAAAAACCTCACCACAAAAACAAAATACCTCACGGCAAAACCAAAAACCTCACGGCAAAAAAACAAAAACCTCACGGCAAAAACAAATCACCCACAGTAAAAGCAAATACCGACAGCAAAACCAAAGCTATTTTGCTTTTGCTGTGAAGTATTGGTTTTGCTGTGAGGTTTTTGGTTTTGCCGTGAGGTATTTTGTTTTTGCTGTGAGGTTTTTGGTTTTGCCGTGACAGTTGTGGGACACCATAGTACCAGTTTTAGCGAACCAAAAATGGGTCGCTGCTCCTAGACCAATCAAAGTAGCTCTTTAGGACCCTTGGGGATAAAGTTGTGACTCATAAGTAATTAAGTGCATTAGTACGTAACTTGTGCATTGTGAAATTAGATGCTCTCAAGGCAACGGATAAGTGACAACTTAAACACGAAGTAGAAAAATTTGCTCTTTCAATGTCGGAGAAACACACACCTGTTCAATTGTTTTTGTCGGAGTGGAATCAACAAATCAATCAATAAATTCCACTAATTAAGTAGAGGATTTGCAAATGCGACTTAAAAAACCCCCAAAAGGCCAGTCATGCCACTCCCCATGTGTGGTGGGAAATGCAAATGGAAATCCCTCAAGGGAGAGAAGTTGACTTCTCGTGACTTTGTCACTTGGTTGGCTGCTTTGTGGCCTAAAATGGTCGCTCCATTTCTAAGAAACTCGTGAGGTTGACTTGTAGCAATTCCTGGTTGAAATGTTGTGAACCAAATTTCATGTTCCATTTACACCTTTCTCGTACTTAATACCAGTTCCATTTGTGACCAACTTGGCAGCCATCTTGGTGTCCTGTCAGGTAATGGGCTCAGCACCTTACGGGGGTTTACAATAAAATGAAACAACTTTTCACCTATTCTTTGTTTTCACATGACGTCACCAAAATTCAAACTAAGAAACTATCGTTCTTCTGAGTTTCTACTATCATGTGATACTAGAGCACCTTAAAACCTTTATACAAACAAATTTTCGGTTCAAAAGGGTTCTTTGTTTTAGGATACAGGACGCTTGAATTTCTAGGCTTTTGCGTGACAAGGCATTTGGCTGGCGGCCAGGAAAGCTCTTACGAGGGTTTAAAACATTACGGATTTTTTGAGATTTTGCTATCTAAACATTCCTTGTCTTAGAATAAATATTACTTAAATCTTTATGAGTTCCTCAAGCGAAGAATTCACGCACAAGTAGGAAAACTCAAAAACAGCTGTTTCAGTTGGTTTCCGGTGGCCATATTTGTGCCCCCGAAAGGGACCCAAACATAGCGTCTTCATACAAAGCTTTATAAATTGGGTAAAACGTTTTTCCAAATATCTTGCAGATGAACTATTGCATAGACCTGATTCTTGGCAAGGTTTTTTGTATATTTATCTTTTTTCATTTCCCAGATTCTAGAGTTTCTGTATTAAAAGGTTTCCATTTTTATTTCTTCTTTTTCACTTGAGTGAAAATATAGAATTGGAGAATCCATTTTTTTCTCACTGAAATTTCGGGATTTTTTAACTAAATCGAAAACGCCTATGATACCTGTGCAAAATTTTGTACCGAAGAGAATTCTTGCTACGGTACAATAACTGGGGTGAACTCACACCAGAGTGTCTCCCACTGGCATGTCATTTTGTGGTGGTATTATGTAAACAAATATAGAGCCATGAGTGGGAACCGGAGTGAAACTCGCGGCGGTGCGAAAGTCGCCCCAGTGTAATGCAAACACCCCCTTAGTTTGATGAATTAAGGAAGAAGCCCAGTTCCCTGTATATTACTTTGCTATTGCAGGTATGCTGTCACAATTACAGTCTATCCTTGGGTCATTTTTTGCCAATTCATCTGCCATGTCAATTTTTGGCATTTTATCTAACGGGTCTTCCAGTATAGTGGTGACAGGTGACAGTGGCCTGTATTGACTTAATTTTTTGTGAAATGATTCAGTCATCCCCAATAGTGAAAACTATCTGTGGTCCTTTTTTTGTGCAGATGTACATTTTGAAATGCTTCTGTTCTCTTTTGCTACTCGTAACTATAACTTTCTCTTTGTGTTATTATTTGTGTTCGGCCCTCATTTCTTGTTGCTTATCTATTTACACACAGTTTGCTTGGTCTGTCAAGGATCTGTAAGTGTCTCACCATCGTCGGCAAGTAAGTAACCTTAGATTCCTTGGCCCCAGTTGAAGACAAATGTAATTAACCCTTTAAGTCCCAATAGTGACCAACAGCAATTTTCTCCTAACAATATCCATACATTATCATGAGATGAGCTTATGAGAATTTATTAAATGATAACCCAAGAGAAAATACTTTGATCTTTTATCAAATTCTTCCAACTCATTCTTTAAGGAAATGTATAGAGATCAGTTTGGAGAATTTGTTTGTGGATATTTGGGCTAAAACAGTCATGGCCTGGTTCTCATGAATGGACAAGCCCTAGGGTTTCAAATCCCATGGATAACAAATTTCCAGTTCCGTGCCCAGAAATCATGGGAAACTACTTATCTGTAACAATTTTTTCGGTTCTGTGAAAATGCATGGGAATCCACTTCTATTTCTTTTAATGTACATGCAGAAACATTTTTCTTGAAACATGTTATTAAACATACTTTTAAATTAAAGAATATCAGTGTGTACTATTATTTACAAAAAAACTTCATTGTCTATTAAAATGTGAGAAGGTCAGTTTAAGTGTTAAATGTGCGTGCACTAAAGTGTCCAAAACTGCAGACTGTCTTGGATCCAACTAAAGAAGTATACTCACTTAAAATGTTCGGTTATACAGATCTTGTCTTTTCATAAAGAGATTCGGGCCTCATCATCAGTTTAAACAGTGAAATTGTCACTAAAAGACTACATTCTAATTGTTTTTAAACTTTTGTGGAGTCCTACATTTTTTTCTTGGCACTGGAGGCCATAACATTATTGCAGTTGTTAACTGTAAAACACAAAAGATGGTGGAAAAAAGGAAAATTTGTGAATGAAGGACTCAGCTGAATGCATGGCACCTATACTGACCAGACTTTTTAACCGGTGATAAGGTGACTGCTTTATTCAAAGGAGGCGATCGTCCCGATAGTAACAATTACAGGCCAATCACAGTACTCCCAACCATAAGCAAGATCCTAGAGCAGGTTGTGCACCAACAGCTGTACAAGTTTTTATCAGCGAATGAATTACATACTCCAAATCAATTTGGTTTCCGCCGTAAACTTTCAACCGCAACTGCCCTTGCTCATTTTACGGACAACATACTACAGAGTCTTGATAAAGGCGGCTTCACTGGACAAGTTTTCTTAGATCTTTCGAAGGCTTTCAACACAGTGGACTATGTGCGTCTTGTCAAAAAACTCAAGACCATTGGAGCAAGTTCTCAAGTTGTGAAGTGGTTTGCCTCGTACCTTAAAAGTCGGTATCAAGTCACATCTGTTGAAAACTGCCAGTCGTCTCAACAATTATTACTATTATTATTATTATTATTATTATTATTATTATTATTATTATTATTATTATGCTCAACTAGAACTAGTTACTAGAACTGAAATGTTAAGTCATAGATGTATGGTAACCGTTTCTTTATTTTTCCCAACAGCCGCCACCGACGCCTCTTCATCAGTAGGTAAGTACTGTTTAAGGGCCATGTTTTTAGATTAAACAATTAAAAACCTGTGGTGAATTAAATCCCAATCCTTTCTGTCTTGCCCATAACTGAGGCCAGTTGATCATCAACCGGTTTGCCTCTGGAAATTTTCCTGAAGAATGCTGTTTAGAGCTACATGTGTATGATATAGTCAGGCAATAAATTTTGCTTCACCGTCTGACCGAAAAAGAAGCCCAACCATCCAATACATTGCGTACAAGTGAGATCTACACTGACTCTGGTTCCTGATGCAAAAATAGCCTTTGAAGTTTTTTGGCATGCACAGAAAGCACTTTTGGGGTGTCTTTTTTTTCCTGAAACAGTGACACCACCCCCTTTTTTAACCTTTAGTTTCTCTCAGACTCCCCACTGTTTTTGCTTTTGATCTCCCCTTTTCTCTCTTCCTGGGCATTTACTACAGTACCCTCATCAAGCTGACGCGTCTATTGCGCGAGTGTTGCGTCTAGGTTTGCTTAGTTCTGGCCTACACTGTAGGTTTGGTGTTGGTGGGATAAGTTTGTTAACACCCAGAGCAGGGCTGTAACTAAAGGGCTTAGAGCAGGCTTGGAATATATTTTCTTTCTGCTCAAAGTTAGGCTTTCATGTCTGTTGGACATCTGATGGACTTGGTGCTAGACTGGCAGTTAAGATATGAATGTGTGACTTAAAATGTGCTTAAGACGGAATCCACCAGGTAGTTGAGTAATTTTAATTTTTAGTGGACAAGAACCTTGTGCCAGAATAATTTAAAGAAAACTGCATTCTTTTTACATTTTCTAAGCGCTATAGATGTAATTAGTTATCTTTAACCCATTCGTTCCTAGAGATTTTGCTGAAAAACGCGTTTTGAAGCTAGTTGAGTGGTTTTCTGGCCACTGTTGTGCTATAAAGAGCTAAAACTTACCACAAACCGGTTTACAGGTCGCACACTTCGGGGCCTTCTGATCCAGATGCAAAATATCAGCCTGCGAAGTTCGGGCATGCGCAGAAAGCCAAATTTCGTGACACAGCAGTCTTGACTTTTACTTTTTTTGCTTTCTCTCGATCCTCCCTTCTTTTTTCGCTTTTCTTGCCTCATTTTTTTTCTCTTGCTGGGCATTTAGTAGGCTTCATTTTGGTGGGAAGAGTTTTTAGGAAAGCTTTTAGGATCTTAGGATTAGGTGAAAGGAAAGGTAGGTGAGCAAAGAAACAAGATTTTCATGGAGATTTTCAGGTCAATGTCACATGGTTTTTTGCTTCTTTCTCCGGTGTCCTTGACTGAATTGTGCTCATTCTGGTATGGTTTGAACGATCTCTTCACTCTGCACAAGTTAGCAAAGAAAGTTGTCCTTGACCGTCAAAACTGATGACGTCACAAAGGGTAGAAAGGACCTGGATCCGCACGGGCAGTTACGGGCGGTTCAGTGGCGAATGGGTTAATAACACCAAAGAAAATTTTTTGTGGGAGCCCAAGAAAATAAATGTTGAATTTCAAAAGAATGGTGAAAACATGGTTAAAATTTGGAAAATGTCATGTGCAAGATGTCATTTTGTGAAGTTTGACATTTGTTTTCCCAGGCTTCCATAAGAATTTTTTTTTGGTGTTATTATTACGCATAACTAACTACATCAATAGCCGTTGAAAAATGTAAAAAAGAATGCAATAGGCTTAAAATTATTCTGGTACAAGGTTTAGTCCACTGAAAATTTAAATTACTCATTTTCCTGATGGATCTAATGTAAAATTTCTGGTTCAGTATTTTTTGGGAAATAATCCTTTTTCACTCAAAGGTGGATTCCTCTGAAAACTTGGTTGTCTTATCTTAGACTCAAAAACCAGGTAATGCCTGGCATTTAATTAAGTAGAGAGATGGTACAAAGTCAGTGGTTTCCCTTTTTTTCAGCTGCAAATGCTACCAAACCAATGCCACCTATGACGTGTAAGTATACACAGCCAAGGTCATGTCCAATAGAGTACTAAAGTGATGACGTCATAAAAATGAAATTTCTGAAATTATGGGATTTGTCGGCATATTCTGAAAGAACAATGTCCATGCTTAAGAGGCCTACTTGCCAAAAATGAGCATTTCGGGGCAAATTGTCTCTAAGATAGTAACCCAGTTATACTCATAAAACTCCATACAAACCCTTCTAATTTTTTTTTGGGTCGACCCAAAAAAAAATTAGAAGGGTTTGTATGGAGTTTTATGACTATAACTGGGCTAATATCTCAGAGACAATTTGCCCCGAAATGCTCATTTTTGGCAAGTAGGCCTCTTGGTTATTGTTCTTTCAGAATATCCTGACAAATCCCATAATTTCAGAAATTTCATTTTTATGACGTCACACTTTAGTACTCTATT
Source organism: Porites lutea (assembly GCF_958299795.1). Taxonomy (NCBI): domain Eukaryota; kingdom Metazoa; phylum Cnidaria; class Anthozoa; order Scleractinia; family Poritidae; genus Porites; species Porites lutea. Next base: position 20,317,130 of record NC_133208.1, read on the forward strand.
GACCAATCCAATATTTTTCTGCTTACAGGACAATGTTTAACAGACTCAAGTGTAGTGTACTATTAGTTTGTTGATCATGGATTATCCACCAATCTCTTAATCTTTGTTAACTACTGTTGCTTCCTGAAGTGTCTTGCCATCAAATTCAGAAAACTCTGAATACCTGATGTGTTTCACTAATGTTGATTGTGTGGGCATCACTGTTTTAACAAAGATCAGGGCACACAAGCCTAGTACAAAGCATGGAAGTATGCAGGGTTCTCATTAAGTGCCCAGAACCAGTTTAAAAAAACGGTGACTTTGTGGTTAGCATGCCACAGTAATTTAGTCACTAAATTAATATTTTGCTCTTAAATGTCTTTTCAGCCTCAGTAGTGAGAACAAAAGGTAAGTCATAGTCTTTTTTGTCCTAGTAGTATCACTGTTTGATTTATTCCTTTAGTACAAAGGTTGTGCTGTACATGTACAGTCAACTCTCTACAATGACCACTTCTCGTAAGCGACCACTCCCTGTAAGCAACCACTTTTTAAAGAACCGTTTTGTCTCTCAGTCAGTTACTGTTTCAAACACTCTCTTGTAAGCAACCACCATTTAGGCCTGAAATTTGATTTGTTTTCTGTAAGCAACTACTCAATCAGCATGATCACTTCAGATTGTTAGAAAACCTTACACCGAATGCAAATATGGAGGACCTCTCGGCCGGCCCAGGTCTAGTTGCGCGAAAGTGAGGCTAGTGAGGCCTCAAGAGTTTTGTTTTGACTGCGCGTCTTAGCGATTGAGTCGATCAATATGGTTTGCTTTGAGTTGTTGCATGCCTGAGGGCCACCAAAAAGAAGATTTTACTCTAGCTGCAATAGCCTTTACTTTCCCGAGATCTTTTCACAAAGAAAGTTAAGGATTCATGTGATCCGGCGCGGTGATGGGAAGCACTTTACAGCAAAAATGTGCTCGCTTCACTTGCTTTAGATGGGAGGACTCGCGAAAGTATTTGAATGAAATAATTTTCACAAGAGATGGTGCTGTTCCAAGATGTTTGCATGGTCTGTTATTTATCCAACAAAAGGTAAACATTCTCGGGAACGGGAGCATCCGCTGTGGTGAGATCTTTTAGATTTCATGCTGAAAACAGCTGCTTTAAAATATAACAACAACAATAACAATCGCCCGTTAATCCTACAAGTGTGGCCTGTGAAACTATGTAAGAACCAGAAGAAAGCGACATATTTCCAGAACAGTCCTTAACCAAAGTGCACTGAAATAACTAACAGAGGAACCATTGCCAACTAAGAAAGTAAGAAGAAGGAAAAAGGTTCTGGCAGAGAAAGAGTGTGCTAGTATTTGAGCATGGTATTTAACCTTGTGCGTGATCTATTTTAGCAACTTGTCGAATGGTTTAGAGGTAAACTAACAGCGATTTTCCAAAAATTGCTTCTTTTATGGCACTGCTCAAACTCTTGAACACAGGATCGTGAAGACTGTGAAAACATTCGGCCTTGTTGTCTGTCGTTGTGTCCCTGAGAGCGCCTAAAGACTGGTAAGTCGCGACGGTGGAATCACTCGTTCTCGAGGATATTTACCTTTCCTTGGTAAGAGAACGGACAAAGCAAACTTGAAACATGAATCTGTCATTTATTCACCCATTCTAATAGTTTCATGAGTCTTCTCTTCTGAAGTGAAGCGAGTACACTTTCGTTCTTTTAACTCCATGATAGAAAAGTACCTCCATTCGCCATGCTTAATTGCTTGAATCTATTTCTTTCTTTGTAAAGAACCTTGGCAAGGCGAAGATAATCAACATTCGTCTCTGCTGGAGCTAAATCTCCTCTTTGATGGCTCTTAAGCACTTAACAACTCGAAGAAAACCATATCGATCGACTGAATCGCAAAGACACGCAGTCAAATCAAAACTCTCTCGAGGCCACACTAGCCTCGCTTTCGCGCAACTAGACCCAGGCCTACCGAGAGATCTGCCATATTTGCTTTCGGTGTATTGCTTAATTAAATGTCACAACAGGTCAGTTTTTTTAAAACAGCATGCACTACAGTACCATTCAAAAGTAAGTTGACATTCTGTTGTGAGCCTCGACTCGATATGCAGGAAATGAGAATCGAGAACAAGCTATCGAGAATCGAGTCTTGCAGAACAGGAAACAAAAGATTCACCCACAACTGATTTCTCAATAATTTTACAAAAGACATACAGCCATAACACAACACGGCACGGTTATATTCGCTATTCACGCAAGCGACTGCATGCTTCCTCAAGACCAATTTGAGTTATAAAGCAAATGTTTCTTAAGGACATCTGTATAAAGCTTCATTTCCTCAAGTAAAATTTTAAATGCCTGCTCCATAATGCAAACAAACAGTGTATTAATAATAATTGTTTTCAAGCAACAGCATGTTTATTTTGTAACGTCAAACGATTCTGGGCTTATCCGGCCGCTTGGCTTGGTAAAGATCAGTTGTAACATGCATGTCCGTCCGTAACATGTCTTATCTCCGAAACTGCGTTGGTGATCCTTAAAAACTTTTGAGAAACGATGGTTCTAATTCTACTAGGAAATTTTGCACGTTTAAAGGGACTGTGTCACGATAGTGCGCATGTGTGAGCTGTGACAGTAGCTGATTGTCTTTGAACCAATCGGAAGTGAGTAAGATGCACGCGAGGAAATTTACATGATTCAAGATTCATTGTTCGCGAAGCAGGAATCTTCCGGACGTTTTTGTTCGATTTTATGTATCACCATAATTCATATTTATTCTCTGGTATTCCTCAGATGAATGTTGCAGCTGATAAGAATAAGATTAACAACCCTGTCCTGCTTTGAAACAAACATGTAACTACGTGTATTTTTACCTACCCACGCTAGAAAACCAGTCTCCAATCCGCAAACAAAAGTAATTTGTAAACAAACCTTATGATCTCTCTGTTTACCCTATTTAAACTTAGAAATACCTGCAAATAGCTCCTGACCGGTGATCAAAACACGAAGTATAGGATGAGGCAAACGTTTTGCTTAAAATGCCAGCTAAACGCGCGCTATAATAAAATAAGCCATGCCATGCGGTCGGCTAGCGCGATGAACACTCTGCATGAACACTGTAGCTCAGTCTGTTGATATCAGCTGAAAATCGTAGCAGTGTTTAAAAGCAATTCTTATCGCGTCATCATAAAACGCTTTCATTGCAATAGTAGCCACATAACGTATAAGTAATAGAGACAATTCTAAAGGAACAATGCAAAAAAAGTCATAAACAGGAGCCCATCACTATGGCATAAATTTCAATTGGTTATCAGCAAATAAAAAAATTCGTTCCAAGTCGTTGCGTCGGGTGTTCTGCAAAACAAACGTTATCGATTCAACACATAAAGAAACCAGATCTTAAACGGAACATCCAGGCAACAATTTGTTTTTAAAAGATCGATTCTTAAACATCTACATTCATACAGAAAAGATACAAGGAACATTCCCGGTGAACTACATCAGTAAAGATCGTGCGTTCTGTTGTCAGCACTTTCTGCTATACAACTACAGATCGGAGTCATAAATCGAATGCCTGTTGAAACGTTTCAAGGTCGATGGATTGTCTCCTCATACCTCGCACGACTTCCTGTACAACAAAAGATTGCTGGGTTTTCTCCTTCTGATTCCAGGCACTTGATAAATTAAATTGTTGCAGACAATCGGAAGTTATATCCCAGATCAGCTTCACTCACCGCTGCGTCCCATTAGCAGTCCATGGCTGTATCGAGGAAACCCTTTTTAACTCTCTTTACATATTTATCATTTAAAAAATATCTGTCAAAGGTAGATCGTTGACTGGAGAACATTAATAGACAGAAATAAAAGCCAGATGACCACATTAAAGGCCACATTTGATCAGTTTGTAGGAACACTGACAACAACGAACATGGCTTCGTATGGTTCTCCTCAATGACTTCGAATTTTTTTCAACAATACTTGCACAAAAATACAAAATATGGCGTTTAAAACTTCCCAAATGGACCAAATAGCTCTTGAATACTGATATTATGGCTTTCTCGGGTGTCTCAGGGTCGATGAAGGAGGATTTCTTCACCAAAATGCCAATCTTGAAAAACTGTTCGCCAGAACAGAAATCAAGTTGCTGCACATGCGCAGAAGCGTGTCACAGTCCCTTTAAGTTTGAGGTCTTTGAGATAATCTCTTAAAAGTGGGCTTGTTTCTTCTGCGATGGAACATGATACGCGTGAACTTTTTTGTTGCGTAGCACGTGACTGCAACTACCTTCATGGAAAATTAAGCGATGTTAATTTCAAAAGCGGACTGTACTGGCCGAGACAAAATATTGTTTTCAAAGCCCTTGGACATTAGGAAATTTTCTGAAACTTTACATGTATATTCAAATCAAAACTTTTATGTAGGCAGTCGTGTCTCATAAAAAGCAAAGTGTGAAATATCGAACACAGATGCTATCACATATCGCAAAAAAAGCAATTCTAGTCAAGAGGTCAAATGACAAGTAAAGTTTCTGGCGAATAAAACACCCTCAAACTGTAGACATCGATAACCAGACATTCAAGTGTGATAATGCCGATGGACATTCACAAACAGGCAATCGTAAAAATTTCGTCAAGTAAAATTCAAAAGCAGTCGAGAAGTACCTTGAGACTTACACACTGTCGCATATTTGTCATTTATTTACACAAGCTTCCTTTTACAAGTATTATGGATTTTACAGACAAAAAGTCATGAATGGCTTTTCAAGTTCAAAATAAAAATATTACTGACAATTTCTGCTATTTAAGTGATGTAAAATGCCGTTCAAACATTTTAGAAATGTCGATGCTAATTAATGGTGAAACCCGAGCTGTGCGAACGTATGCAAATGTCAACTGCTACTGTATAACTGTGAAAGTGATTTGTATCACGTCAGTTGATGGTATCATTTTTGTATAATATCTGTATAATTTGCATAGTTCAGGAATTTCTCACAAGAATCAAACGCTGAGTGGAGTTTGTTATTTTATGGAGTAGAAAGATTTTTTGACGTGAGAGAAGTTAGAAGATGCTTAAAACTTGAACAAAGGTTGTAGATTCTTGCAGCAATTGAGTATCGAGAGTAGAGAGCAAATTGTGCGAACCAAAACCGTTTCATACGATTATAAACCAAGGCCTTTCCGGTTGACGAGTCTTGCAGGAATCGAGTCTCGATTTTGGACTCGATTCTTGCAAGGATCGAGAATCGAGTGTCAACTTACTTTTGAATGGTACTGTAAGTGTGCTGACAGATTATTGCAGTTGACTTAAAGATGGCTGTAGATAATCTGTGGGTTGAAAAGTGGATTGTTACAAAGTTAAAAAATGTTATGTGCAAGAAAAGTTTCAACACTGTTTCAACAGTTCCTAGCGCTATCCGATGTGAAACTTCATTGCCAGTTGTCCATTTGACTAGTTTTAGCTTGTAAGGTAATAACTTAAAGGAGCTCATGTGTCACGGCGAAATTCAGCCAAATTAGGAAATTACAAAATGCCCGTTAAATTAATAGAAACCTAAGAATAACTGCTTAAAGGTTAAAATAACATAACAGAAACAACAGATGCCACAGATTGGCAAAACTGAAGAAGACAAAAATACTGTTCAGCCTAACAGTTTTTCAAAGTTGATCCCTGCTGCTTGCAACTTCAAAAATAATGCTCAGGAAACATATTTGTTTGTCACCGATCTTGTTGATTTTTCCAGTAGATGACCATCTCCCGTAAGGGACCACTTTGTCATGCACCAAGGGTGGTCGCTTGAGAGAGTTGACTGTAAGGTTATACACTGTTCTGTGCTTAAAAAAAGGTAAAAAAAGAACTCTGGAAATCAGAAAGAAATCCAAACAGCTGACAAAATCAGTATGATGCATTTTAAATTTGTAATGTGTCTGGAATGCCTGTGGTAGTAATTGGTCAAGATGAAATGTTTCAAAACTTTTTGTCCTTTTTGATTTTTTCTAGCCACTGATAAACCAGGAACTACTAAACCAAGTAAGTAACTCACTTTCTTCTACTTTCTGTATCTTAAAGTTACAAGTACTGCATATGCATTAGGGATAGAAAAAAAGCCTGAATTCCAACTTGTCCTTTGGGCTAGCAGCTCTCCCGTTTAGCTTGCCAGGGTCCTCTTCTTGCTCATCTTAAGGACAGCACACACTAGGCGACAAGTTGCTGCAATGTGTCGTCACAACATGTTGCTGCAATTGGTCGCCTGTCCTGTATATACAAAGTGGTCTGTCGCTGCGGCAGGTCACTAGACTTCTGGAGCCAGGTGATTAGTACAAAATGCATATTCTGCCGCCACAGTTGGCAAGTTAACTAGGTTAGTTTTTGAAAAGGCTGTAAAAATTCTTCAGAATGTAACCTAGTTAAAAGAGTTTTAACAGGTTAATTTTTATCAGCAGATATTCAATGTCACACGGTCTTTTTCTTTTCTCTTGGTTGGGTCATTGATAACACTCGCATAAGAGTGACTGACAAAAGTTATTATTCATTTATTTTATAACCAGTAATGCCTACCACAGGAAAAATAAGAGAATTCCCAATATCTTGAAATTGGGGTTATTTTGGTTCTAACTTGGGCCTAACTTGGGTCTAGTATGGAATTAAACTTGGGAACTGTTTATTTCCCAAAGTAATACCTCAAGTTGGGAAATGGGAACAACTCCCAAGTTATTCCCAACCTGTGCTGAAATAGGGAATTGTTAAATCAACAATATAGACCCATATTTGACCCAAATATAGGGTCTAATTTGGGATATATTTACCCCAAGTTAAACCACATTTAGTCCCATAGTAGAGTTTATCTGAACCCAGGTTTGTCCCAAAGTCATATCCAAGTGGTCCCAAATAGGGTCAGAATTGGGAAAAATAACAAGGACCTTTTAGCCTCATATGGTCCCACAATTGGGTCAAACTGATCCCATCTTTTATTCCTTGTTCCGAGCACTGTTCAAGTTCTTCCTAAAGGACAGGGTTAAACAGCAATAATTTATTTAGTTGTCACATCTAACTAAATCACCAAACTGATTTTGATATGAAAATGTCATTCTTTTATTTACATAAACTGGAAACACTTACAATGCGTAATGTGGTATTTTTAACAGTGTAAATTTACATACAATTCCAATTTCGTTACATCAATCATTCACAAAAACTGTACAATGTTCCTGAATTACTTGCCAATAAAATCCACTTGCAAAGTCCTTGATCCCCGAAAACAAATTCCTCACAAGAAGCCTTAAGGTGTTCACACAAAGTTCCCACGCACAGTCCCGCGTTGTTCCTTAAATAGATTCCATCCAGCGGGCCTTTGATGACAAAACTTGAAACAAAATCCGCAATAAAAGTTCCTGATTCGTACTTAACAGAATCCAGTAATCTTGTGAAAGTCAAATCCAAAAGTCAAATCCCGTGAATAAAGGCAATCTGTAAAAAATCCATTCCGTGACAATCGCCGTAATGGAATTAGTAGTCCGCACGTAAACATGTTTTTCAAAATCCAAAATCCAAAAGTTTCCAGAAAATCGCTTCAAAAATGTTCACAGTTCATTGCTTCAAGTTCTCAAAACTCTCAAAAGGCAAGGGGAAAAATAGCAAGTACATCTGCTGTAAAAAAAACCCTCAAGACAAAAATTCAAAATGGCAAAAACGTTTTGGCTGAACACTGCGTACTATGAAAAAATTCAAAGGTGTTCGATTGCAGAGGATTGAAATACACCAATCAGAGAAAGGCATTTTAATTGCCTGTTTCCCGAGAGGCCAGCTTATGCTGAATTATTGCTTTGTGATTGGCCCATTAATTTTATTATTCTTAGATATACTTTTAACTGAAACTTTTTCAAAATTTGTTGATAATTTTACAACCTCTGTGTTTCAAATGCCTAAAAGTATAAAATCCTTGCCCAGTTGTTATTTTAAAATCAAATTTCATTTTTCAACGGGTTCTCCCCAGGACTTTTTCAGTAAGAAGTAGCTTTGAACATAGCTGTGTTCAAGCTTAGGTTTGCAAAATTTTTAGGTACAAATTTTTCTGTTGCAAGACTAGAGAAGAAAATTAAGCGACTTATTTACAGTGTAAGACAAAAAACGTTTTTGATATAAGAAGATTACAAAACTCCAGCCCTTGTAACAAAAATAAAAAGAAGAAGTGCTGTCTTAAAACAAGATCCTTATACTTAATTCAAGCTTTGTCTTAAAACCATTTTCAGCCTCTTAAAAACGTTTGTAAATCAATATTTTTCCTTCTTAAAACAAGGATGTTGTTCTTTGATTGAAGTGACTGGTTCTTAATTTAAACGGACCTACTTTTAGAGTAAGTAAGAAGAGTTTATCCCACTCAACATGAATTTTTGTTATTTTTGTGCATCTCCTTTTTCTGTCTTCCTTTTCTTTAACACAAATTACAAAAATTACCGCACACCACAAAACAGTTAATGCTGAGGTGAGCATGTCCCAATTTCACCCACAAAAAATGTGTTTGCATGAAATAGTCCCAAAGTAGGTGTGACTTAATTTTTATGAACCCAAGTTATCCCCACTGTTATCAGCTGAAGTAGCTAATTATGGGACTACTGTGGGAAACATACATTGGTAATTACAAGAAATGAAATTTACTCTCAAAATATACCCAACTTTGGCCCAAGAATAACCGAGTACACCCCAAAACAGTTAATGTTGGGGTGAGCATGTCCCAATTTTGACCCATAAAAAATGTGTTTGCACGAAAAAGTCCCAAAGTAGGTGTGACTTAATTTTTATGAACCCAAGTTATCCCCACTGTCATCAGCTGAAGTAGCTAATTATGGGACTACTTTGGGAAACATACATTGGTAATTACAAGAAATGAAATTTACTCCCAAAATATATCCAACTTTGGCCCAAGAATAACCGAGTACACCCCAAAACAGTTAATGTTGGGGTGAGCATGTCCCAATTTTGACCCATAAAAAATGTGTTTGCTTGAAATAGCCCCAAAGAAGGTGCAAATTAATTTATGTAAACCCAAGTTATCCCCAATGTAATAAGCTGAAGAAGCTAATTTTGGGTCTTATTTGGGAAACATATATTGGGAATTACAAGTGGAGCATTTAACTCTTAGGGTAAAACCCAACTTTGCCCCAAGAATAACCCAACTTTAAAAGTTGGGAATTATTATTTCCCAAGTTAGAGCCAAGTTTGACCCAAGTTGGGATTTGTCCAATCTTTCCTTTGTACCCTTCAAAGCCCAAAGATGGATCGCATTGACCCCGTGTTACTGATAAGAAGAGGTTGACTTCTTATAAGTTCAACTCAATTGTGTTAAGAAAGAAAAAAGAAAAGCTTAACTTGGAACAAAAGAAGGAATTTCGAAACTGTTGTGATTTCGAGTACGAAGAAGACAAAGCAACAACACAAATACTACAAAACTATTGAACATTACATTGCATTAACTGCAACAATACAAAAACTATTGAAAGTAAACATTTCATTCATTAACTCAAACGATTTCTGCAGACTTTGTCTGTTTGTTTTTGTTATGCCAACATCTAAACACAAGTATCAGTGTTTTCTTATTCTTGTCCAAAGTTTCAGTTTCATCAGTTTGGTCATAAATTTTCCTTTTAAATGGCCCAGACAAGAAGCCATAACAAAACAGCATTCACAGCAACAAGATTAGCTAAGAGTGTTCGCCGATGAACTGCTGTCAGCCAACAAAACCTTTTTTAAGCGTGTTTTCACAGGGACTTTAAGCTGATTGGCTAGTTTGCATGGCCTATTGTATTTTCTGGCATTTGATTGGCTCAGACCAGCTGTCCTATTTTTCTTAAATTGGACAGTTTACCTATTTGTAAAGGAAAGCCCTATCTGAAACTATCCAAATTAATCCTTAATTGGACAGTTCATAAAAATTAAAGGATAATAGCTTTGCTGACAATATCAGATTTACTAACAGCTATATAATTATTAATAAGGAAAAATTAAAATTAATGTGAGCTGCTCAGTTTTTTTTGCACCCATGTTACTCTGAGTAATAAGTCGTCCCCCAAAAGTTAACATTAATTTTCTCTTAATGGCATCAATACTTAATAAGAAGAAAAGGTTCCGAGAATATTGTGATAAAATGATCAAACAAGGAAACACTATGATCTTCTATCAAATTCTCCCAACTAATTCTTTAAGGAATGTTTAGAGATCAGTGTGGGGAAATTGGGTATGGATCTTGGGGCTTAGGGTACACTGATATGGTACCGAGACGGAAAATTTTTTGATGTAGAGTTAGTGATGTACACTGTAGTTAACTTTTGCTCAGCAGACAAGGTTTTCTTGTGAGGTGTAAAGAATGAGGCGTCTGAACAGAATATTAAATATCACTAATTTATATGTATATCTTAACAGCATCTGGAGCTGTCAGCGTGAAATCCTTTGCAGGACTGGTTTTCTCTTTCTTTGTGATTGCGTAAGTAGCTTAACTCTTTAAGTCCCCATAGTGACCAACATCAATTTTCTCCTAAGAATATCCATAGATAAGTGAAGAGCATAGTCTATGTATGAGAACAAATAAAGTGATCACAAAGAAAAAAATCTTAAAATCTTTTATCAAATTCTCTCAAGTAATTCAGAAAGGAAATGTATGGAGATCAGTATGGAGGATTTGTATGTGGATACTGGGGCTCAAAGGGTGATGGTAGTACATTAAATGGGCCTTATCGTGGCTGTCAAGTTCGATTTGTTGACAATGCCAATTATGCAGCCTTATTCAAAGACCTTAACTTAACCCTTCAACTCCCAATAGTGTCTAACGTCAATTTTCTCCTAACGATATCCATGCAGTGTCGAGATTAGGTTATGAGAGTTAATAAAATGATCACCTAAGGGAAAATGCCTTGATCTTTTATCAAATTCTCTCAACTTATTCTTGAAGGAAATGTATAGAGATCAGTTTGGAGAATTTGTAGGTGGATATTGGGGCTTGAAGGGTTAAGCAAAAAAATTACTTGCAAACAACAATACCACAGTCCCCTTTAATAGAAATCAAGTGTCTCCCAAACATAATTGTTACTTAGAAAACCAACAAACGAACAAAAAACTCTGATAATCAGTCAGGTGAACATATCAGTTTTTGAAAACCACAGTTGCATTCTGTTTTCATCTGGAAGTGTGTCTACCGGGCTTTTTGTGTTTGCTGTATGGTTTATATCTTTTTTTAATGTTTTGGGCAGTTATTTTTTGTTTAATTAAATTTGGTGATACTAGTTCCCGATGTTGTAATTTTGATGATTTTACCCTTTGCTAACAGACACCTTAATACTGTAAAGCAAAAACAAATTGGCCATTTTCAAGTTGTCCCAAGCCTCTGTTTCAAAGCGAGGCTATTTTCTAAATGCTTAAATAAGTAACTAACCATCTGATCTCGAAAAGAATTTGAGTTTTCTAGTGAATTAGAATTTTATGTATTGTTTTTTGTGTTGCAGCTTGTTGTAAACAAGATCAACAAGTGAGGAGTATCGAGGCTGTGCTGTTGATAGATTTTTTTCCATTTGATTTAACAGTTTATTGAACTACAATCTTTTGTTTAGCAGTGAGCTGAACTACAATTTTAACTTTTAGTCTGAAAATAGTCATGGCCATGATAATTATATGCTATTGCAATTAACTGTATTTTATAGAAACGTTTTTTTGATGTATACAAACCTTTGAACTGTCTGTTAAGCAGTAATATTATTAGAATGCCATTATACTAGATTTGAGGTATTAGTCATTTTTATAGAAAACCGGCATAGTGGTAGAAAAATAAAGCTGTCCTAAATATATTTATATTTGTATTTTTTTTATTTCATTACTGTTTGCAAATACATGTAAGATCAGTGTTCAAAAACCCAATGTCTGCCTGGGAAGCTACAAAGGAAATTAGCTTCTGGTTGCTTTTCACATGGTTTCATGAACATATATCAGTATGCAAAGAAAGTAGTGTCCGATAGCCGGGGGCTAGTGGATTTTGCTATGCCAAGGAATTTTGTTCTTAACTTGCCCGATGGGTAAGTGAAATTTTTTGAGGAATTTAAATTACAAAAAAACTGTAAAATCAATTCTGCTCATCAAAATGTTTTTGGGACTAGTTTAAATGACGTTTGGGCTAGTATATGCTAGCTTTAGCTGCCCGAATGGCAAGCTTTAAAAATGACTTTCTTTGCACCCTGATTATAAAAACACATTCAGATACGGTTGAACTCGTGAACTCCTGTTTGTGTTTCTAATATATGCAGGAATAAATAAATTCACTCCTGTCTTGCGATAATTCAAAGAAAATAAGAAAGCAATCCCATTGAAAATCAACATATTTTATATGTGTAATTTTATGGTGATTATTAGATAGGTTACTGCAAACTCTGCTACATTATGGCCACCATAATATACTGTGAAGGCCCTGTGACCATTACAAAGAGGATCGTGTAGGGCTACAATGTTTTGTCATGGTGTGATAAGGAAAGGACATGGTACTAGACTAGTTCTCATCACTTGTGGGTGCATAAAATGAGAGCTGGCAAGTCCTAACCTGCGTTGCAGATGTAATTTATGATGAAACCTCCGTTTGTAACTTCACCAGACTAGCCAGCCTAAAATATTAGCAATGCAACAGTCCTTGTAAATCGCCCACCCTCCCCCACCCCTGCCCCCTCCCCAAAAGCAGGCTACAGGAACAAAGACGATTGTAGTCTCTAGTGGGGAGGTGCGACCCGGCCCCTCATACCCTGACCCTGTTTAAGACAAAAATCGCTGATTTTCCTACCCTGTTTAAGACTGAATTCCGATTTTTGATACCCCGTTTAAGACATTTAACCCGAAACCATACCCTGTGTAAGACAATAAATATTGAAAACTCTTTCTTATTTAATCCATTAGCAATCGCAAATTTGATACCCAAATTAAGACAAAAAATGATAAACTCAATAGAGTACTAAAGTGATGACGTCATAAAAATGAAATTTCTGAAATTATGGGATTTGTCAGGATATTCTGAAAGAACAATGTCCAAGAGGCCTACTTGTTAAAAATGAACATTTTGAGGCAAATTGTCTCTGAGATAGAAGCCCAGTTATACTCGGAAAACTCCATACAAACCCTTCTAATTTTTTTTTGGGTCGACCCAAAAAAAAATTTAGAAGGGTTTGTATGAAGTTTTCTAAGCATAACTGGGCTACGATCTCAGAGACAATTTGCCCCGAAATGCTCATTTTTGGCAAGTAGGCCTCTTGGACATTGTTCTTTCAGAATATCCTGACAAATCCCATAATTTCAGAAATTTCATTTTTATGACGTCACACTTTAGTTCTCTATACCGTGTTTAATACAAAAATCCCGAAAAACATACCCTAGCTGGCCGCACGTCCCCATTAAGCCCTTACAAGGGGGTACCCCCCGGGAGTTATAGTGGGGTGAGCGCAAGGTAAGAGTTGACTCACACTGACTTGAGGTCCCTACGGTGTTTTCTATCAAGGGAGTTGACCGTATGGTCTTACGTTTGTTGTGTACTTGGTTCTATAGCTTCTTTGTTGTGGACCAGAAGCAGCTCACTGTAAATTCAGTGGTGGATCCAGGGGAAGGGCCTGGCCCTGCCTTATTTTTGGACCAAACTGAGGCCCAAAGGGCCGAAAAAATTGATTTGGGAGACCGCCCCCCATCTAAGGGTCTGGATGACTGGGCCCCTCCCTTATCTCAAGGTCTTGATCCGGCACTGAAATAACACATTTTGAAGTATTGCCCCAGGGCGGCAACCTTACATGTAACTCACTCTCTCTAGCCAAGACCCCACCCTCTCTACAGAGGCTCCTGCTTGGTATCCCAGGAAAAATCGCAGTAACCATGCTGGGGTAACTATGGGAAGGCACTTGAACTCTTTCCCCTTCCTACTGTTGTCCTCTGTGTGCTTTCTTTTTTCCCTCTCTCCAGCCTCCCTGCGAAGCCCCTGTGGCGAAAAGAGTCAATCAAGTTTAATATTATTATAATTTTTATTATAACTGTTTACAATCAATCTGACTGAACTGCAAGTATTTTAACAAATTAAGGCAGGTCAGTCTCACAAATTCTACAAATATTTACAGATTTCCAAAAAAGAGAGTTTGCCAAAATAAAAATAAAAAAACAAAGAGATAAACAAAGTTACAGTTTTGCAAACAGAGAGGTTTAAGTAATATGGTTACACATTAAACCTAAAAAGGAAAACTAATAGAAGAACAAAAAAATGGAATAATTACAGCGAAACCTCTATTAAGCGGACCCCCAATTAAGCAGACAACCTCTATTAAGAGAACGCAAAGTCGGGTCCTGAAATAAACGTCTTATATTTCCCTTAAAACGAACCTCTATTCAGCGGACACCTCTATTAAGTGGACGCAGACACTAAAATAAGGTGTATTTGGTTAATTTCTATTGTTAAAAACCTCTATTAAGCAGACACCAGACTGAATTGACACTCGTAGTATTGGATTACGTCCTTGAAATACGGACTGGAGTCAGTTAATGTTGTTACATTTACAAACAAATTTAAGTAGGTAATGAACTTGAACTCTGGATAGCTTCTTTAACAACATGCAACCTTATCACAGTACAGAGTAAACGCTGAATTTTGATCGCTAACAAACATTGCACAATTTTTACAACCTCTATTAAGTGGACATTTGGGAAGGTCCCGAAGGTGTCCGCTCAATAGAGGTTTCACTGTATATGATACATGTAGGTACCTACATGTAGAAATGCATGGATGAGAGAAGAGGTCTGCACATCATCATGTATGCCTGGTTTGGTGGAGAGGGGATAGGGGTTACATTGACTAGTAGTCATTAGCATGTGCTAATAACTGCAACCTTGAATAGATTGAGAAACACACAAAGTAGTGATAGTTTGCTTCATCATTTGAGTCCATTACAAATCACCTTAAATTGCCTGGATGAAATGCAGAGGTCAGGTAATAGGAAACTTCGATCTGCAGAGGTTGGGGTATAGGAAACTTTGATCTCAATTTTTTTCATTTTGTGTATTGTACACTTTACAGCAAATTATGTAGATATCTTGTTAAGTGTCATTTGTTCTGGGAAAGAAATATCCGGTTCACTGATGCATTGGTGTAACAGCAGCCCTAAATGGCTTGGGTAGTAGGTGTTATCTCATTTGTATTATGGAGGAAGGAATTGTAGGAACAAAGTTTGGGAACAATATGCAACTGTCCATAAGGGGAGGTGTGCATCTTGGGCAGGTGTGCGCAATGAGAGGTTTGCACACTGCACGGTGTTCGGCAATATCTAACAATTTTTATACCAGAACTCTTGACAGCCAATGGAAAACCAAGTTCATAATCTGCTGCTGAGTCCCAGGTGATGGTTCAATCAGAGCCACACTCTTGATGTGACAGGTCCTTTTTTAAATTCAGGTACTGAAAACAACAACCGTAACAAGTAATCAGTCATGCATAGTAATCTCAACAAACACCACTGGTACTGGCACAAAGTGTAAACCAGGAGAGAAATGGAGAGTTCTCTTTCACTTTTAACAGAGGCCAGAGTGGAAATTCCCCCCCCCCCCCCCACCTCACCCACCCTTCTTGCCAAAAGAATTCCTTATTCCTTTTTGTTAAATCTTATGATGCAAAAGTTCTGCCACTGAAGTTTCATTTGAATGATAACATGAATGGAGGATAATTGTCATCTTCCCGTCATGCAATGCAGTCAAACTACATCAAACGACCCTGGAAGGCGCTTATTTGAAATTGATGCCGTGTTATATATGTGAACTGTATTGATTGCACTGTACTATTTGAAGAGATCCTCAATGTTTCCTGTTCCTTTGCTACAAAAAGGTTCTTATGATAGGATTTTGTCCACAGATTCGAAAGTTAGAATGATACATACAGTACCACTTAAAGGTAAGTTGACAGTCACTTGTGTCTCAATCCTTGAGACTCGATTCTCGAGAGTAGATTATCGATTCTCAAAACTTTTGAGGATGGAGTCTCATGTCTCAGTGATCACGGATCAAGTTTCAATGTTCGTGTCAGGAAATATTATGACCTTCTCGTGAGAGCGCACTTGTTAAAAGTGTACACTAAACTTTTATTCTAAATATTACTGCTCCGTGTTTTTGGGTGAGACTCATTTGCATCTCACTATTACCACATGCTTGTACTAGAAGCGTGCTTAGCTTGGTAAAGAAAAATAACATGTAGTAGTAGATAATAAAGGAGTCTAGGCTCTTACCTTTTTCCTACTTTGTATTGCTTGCTCTGTCCAAAGTAATTCCATTCCAATGTGATCTCTAAGTTCACATAGTTTAACAGGATCAGTGGGAAGGTCGGTAAATGCTGTTGTTTTGTCATCTTCCACTGGATCTGACAAGAGACACGTACAAGACCGGATTGATGGGCAGAAATAAAACAATGTATTGCATGTCTACAGTGTATAACAGGCTTTTCATTAAGAATTCTAGAAGCAGGAGTATGGGGAAAGGGGTAATGTTACAAGAGAAATATTTTGAAAGAGAATCCTCATCTGAATAAAAATAGTCACAGGCAACCGAACGTTAGCAGGAGAATTTTTCATTGAAAACAGAGAATTCTCCGATCTCTGATCAATGCCTAATGAACACCCTGGTAAAACAAATTAATGCTTGCTATGTAGGCTAATCTATAGCATGTTCAGAGATGCAAGCCTGTGGAAAAACGTCCAGACTGTCTGTTTTGCAGTGCCCCTTAACCTCACCCCCCATCTCCCCAACCTTCATTAATGCAAATCAACCTGTTCCCAAATCATAACATGTGTTTGGCGTAGGATTTTATACATAACCTTGCTGGAGGAATAGACCATCAAAATTAGCTTTTTAAACGCCCAAGGGTTGGGGGGGAGGGGGGTGGGGCAGGGATGCTACTTCGGATTTCAAGTGAAATTTGGAGTACCCCCCTCTATGGTTTAAACAAAGCATTCTTGTCACTGATAATAATAATGTACAAAAATGCCACATAAACAGTGCAGTGAACCCCTGCTGTACGGACACCAGCTTAATACTGACAACCGTATATAACAGACAGTTTGTCCCGACAAAATAGAAGCTTAATATATATTTTCTCTAAAATTAATCCACTTAATACTTACACTATGGTGTGTCCCGTTGGTGTCTGTACTAACAGGGTTCCACTGTACAATGACCAAAAAAGAATTTTTTTAATTTTGGTGAAAAATGGGCTAAAGTCCTTACAGCCCCATCTATTTTTATCTGTCTAAAAGTTTTAAATTAACACTGTCCCACACTGTATAACTGTAAACAGCAGCTGTTTGTTAGCTTACCAAATGATCTGTCACTCATCCAACTTTCACTGAGAAGTGCCTGATCCCTCAGATAAGATCTCCTTTGCCCCAAATCCATGGGCGATGCTTTAGATCCATTGTTATGTTCTTTTCCCTTTACCTCCTGGTTACTGGACAACAGAGGATTGATAGCGCCATTTAAAGGAATATCTGAAGAAGAATACAATGTTCTTTCTTGGGGTAATCTATCAGCCCCAAAATCATATCCTCTCTCTTCGAATTCTTCATGACCACCTAAATTTTCTTGCCTCTCAAGACTTTTCTCTGCAGGGTGAGGCCTTTTTTCGCTTCCACTTTCCATTTCGACAACCTCATTCTCCGGAAGAAATTCTAGGTTCTTTCGAAAATCATTATCACATCTTGCAGATCTTGAAGTTCTTTCCAGTATAGTTCCTTCATGGTCTATAATTTCCTGGTTTTCAACTTGATCGGTATGTAATTCATTTAATATTTCATTTCCAAGTGAATGACCACCGGTCTCGTCGACGTTGCTACAACTACGCCATCCCTCCTTCCTTGTTATTTCATTGTCATTTTCTCTGCTAACAACGTTTGATTCATCATTTGTGCTCTTAAATAACTTGGGATCGGAAGTTACCAGTGGCATCGCTAAACCCTTTTTCTTCCAGCACACGAATTTTACGTCGCTTTCTAACTCTTGTAGAACTTCTTCAAATTCCTTACGGACTTCTTGGAGTTTTTTACGAACTAGGAATCCTCGAATTTGTGCCTGTTGATGGGCATACAAAACAAGACAATATTTAGATAATCTTGTACAACTTAGTAATCCACAAAGTTGTCTTGGGACAATGGTTTCTATTTTGTTTACCTGAATAACAACAACAGCATTGACGACACTCAAATCTGCCGCCATCTTGGTCGAAGTAACGCTTTTAGGCGCATGCTCTTAACGTACCAAATAATCGCAGGCGCAATCAGTATGGCGGACGGTTGAACGAGATAGAAGTGATGAAATTGTGGTGAAATCGAAGTCATCAGCTTAAGGTGTTTGCATTTTGCGCGGTAGGAATCTCTTTTTGTCCCTTAACATGGCTGAAAGTTCTGCAAGCGGAGAAAAAACTGTCAAATATGAGTGTAAGCATTTACTATTAAAGGAACAGTAGTGAAATGTTAATACTACTTTCACTACATACAGTTTAGTTTTTCACATCGATCAGTACTAACTGACTACTATTATAACACGGGATCTTCATTTCAGTTTTCACAAATTAATGTATAAATTTATTCATGTCTTGTGGTTCAGAAATTCTATTCTTGGTTTAAATTTTTTTTATCGTTTTGTTTCAAACTCATTATCATGATTAACCATACCCAAAAACAAAGGAAAATATAATGTAAACCAAGGGTAAAATTTAACCAAGAAGCCTTCATTTCTGGTTCATTTTGTACAATTGTGTACAATTTTCTCTATATTCATTACTTTTTTGTTAAGAGTAATGCATGTATACTGTACATAGAGGATATTACACGGTGGCGCGAAGATATGAATTTTATTTTCGAGTGGCAGAACAATATTTTACGAACGAGCGCAGCGAGAGAGTAAAATATTGTTTTTGCCACTCGAAAAATATTTTATAGACAAGAAGAAATCAATAAAATAATAGAGGGAAATGACCAAAATTATGTCATTGATAAACTCACGTGTGAGATTCAGGTCCCAGATGTAGTTTTTATGAATTTTACGAGTGGTATATTTTCCAGTAAAACACTCGTGTCTATATAATAAAAGGTAGTAATACATATACTAGGGACTTTAAGCAAAATCACTATGATGCCCTCTACTACAGTAGCGGGAAGTAAAAAAGCCCTCAATAAATGCAGTGCGTACATGTATGTTTGGAAATGACCTTAATTGCCGTGGCGTCAAATCCTACAACGTGAAGACCTGTCTTGTGTTGTAATCACTCTTGCGTGAGTATAAAGTTCAACTTTTTCCCTATTTTTTAGAGCAACAGGTTTTAAAACCTATCACAGATTGTTTTCACTTCTCAAGAAACTATTTGACGCTTCTGGTTTTCTAGTAATTACATCTTCCCTACCTTTTACTAACAGCGAAAGCAAATGAGTGGGAAACCCCATAATTACTGTTTGGGTACAACTTGCTTAAAGTTGAAATTTGGTGGGCTACAGCAGCGTACCCCCCCCCAGGACTCTATATCCATGACCTCCGTAAGGAATGTTGCCATAGTGATTTGCAATAAGTCCCTATTAAAGCCAATGCTGAATAGACTCATCTCTGTCTCCTTTTTTCTTTTTGTCTGTAACGCTACAGATTTGGATCATACAGCTGATGTCCAGTAAGTACCACTCACGTCCCCAGCAACTGCTGAGCTAAGGAACTTGTCCCTTAAAAGTTAGCATAGTAAGGGCCTAAACAATCTAGGCACAGCAGAGAGGTTTCCATAAGAATCCCTCAAGTGGAAATCAGTCCAGCCACCCCTAGCACAATCAAATCCACTGGAATGACTTGCATGATGTGATATTGTGATACAGATGGTCCCTAGGAAGGAGAGCCTGGGAAACTACAAGATTTGTTAATAGGAGAAATTTATGCAACAATCACTTTTATTCAAAGATTCATCAAAGGTGGTGTAGTCCACTGCTGCTTATTTGTGAGGCACCCTGCAGGATACATGCAACTTGGAATAAATAATATTGTCAACACTAACTGAAAACTTCTTTATCTCCCAAAAATTTACATAAAAATTGTGTTATTAGTATCATTGTTATTATCATTACTAATCAATTATTATAATTTATTTTTTTTGGCAGACTCCATGCTTGTATCCTTTTATGAAGATGTGGAAATTGTACATGTATATGAAAAGTTAATTACTATTGCGGATATTTCCTCTGTGTTATATGAATGATAATTCTCAGTATCGCCCATGCATCTCCTTTTTCAAATATCCAACTGATTATTATGTTACTGGTATGTTAATTTCAGTTATTGTTTCTTGTCCTTATTTGTGAGCCACAAAGTCCTGGGTTACTAGTAATAATGTTACCCAGTTAAAGTCATTTTTTTTCCTCTGAAGTGATACGTTGCATTATTTGTACAATTGTAGTTGATGACTGCAGAGATCGAGCTCAAGTTCTATTGTAATTCATTTTGCCACTAGTAAATACATTTGTAGATCCCACTTTATTTCCTAACAACTTTTTGTAGTATTGTTAAATAATTTCCTTTATTCGAAATAAATTGCTGTTGACATCTTTGAACTAATTAGGGGGTGACAATCTGAAGGAAGCCTTTGAACAGGTATAATTTTTTTTAGTTTGTATACATGATCAGTTTTATACTATGTCTCGTTTTAAGCCTCTGTTTTGATTCATTTTGTTTAGTAGTTAATCTGGCAGGGGGAGGGCTTACCTCAGTCAACTTTTTGCTCAGTATGTGCCGCTGGCTTCTCAGAACCCCTTTAGAACCCATTATAATCTATTCTCTGGCCAGTTATTATATACTGCATCTTAGCTTTTTGGGGGCAAATGTGATTGTTGTGATCCAAACTTGTTTATGCATCTACCTTGTAAAGCCTTTGAACTAGGTCATTCTGAAGTGTATTGCAACAATTGCCTTAGTGCATTAAGTTTAACACATCTCCATTAGCCTGTTACTAGGAAGTCCCCCCTGGGTACTTTGTAGTTAATGTACAGAATAATTTCTCATCATTTTAATATTGTGTTAAGGTAGCAACAGCCATGTTTGGCTACATGACAGATTTATGCACAGTTGACATTGTGAGGGTAGAAGAAATTACAGCAGAAGGTATCGTTAGATTATAATGTTTCGTTCAACCCATATAATCTGTCGGATTGTTTTTTAAAAAGTATTTTCTTCTATTTTCCATTGAAAGTAAACCATTTTACTTTTATCTTCCTTTGAAGTTGCCCCAGTACTTAATCATCTCTTGTGTAATCTTATGTCGTGGATTAGAGGACAACAAGATGCGGTCATCTTTTATCCAGTTATATAATTATCTCGTAAGCCTGTCAGTATTACATAGTCATTGTACTTTGTGCGCATATGCTTCAAATAAATGCATAACAATGAGCCCATGCATTCGAAGATTTCCAGATATTACAAGGACTTTCTTGTTTATAGCCCTTCATTTCCTATAACTGTGAATGAACCTCACAACTGTCATAAATACTATTAAATATTTGAGAAAAATAATATGACTTTTATCAGGTGATGACATGCTTGGTCTCTTGTTCCATTTTCTGGATGAACTTCTCTTCTTGATGTGTGCTGACCCATACTTCATAGTTAAGGTAAGCTTGAGGTATTTCAGCTTTCATCATGCCATAACAAATGACTCAGGCTATATTCACACTAGATGAATGGTGAACGGAAAAACTGTTAAGGATGCATGACACTTAGATAGCAGTTAGATAGCAATAAAAGACATTCATGACACTGTCTGATAATTTGTCATAAATATCATCCTTTGAGCTATGCATTCACACTGTACTACATGAAGGTAACTTTTGTGCCAGCAAAAATCATACCAGATAGGTATTTGTTCACACATAAGAACGGAGATTTTGGCCCTCCAATCTCATAAGTGGAGCGTCACATATGACATAGTTCCTGTTATACACTTTGGTTTAGTGTGAAAAGGTATTCAGGCTGTAGCAAAAGTAAAAATTTACTGTAAGTCAGGAAGAGAAAGCCACTGTCATCCCTAGGTATCCCAAATCATCCCAGTCATCCCTTGTCATCCCAGCCTTCCTTAGTCATCCCTTGTCATCAAAGTCATCCAGACTCGTCCCAGTTATCCCTAGTCATCCCTAGTTATCCGGAGTCATCTCTAGTCATCCCTTTTCATCCCAGTCATCCCAAGTCATTCCTAGTCATCCTGTCATCCTAGTCATCCGTAGTCATCCCAGTTATCCCTATTCATCCAAGTTATCCCTAGTCATCCCAGTTATCCCTAGTCATCCAAGTCATCCCTAGTCATCCTAGTCATCCCTAGTAATCCCTGGTCATCGAACTTATGCAGATTCCTCCCAGCTATCCCTCATCCCTAGTCATCCCAGTCATCTCTAGTGATCCCTAGTCATCCCAAGTTATCCATAGTCATCCCTATTCATCCCTTTTTATCCCTGCAGTCATCCCAAGTCATTCCTAGTCATCCCAGTCATGTCTAGTCATCCCTAATCATCCCAATGATCCCTGATCATCCCTTCCCTAGTCATCCCAGTCATCTTAGTCATCCCTAGTCATCCCTTATCATCCCAGGTATCCCTAGTCTTCCCAGTCATCCCAATCATCCCAGTCACCCTGGTCATTCCAGTTATCCCTAATCATCTTAGTCATCCCTAGTAGCTTCAATTATCTCTAGTCATTTCAGTCATCCCAGTCACCCCTTGTGATCACAGTCATCGCCAGTCATTCCAGTCGTGGTTGTCATCTTTAGTCACAAGGGAGCATCTCCCTGGTCCAGTTACCTGAAAACTGGTTAGCACTTACCTCAGAAACAACCTGTTAGAGTAAAGGTCTAATGGGGAACACAGATACAGATACATCAGCAGCAAACGATACCGTGATTGGTTGAAACAAACTGTGACAGCAACAAATACGAGTAGCGTAGGAGCCGCTCCTAATTGGTCGCAGGAAACAAAGACATGTCATTCTTCCAACTGTTTTAGTATAGTTTGGGGTTAGGGAAATGCACCATTGGTGACTTCTCTTCCGAGCAGCTGCTACATGTACATGGCCCACAAAAACAAGCGCAATTTCTTTGTTTGCAAACTCGAGACGAGATGGCCCTGTTGGTTGACGAAAAAAAAATTCCCAGAATTTGCATTTAAAAGAGTTTACAGTACAGCTCAGAGCTCAACGGACACGTAAAAAACACGCACGTTTTCTGCGTTAACGTAAAATCGTTAACTAGTTTGAAAGCGCATTTCGACGCATTTTTGAAACTTGCTTGCTTAATGCTTCATTGTTTTCGCTTTGTTTTCCGTACCCCGGGTAACTACATGTATAACAGATATAAAATCGAGAACAAGCTTAGCCTATCGAGAATCGAGTCGAGGATTGAGTTTCGCGAGACAGAAAACAAAAGATTCACCCAATAACCAACATGGCTGCCGTGATGTCAACTGCAAAGCAGCAGAAGTCACACCGAAATACAGAGAGGAAGTCCCTTGTCAAAATGAGAAATGGACTTACCATCTCCCTCTCCATTAAAGAGGGCCTCTATTCGTAGATCGTAGGATTGAAGTTTCAAGAACCATAGAATTTTCCGTCTCTTTAATCCTGTTTTCTTCAGTCTATATGGGAAATATTTGACTATGGGTGTTAGTAAAGGTTTCAGGGGGACCCAACGAGAGTATAGTTCAAAACCACTTAAACATAGCATTGTTATTTAAACAGTAGATATAGGCATATTTTTATCCCCTAAAAAGTTTTCATCTGTTCGGATTTGCTAGCTGAGAGTCTAGTGATCGGAAAATTATAGTGATCAAAACTACCTTTTGGAAAATTTCAGCCAGAAAAAAGGCTCCCGAAAATTCTAGGTGACCTTTTTAGGGTAAAAATACCATTTTTGAGATGTTCGAAAATCCTAGGAGAGGCAGGCAAGCAATAAATTTTACAACAAATATTCCGAAAATTCTAGATCTCAAATCGTCTTCCGAACAGATATTTTCCAAAAATCTACGTTGTGTGCCCCTGAAAGTTTGTTAACTTAAAAGTTCCTGTTACTTATTTCTACTTGACAGAAGTTGTTTGCACTTTGGCTCAATCTCGAGACAATGTGAGACTCATGTTGGATAGAAACTCAAGAAAACGTTTATGTGTATTTTGCTAATTTGATAGGAAGTTGAGATATTACAATTCGATAGAGAAAATTTCAAGATCAGAGCGGTTGGGTAAGTTGATAATTAATAACAAGTATGAGTTTAGAATTTTCATAAACGTTTAAGTAGATAATTAAAAATTAATGGTTAATTAATGACTTTGATATCCTTTAATAATAGTTAACATCATTTTTTGATGAGGTTTTTGTGATATTCACAATAATCATCAGCCAGATCAAAGGCCAACGTTGATAACGCTGAGATTACAAAAACTGGATCTAATTATTATATAATTGTTCTACGAAACAATATAACATAAGTCTATTGCAAAATTTTGAAAAAAAAGAACTTCTAGGTACGAAAAGTCAAAACTGGCAATTTTGAAATAATTCAATAAAGAAGACAAAACATATTTTCAACAAACATTAATATAACATAAGTCCAACACAATATTGTGAGAAATACATACAGAAGTTTGGAAGGATGGCCGGACGGACGAAAAACACACACAGATGCTCCTTGCAATAGTCAAAGTTTGGAATGTCAAATTTTAGCATCTCACCCCCTAACCTACGTCTTTCACGCGTTACGTGGTGGAGATTAATCAAGTTCGGTGTGTTCCTATTGAATTTTTAGTCCGAGAGATGCAATCAGTTGTTCAGAACTTCCTCGTTTCAAAACACTTTCGGAGGCACAATAATTTGAGCTCAAGTTAGGCCACAAAGCTTGCAAAAATCTTGTCTAAAATATCTCGTTCTCCCAGTCAATGTTGCTCTCTTGATCTGGCACCCTCAACGACCTGACTATAGAACTGAGAACTTGACAATTTTCAAGTGGTCTTTCTTTTCTGGGACTTGATCTCAAGCTCTCCTTAGTCTCCTTCCTATTTCGCCCTGCCACCAGAGTGCGCTGGAGAGCTTGCTTGCAGACTTGTTAGTCATTTTAGTCTGCGGATGTGTTGTGTGATTAAAACCTCATAAAATTACAGTAAAATACTGTACACTGATTACTATAAACCAAAGGCCAAGAGAGGAGGATTCTATATCAGTAATTCAAGTCAAGAAGTTTAATACCTATCCTGAGAAAACTGACGACATTTCGCGACACCACCAACGGTTTCTCCGCGAAATTACGTCTGAGAATCGAGTGCAGAAATTCCATTCTGGTTACGCATCACTACCCAGATCTGGGTACTGCTTCTGATTGGTCGTGCCGCATGTGAAATTTGCCTCAACCAATCAGAAGCACTACTCAGATCTGGATAGTGACACGTCATCAGTATGGAATTTTTGCGCTCGTTTCTCAGACGTCATTTCGCGAGGAAACCATTGGTGGCGTCGCTAAATGTTGTCTGTTTTCTCAGGCTACAATTTACCTCTACTCCTTTAACACAGTTTTATCCTTGTTTGACTTTTTAGGAGAGGTGAAGAGTTTGACCTGAGTAAGCATCCCCAGGTAATGTGTGGTGAAAAGACCTCAACATAAACTGA
>NC_133208.1:20347807-20411773 GCF_958299795.1 Porites lutea
AGAGCTTGGGTAAAGCGAAGGTAAGCGCTGGTATTTTTAATATTGAACATGCATGCTCGAGATCGATTGTATCTGATGGTATGCTAGGTTCTTAACCTGGCGACTTGGTATATAATTCATAAAACAATGAAAAGGATGCATTTGCGGTCGGATCACTATGTTTTTGTGTAATTATAATTTCTTGCCTGTACTTATGGGATTCATTTTTTAATCGATCAGCACACCACATCACTCCTTAGTAGAAAGGATCATTGTTAGTTCGCAACCCCACCCCCCTGTTGAAGATTAATAGAGTAATGTTCAGAGTGAATACGGCTAATGAAATGAATGAGGGGCACATATTAAGCTCTATTGTCTCAAATCAAGGGTAGCGAAATGAACAATTTTTGTCTTAAAAGAGGGTCAGGGCTTGGAGCCCTCAACAGTACATTAGTTATTCTCTTCCCAAACATACCTTGACTGCAGCCCGGTATACATTGTACATCTGTAATGCAGACAGTGGGCACTGTCTATTAAGAAAATGAATAAGGCCGAGTATCATCTGAAGTATTATGGAGATTGAGAAGGGTGCTATCCACCAAGGCTGTAGGCTGAGGCAGATAACCACTCCAAGATCTCCATAATTCTCTAGATGATATGAAAGCCAAATTTAATAATGATGTTGTTGTATTATTCATTAAAAATAATTCCTAGTTTAAAAGGAAGCTAAAGCATGCTTTCCTCCATCAATGTTAAGTTTATCTTCTATAGTGCATGTTTATCGGCAAGTTTAGGAGATAAAGGGTTGTTCAGTTCAGCAAATATTCTCCAAATAGCAGATGTTGTCTGTCGAGTTGTCTTCTTGCTGTCCTTGCTGTGTTTTTAGCCAATAGTTCACCTATTTTTTCCTCTTGAAGTGAAATATTCTGCCATTTTGTACTCACTACCAAAACAACTCATCCTCTCATCCTCAGGTCTTCTCAGTTAACTGTTCAATGTCTTCAATAATCTGGCAATTTTGCTGCACACTTGATGTCATTTTTCAAATATCACAAAATTCTTTCAAGTTTTGTTGGCAATAGCTGGTTTTGATGAATTATGCTTGGGATTTTAGCCAATCAGAAAAAATGGAGAAATATTTTGGAGGAAAAATGACTGCTCTTTTGGTAGTCCTGCAGACCTACCATAATTTTATGCAGTTTTACGGAGCTCTTCAGGGATAGAAGAACGACACATAGTTCCTCATTAAGGGTTGCACATTCAATTTCCCCATCCCAATGTACAGTATATTGCTTACTGCATTGAGGGTTGGATACAAATAGTACCTAACTACACCTGTATGTGAGATGGGATAAAATGACTGAAAGCAGGTAAACTGGATGTAAAAAAATCAATTAAAGGTTTTATTAAAGGAGTAAAATTCTTGTTTCAATTTGCATTTTTCAATGACTGCATTTCAGACAAATCAAGACCTTTGAGAAACAATTTAAAAATCAAGTTGTGGATCCTACAATTAAAAAGGCTGTACAACAAGCTGAAGAAGTTCTGTTACTTTCAAAAGAAGAGAGAAAAGAACTTGTCAATTGCTTGCCATCTGATGAGGAAGATTCAGAGGAAGATGGTGATCAAACTATGCAGTCAGATGATGAGAGCCCCAGCAAAGTAATACAGGGTCACAAGAGGAAAAGCAGTGGTGATATTGCAAACAAGAACAGTGATGATGATGATGATGAAGTGACAGGAAGAAAGGTGCACATTATTTAGTTTCAAAGGACAGAATAGAATGACCATTTGATTAATAAAATACTCACAATTAAGACCTTTTCACTGGGAGGACGTTTAGGTGAAGTCCAGACTCTGTAAACACAGATCTAAACACCTTTTACCGTACTGGTTTTTGTTATCGAGTAGCCCTTATTTACAGAAGTATATCCAGAAGCATAAAGGCCAGAACATGCTACGCTGACAGTATGTACTTATGTACTGAATGCATAGGATAAGTTAATGCTTTTATTGCACATTTCATTAGATTCAGCATAACAACAAGCGTCCCAGACGGAAAGCTGTAACAAAGCACAACAAAGGGAAGAAAAGAAGAGTGATAGAATCTGGATCTGAGGGAGATTCAGCTGGTAGGTCTTTATATTCAAGATGGCTATGTTATTTTAACTGTTGTGTATTCCGTGATTTATTCATTTTGATCAACGATGTTTGGCACAGTCCTGTTATGGTACAATTCTGTGAAATCTGAACAATTTATAAGCAAATTCAGGGTGCAAAGAAAATCATTTTCACAGCTTGCCATTCGGGCAAGCTAAAGCTAGCATTTACTAGCCCAGATGTCATTTCAGCTAGCCCCAAAAGCTTTTTGACAAGAAGAATTGACTTCACAGTTCTTCTGTTATTTGAATTCTTCAAAAAACATCACTTGCCCGTCGGGCAAATTAAAAACAGAATTCACTAGCCCAATAGCAAAATCCACTAGCCCCGGGCTATCGGACACTACTTTCTTTGCACGCTGAAATTTCAGGTTCAGTAACTTTGAAACCACTGAAAAAAAATCAAATGATAATTATTGTTTTTTAATGTTCAATTCTTTTGATTCCTTGAATGTGGGAGACCAATATTGTTAAATGATCATTAATGTTTAAAAGCAAAAACAAGCAAAGCAATTCAAGAATGTGTTGCCAAACCTTGGACAGACTGTTCTTAATGCACAGGATACCCTCACACTGGAGAGCCAAGCATTTACAGTCATACAACTGCCTTTTCTTTTATTAGCAATAAATATTGCTTAAATATTAATTACATGAACTTGATGATATTGCTACATGCTCTGCAACAGAAACTACTTGCAAAGTATTAAGCAATGCATGCTTGTACAAAATAATAATTTTATTTTAAAGCTCATTCCATAAATTCCAGATTTCATTTCAGGAATTGTAGCTTTTCATTTTGTACTTGATAATTATGTTTCACAGGATGCATTATTATTTGCCAAACATCAGTTATTATTTCCCAAATTGCAGTTTACCTGTTCCTTATTAAAGCACCCTTTTGTGCAATAATTGCAAAACAAAGTGGAAAGTCTAAAATTATCTTAGATTTCCTCTTTTGTTTTCTCCATTGTCTCATTTCATTTTATTCTACTGTGTGGCGTGAAATTGTTGTTGCTTCTAATTTTTGCGATTTTTGCAATTTTTCCAGCAAATCCACAGAAATACATGTAAGTTTCTGCCAACATTTTTCCCACAAAAATTCACTCCAGAATAAAATAATATTCTCTAACTTAAGGTCGCTACACATTAAAATGACTAGCAAAACTCAGTTGCTGGTTTTACATAGGGTACATATATATGTAGTATTGTCTGACGATATGTATTTCCATTGCACATACTCAATAAAATCAAAAGGTTTATCAATAATATTGGTCTGGAACTTTCTGGAAATCGCAAAAATTAATTCCCAGTCAGCAAGAAAAATTAATCTGTCCTAATTGCCAGAATTGGTTCCCACCAAATACAAAAAAATCGCCAATCTGCAAAAATAAACTCCCGCAAAAAATACCTGCGACATGGTCTCTCACTTTGATTTTGAAACTACCGGTAACTACAAACCAATCAGCATGTCTGCTTTGAACTCTTCAGATGAGTACAAACCCAATGATGATGATGATGATGACGATGAAAGTTGTAGTAGTGGAGTTGACGAAAATGAGTTAGAGGATGGTACCCATTCAGAAGAGGATATTGAAGAGGACAATGAAAAGGTGCAGTTTACTGACATGTAACTATGAAACCTCTATAGCGTCATCCGAAAAAAAAAAAAAGCACTTTATTTGAGTGTCAATGTGTTTAGCACTAAAGCACTAATTGCGGACATTATTTTTAAGTCTCCTACCGGTGACGGGACTGACTGACTTTTTATCGCTTTTTTTATCACAAAATGTATATCCAAGAAATTTTCCATCAAGATACAAAAATCTAATTTTTGTTTCCTTTTTTGACCACTAGCCCTCCTGTAAGCGCAAACGAGGCAGCACATCTACAGGTCGTCAGCAAAAGACCAAGAATCACAAGCCATCCACACCCTGTACACCTCTCACTAGGAAGGCACCAGTATTCAATACCCCATCCCCTTCGTTACTGTCTGGCTCATTAGCAAACAAGGTGTCAAGTTCAGCCAGTAAAGCTGCAGAATCTCTGGCAAGATTCCAGATGAGTTCGTCTCCAACCCCAAGTTCGAATGCAAATAATGAGGAGGGTGTTGGTACCTATACTCATGAAAGATTGGATTGGTTAAAGGAGGAGAAGAGGAAGTAATGGATTGATTGTATTTATAACCCTTTAAGCCCCAGTATCTACTTACAAATTCTCTAGACTGATCTTCAAACATTTCCTTAAAGAATTAGTTGAGAGAATTTGATAAAAGATCAAAGCATTTTCTACTACAACACTTTACTAATTTTCGAAACCTTTCTCAAGGCTGTGCTCTAAGGAAACTTGAAGGGAGTCCAGTGCCTCAACCTGTACATGGTGTAATACCTAGTGTGTTCAGCATATAATTTTTATGTCACCTGAGAGCAAAAAATGAGTTCCAAGGATAGCCGGGGTCTAGCTGCTAGAGCACTGACCTGTTTTTCACGATTAATATGTTTTTTTTCATTGTTGGAAGATAATTAATGTTTTAATTCACTCTTGGGACTTTCCATAATTCTTTCATTCCTGACACTGTACATGTAGGTTGCATTATTTTGGGGTTTTTGGTTGGTTTTTTTGGTCACTGTCTTTATTTTGAACAGTTTCAACTGAATTTCATTTTGTACTACAATTTCATTTTGTGCTGTAAGCGCAAGCCCCCATTCCACCCTCCTAGGCATATTTGAAGGCACCAAGGCAGCTGCCTCTGTAAAAAACTTTAAGCCTCTGTTTGCGCACCTTATAAACACACAGATGTGTTTTTTGGCATTGAACGATGTATGGTTTAGCCTTGGTATGCACGGCCCTGCTACCCAGTTACTATTATGTACAACTGTAAAATTAATTGTTTTAGCACTTCTTAAAATTTTCAGTAATAACAATATTCGTCTATTTTGTATATAGAGACAAGCATGGCAGACCAATGTCACATCCTGATTATGATCCACGTACCCTTCTTGTAAGTACAGCCTGTACATGAAACGTTAATGCATTTTACCATTTACTCTCTCTAATACAGACACTGTGGAGACTGGCTCTAAGTATCCTTCCTTAACTTGAGAGGGGTCCATGTTGTGGTTGAATAATATCTTGGTATAAATAAATTATTTGTTCAGTGTGCAAAGAAAGTCATGTGCGATAGCCTAGGGCTACTGCATTTTGCCATCAGCCTAGTGAATTCTGTTCTGAACTTGCCTGTTGGGCAAGTGAAATTTTTGAGTAATTAAAATTACAGAGGATCTACAATCAATTTTGCTGTTCACAAAATTCTTTGAAGCTAGTTAAAATGACTGTCAGGCTAGAACATGCTAGCTGGAGCTTGCCTGAATGGCAAGCTGTAGAACTGACTTTTTTATTGCATCCTGTTTGTTCCCTCTGTCTTAGGGTACATTGTACATGTATACTGTATTTTAGTGTAGTGTAATGTGATTGGAACAAAGGATTATGAAATAACATTAATTAAACCCGGGAGAAAATTGACCCTCAAATAAATTTGCAGTCATCAAGTTACTCAGCAAAATATCCTTTGTTTATCTGTAGTTATTTTTAAGTTGTTTAAATTATAGTCACAGCACCTAATTAATACTGTTGGGTTTTTCCTCTTTTATTAGGTTCCTCCATCATTTTTAACTTCCAAAGATGTCACACCAGTAAGTCTAATTGGCTTTACTTTACTTTGCATATTTTAACTTCTGGAATAATGACTTTAACTGGGTTAGAGTAACTGCAGAACTCTTTTTCTGTTTTTGATACATTGTTTTAAAATTATGATTGTGTTACTTTTTCAGGCAATGAAACAATGGTGGCAGTTGAAAAGTGAGAACTTTGATACAATCCTATTCTTTAAGGTTTGTAAACACAGAAAAGTGCATCTGAACTCAACCCCTACATCTAGTTTTAATGTTTTGAGTTACTGAGCTGCGAAATAGGGTTGGGACAGCTCCCTGCTCTCTACCACACCCCTCAAATAGTTCCTATTGAGCTTTAGACCTTTTCTTTAAACAGTTTGGTTTTTGATTAACATTCTGACCCTAGTAAGCATCTGGCACTCCACTGCCGCTTTTTGTATTTGAGAATTAAATGTTATCAAAAGTATCCTATTCTATGTTAATATCCATGCATTTGCATCAGGTTGGCAAATTCTATGAACTGTACAACATGGATGCCACAGTTGGTGTAAAGGAACTTGGCTTAATTTATATGAAGGTAACTTGCCTTGATGATGGTGCTGAATATAGGGATGACAGTTAATGATGACGATGATGATGATGATGATGATATCAGTGATCATGGCCGTCTTAAAATTAATGCACATGATAAATAATAATATTATTTTTGTTTTTATTTTGAAAATATACAATAACAATGAAAATATACAATAGCATCATTTAAAAACTACATTGGTCAGTGAAGGTTTACAGGTGCCTGGGATGTCCAGAGACCTCCACTTTTGGTACAGCCAGCCTCTAGATGGAGTTACAGACCAATGGCTGACTGATCAGTAGAAGGGGGAGGGTTAGGGTAAATGCAAGATAGTGACCATGTCTGCACCACCAAACTTACTGTTTGACCAACAAAAAGCAAATTTTTTAACTGCATTAAATTTCACTTAACTACATTGTAATGTTATTATAATTATTTTATCATCTTATATAAATATATTTGAATACTTGTTGACAGTTCTCAGTGATGCTTGATAACAATAAGATGATATAAACAAATTACATGTATCAATTCCTTGTTTGCAGGGTAACTTTGCCCATGCTGGTTTTCCTGAAATTGCATTTGGTCGCTATTCAGACACTCTTATCCAAAAAGGTTACAAGTGAGTTACCATTTATTTTATCCTACAATGGTCATTTTGAGTTAAAGGCATATTTTGCAAACAAGTAAAAAATTGATAACAAACGTGTACACCTACATTTCACATGTAGTTCAGTAGAAAATAGCCTCTTTTGTTGAGGTGGCTTTTTCAGGAGGAGTTACCACTTGGCTTATCTCACAACAGCCTCACTTGCTCCTGCTTCTTCCCCTACTAGAGAGCTGCTAGCAGGCTACACTAAGTACAATAGTGCTCTATTTTGTCTGATACATTATTTTCAAGATTGTTGTAGTTACTTTATACTTCAAACGATAAACTTGTAACCATCGCAAAGAATCCACTTAGAGTTGAGCCTGCGATCAGCTTAAAACTAGTAACTAATTGGCAGTAGATAACCACAAAAAAACATGCAACCTCTTTGGCTCGACACCTGAGCAAGTGATGTGGTCATGTGATACTGGTCAGCAGATGCCCTGTTTTGACAGCTTTCAATTGACCATGGCATGGATGTGCAATATCAGGTTGCGGGCTCCCACATGCTAGAAAGTGCGAGATTTTACATTGGTATCCCTATGTTGCGGACAGACAGAGGCACATACAGTCAGGTGACTACCAAACTTTCTCAGATGTATAGATAACCACATTTTCTCAGCCATGGGGCCCTGCTTGCATGTACACGGAGCTCCACTAATAGAAATTGTATTGAGTTTCTCTCCTAAATTATTCCAAAATTGCCATTACAAAGGTTCTCACAACACGAGATGCTTGTCTCTAGAGATGAGAGATTTGTCTCTAGAGACGAGATGAGTAACTTACACCTGTACATGTGCTTTCGAGTGGTACTGTAATCTACAGCTGAAGTACTATTGTAATGATTTTGTGTTTTTTTATAGGGTAGCAAGAGTGGAGCAAACTGAAACACCAGAAATGATGAAAGAGAGATGCAGAAAAAGTATTGCATCTATTAGCTGTTCATTTTGTTCTTTTACAGTGTATTCATTTTAATTTATTATTTAAACTCTACATTTAACTAATTTAATGAAGTAAAAGTTAAAACTACCAAAGAGGCAATGAGTAGTGTTGAATAATACTTGTAGGTCATAAGATTAAGTGTATTTTATGTAAAATAATCCATGTTGTCTTTGTTGTCTGCAGCTATGATAGTTACTGAAAATTCTTTGGTTCATTATTATTTATATTTTACAGCCCATTCAACCTCCAGGGCTGATCAGGTTGTTAAGAGGGAAATATGTTCAATAATAACAAAAGGTAAGATCTCAGTTTTTTGTATCAGTAATAATCTCAGGCAAGACTTGCTCTGCAACTGTCACAAATTCATGGAAATAATATACAGCTGTAATAACCCTAATAAGTCACTCAAGTCACCCTAGTAACCCTAGTCACTCAAGTCACCCTAGTCACCCAAGTCACCCAGTCACCCGAGTCACCCAGTCACCCTAGTCACCCAAGTGACCCAAGTCACCCCAGTCACTTAAGTCACCCAAGTCACCCCAGTCACTTAAGTCACCCTAGTCACCCAAGTGGCCCAAGTCACCCCAGTCACCCAAGTCACCCTAGTCAGTCCAGTCACCCTAGTCACTCCAGTCACCCAAGTCACCCTAGTCACCCTAGTCACCCTAGTCACCCTAGTCACTCCAGTCACCCAAGTTACCCAAGTCACCCTAGTCACTCCAGTCACCGAAGTAAACCTAGTCACCCAAGTCACCCCAGTCACTTAAGTCACCCTAGTCACCCTAGTCACCCTGGTCACCCAAGTGGCCCAAGTCACTTCAGTCACCCAAGTCACCCTAGTTACCCTAGTAACCCAAGTCACCCTAGTCACTCCAGTCACCCAAGTCACCCTAGTCACCCAAGTCACCCTAGTCACCCAAGTCACCCAAGTCACCCTAGTCACTCCAGTCACCCAAGTCACCCTAGTCACTCCAGTCAGCCAAGTCGCCCTAGTCACCCTAGTCACCCAAGTCACCCTAGTCACTCCAGTCACCCAAGTTACCAGTCAACCAAGTCACTCTAGTCACTCCAGTCACCCAAGTCACCCTAGTCACCCAAGTCACCCAAGTCACCCTAGTCACTCCAGTCACCCAAGTCACCCTAGTCACTCCAGTCACCCAAGTCACCCTAGTCACCCTAGTCACCCTAGTCACCCTAGTCACCCAAGTCACCCTAGTCACTCCAGTCACCCAAGTTACCCAGTCAACCAAGTCACTCTAGTTACTCAAGTCACCCTAGTCACCCAACTCACCCTTATCAACCACGTCACCCAAGTCACTCTAGTTACCCTATTCACCCTAGACATCCTATTCATCCAAGTCAACCTACTCACCATAGTCTCCTAAGTTCCTAAGTAAACTCAGTTACCCTAGTAACCCTAGTCACCCAAGTCACTCCAGTCACCCAAGTCACCCTAGTCACCCAAGTCACCCAAGTCACCCAAGTCACCCTAGTCACTCCAGTCACCCGAGTCATCCTAGTCACCCAAGTCACCCTAGTCACCCAAATCTCTATAGTCACCCTAGATAGCCTAGTCACCCTAGATAGCCTAGTCACCCAAGTCACTCTAATCACCCCAGTCACTCCAGTCACCCAACCGACTCAAGTCGACCTAGTCACCCTAGTCATCCGAGTCATGCAGATTTAATCAAATCAGATTAAATCAGATTAAGTCACCCCAGTCACCCTAATCACCCTACCCAACCAAGTTACCTTAGTCACTCTAATCACCCGGTTCAACCAAGTCACCCCTTGTCACCCTTGTCACGAAGTTAACCAAATCACCCTAGTCACTAAAGTCATTCTAGTCACCCACTTCACCCAAGTCACTTAAGTCACCCTGGTCACCCAAGTCGCCCTAGTCACCCTATTCACCCATGTCATCCTAGTCTCACCAGTCACCCAAGTTATCCTAGTCAACTTAGTGAACTTAGTCACCCAAATCACCCATGTCACCCTTGTTACCCAGGTCACTCTAGTTACCCTAGTCACCCTCCCCACCCTATTCACCTAGTTACCCTAGTCACCCACTCTTTTTTTTTTTGGAAAATTTATACCCTTTTATGTTAATGCATGCAAGTTTTTGACAACTACTTCCTTCTTTTGTAAGTTGAAATAATTTTGTTTATTTGCAGGAACAAAGACATACAGTTTTCTAGATGGAGATTGTACAGAAAGTGAAGCTGCATACCTTTTGGCCATTTCTGAAAAGGTAATATTGATTTCCACTTAGCTGTGATGGGCTGTTATTACATAGTAGGAGTAGGAGTCAAGTGAGCTCTGAAACTATGAAGTTAAGGGTGCACAGTACAGCATTAATATGTTTTGTACAAAGCTGACTTAGTTTGTCAGATCCTGTTGTGCATATAAAACTCAGGGCTCGACGTTGCGACCTGTGGGGTCGCCAATGCGACCAGCTTTTACGCATTGGCGACTAAATTTTCACGCCTGGTCGCCAACCTGGCCCCCAAGATAGGAGACTTTTTTCCTTGGGAAAACGTACACTAATGATGATTTGTTATCCTTTACAAAGTTAAAAAACTAACGGATAGTTAACGGTTTTTCTAATGCTCTAACCTTTTCCCCAAACGCTAATTTAACGGTTTGTTTAAACGTTTTAATGATTTGCCTAAACGCTTTAACGATTTCTTCCAACACTCTAACGAATTGTTCTTATGATCTAACAGTTGGTCCGTCTAACGTTTGACTTTTACTTGAAAGAGGATTGTGAAAATCACAAGTGATGAATTCGACAAAAGTCTTTTCGACTTTCGGGCAAATCGATCGCAATTCTCAACAGATCGTCCCGTGTTTCTGCGGGAATCACTTTTAGCGCATCGATTTAAAACAGTTTCTTTGTGTCGAACATGTATCTCGATTTGCGGACTCGATAGCAGAATAGTCTGATAAAAGCTTAAGCTAATCGAGAATGAACGGCGCTAATTTCTCGAGCTTCTTGTTCTAAACAACTTTATGCAAATTTCTGTTGAGCATGACAACCGAAGTAAAAGCTCTGCCGTATTTTATTGACTTCTAATGAAGTGCCGTTGAACTCATGCTGTTTGTCTAACAGACTTCTCGCGAATTCAACTTCTTTGCCCAAAAACTTTAGCGACGTTTCCTCTTTCTGGAGACTTCCGATCACATACTACACAACCGCGAAATAGATCAAGTTTCCCTGATGTTCATTTCTGAACATGCAAATACATGGGACGCAAAACAAATTTTGCAGATTTTGTTCTTTAATAACACAAATAATCTTTTTTGTGATTCCTATAGTTTGTTTATCTAAATGTGTATTCCATTGCTTGAATACCTGTTGGAGCGGGAGATTTAAGCTTGAGTGCGGGTTCATTTTCCCGAACACCGGCTGGTAATCAAGCCTCGAGCGAAAACCGTTCGAAAGAAACTTCAAAGGAAGTCTACAGCATTCTTTTTCTGTTAAGGCTAAGTAAAAGATGTTAAGTTTATTGTATTTCATTAGTTCTTAAATTTAATTTTTGGCGAATAGAAGACTTGTTCTGGCGACCAAAAATGAAAACTAGGGGGCCAGCTGGCCCTAAGATTTTTTTCTGAAAGTCGAGCACTGATTAACTGTTCTCTCACTCCATTTAAGATTTTTAATTCCTTATAGTAAGTTACTAGAAAGCATCAGGCGATGCTATAGCACAGCCCAGTGCAGTATTTTCTGATGGCATGCAGATGGCATGCAACAGTTTATTAATTTGAATTATTGTATTAGGGATCTGACGATGTCTCAGGAGGAGAGAGTCTTTATGGTGTCTGCTTTGTGGATACATCCATCGGAAAGTTCCATGTAAGTACAAAAAAATGCACTTTATTTGTCAATGAGTGTCAATGTATTTAGCACAAAAGTAGTAATTGGGAACACTATTTTAACGTCTCCAACTGGAGACCCAGCCGCCATTTTATGTAGTCATCCGAGCCATGCAAAGGTCTACCCGGTTGCAGGGCAAAGGCATTGCCGTCATGTTTCAGTTATTTTTAGACCTTGAGTATTGTCTGGCCCCGAGAAAAGAACCCATGACCCCCCGCCCAAGCTCTGCAGTCAAACACTCTACTGACTGAGCTAATCCAATCAATTAAGTCAATTGTGTTTTTACGATAGGGCTTGCAAACTTGTTATCTGTTGGTATCGAGGGGTTTTACGTAAACTGTTAATATGATAGTAGACCACTATGCATTGAATTTTTTTTTCTTTGAAGATTGGTCAGTTTCAAGATGATCGTCAGTCTTCTCGCCTTAGGACTCTGGTTGCTCATTACACCCCAGTTCAGGTGTGACTTGATTTGTTGATTTAGTGGGTTTTACATGACACCGGGGCGACTTTCGTGCTGGTGCGAGTTGACTCCAGTTCCCTCTCATGGCTCTACATTTGTTTACATGATACCACCACAAAATGTCCTTCTGGCATGAGTCACCCCGGCGTGAGTTCACCCCGGTGGTTGTACTGTTGTAATTTCACTCCAGTACAAAATCTCACAACGGTGTAACAATTATTACCGGTGTATTAAGCCGGACAAGAAGACGAAGTGAATTGAGCAACTTCAAGATGGCGGTTCAACAACAACTCTTTTAATCCATGAAAGCGAGGCTAATACGTCACGACTTACAATATCTCAATGTTAACCAATGCTAACCAATATTGTCACATCCTCCCCTTTTTTTTTTTTGATAATGGCAAAACTAAACAATGATACTGCAAAACTAAGCTTATTAAACAAAGAATATACTGAAAGTGCAGTGTGTTATTTTCTGAACTACTGTTCTAAAGTCTCAGTTCCTGGAAATCGGTGTTACGGAAGAAAAATAAAATGATAACGATTAAGTCTTAACATAGTCTTGGAATCTAACGGGCTCTTTGATGACACGTCCTGAGCGAGTACGCACAGGTGATGATTGCTTGGTGGACTTTGCTTCCAGGTGGCCCTTCTGGCTGTTCGCAGCTTGTGTGTTTAGCAATCCGGTATCTGGACTCTGTTGGGGTCCAGGTAGTGGATCTGGTGCAGGTAGTGTATCTGGTACTGGTACAGGAGGGCTCTTGACCAGGTGCTGCCTATTGCGTCTATAGGTGGACCCGTGTGACTGGATTTCGTAGGACCTCTCATCTAATCGCTTTGTCACTTTACCCTTGTCCCAATCATGTTTGCCGAGCACGAATGGCTTCATTCTGACAGTGTCGCCAACATTCAGGGCTGGAAGATCATGGGCTAACCGGTTGTAATAACACTGCTGCCTCTTTTGGTTTAACTGGAGTTGTTCCATCTCATAGAGATTTGGTGGGTTTCTGGGTTCCAGGAGTGATCTTGTGGATGGTAGCAGACTTCTTGTCCTTCTTCCCAGAAGACGCTGTGCTGGGCTACTAGCAACACCTTGAGTTGGTGTGTTCCGGATATTGAGTAGAGCCAGGTACTGGTCTTCTCCTGACTTTGATGTCTTGCGTAACATTCTTTTCGCAGTTTTCACAGCCGATTCAACCTTTCCGTTTGCTTTGCTGTGGTACGGTGATGTGGTAGTGTGTTCAATGCCCCATTTCTTTGTAAAAGACTTGAATTCGCTGGATGTAAACTGGGGACCATTATCTGTGACCAGTTGCCTGGAGATACCATACCGCGCCAGGTGTGACTTCAACTTTTTGATCACAGTTGATGACTTGGTGTTGGTGAGTGGATCCAACTCCCAGAAGTTAGACTTGTAGCAGACGGTGACGAGGTACTCTTTGTCATGATAAGTGAAGAGGTCTGCTCCAATTTTCTCCCATGCTCCTTCAGGGACTTCATGAGACATAAGCGTCTCTTTGCAAGGTGTCAGTTCATTCTCTCTGCATGTCTCACAGGTGCGAATCCACGCTTTTAATTCCTTGTTCATTCCTGGCCAATAGACATGTTCCCTTGCGCGGCGCAGGCAGGCTTCAATTCCTTGGTGTCCGCTATGGATGTCTTTCTTGACTGCTGCTCGCATTCCTTTAGGTATCACAAGTCGCTCGCCGCGGAATATCAAGCCGTCTGTAACTGCAAGTTCATCCCTGACACTGAAGTAGGGGGTAACGAGGGGTGGTAGTGATTTCTCGTCTGCTGGCCAACCTTCTTGTATTATGCATTTCAGCTGTTGAAGAGAGGTATCGTCACTGGTGTGCTGGCGGATCTCATGAATCTTCTCTTCAGGCATGATCAGATAGGAGAGGGCATTTATGGTCTCGAACTCTTCTTGTCCACAATCAGAGGTTCTCGGCAGGTGAGCTCTGCTGAGCGTGTCGGCTAGGTACATTTCTTTACCATTTAGGTATCTAACTTCGATGTCATATGCCAGGGCGCGCATTAACATTCCCTGTAAGCGCTTAGGAGCTCTGTCCAGGGGCTTCTTCACGATGCTTGCAAGTGGTTTATGATCTGAATACACAGTCACAGGACGACCAAACGTGTACTGGTGCCATTTTTCTAGGGAAAACACAATCGCGAGCATCTCCTTCTCTATGGTGGCATATCTGACTTCTGCTTCACTCAAAGCCCGGCTGGCGTATGCTAGTGGCTGGCCGTCTTGAAGGAGGGCGGCTCCCAGCCCCTGTCCACTAGCATCACATTGGATCGTTAGGCTTTTACTTGGATCAAAGTAGGCTAGTACAGGTGCTTGTGTCAGCAAGCGCTTCATCTCTTTAAAAGCTTTCTCGTGCACAGCATCCCACGTCCACTCAGAGGTGGGGCGGGCTAGGTCATAGATTGGACGCATCACATCAGACAGGTTTGGAACAAATTTAGACAGGTAATTCACAGTTCCTCTTAGTCTTTCCACTGCTGCTTTGTCTTGAGGAGGTGCCATGTTTTGGACTGCTTCAACTTTGGAGGGGTCTGGCTTGAGGCCATCACTGGTCAACACGTGGCCCGTGAACGGGATCTCGTTGAGACCAAAACGACACTTCTCTTTGCTCAAGGTGATACCCTTATCGACACAGCACTTGAGGAAGGTACAGACACGTGCATCGTGTTCTTCATCTGTTCGACCCCAAATAATCACATCGTCAGCGATACAGCGGACTCCCTCAAGGCCTTCAAGAGCATGATGTAGTCGTTTTTGGAAGATTTCACTGCTGACTTTCAAACCAAATGGGAGACGAAGCCACCGATAGCGTCCGAAAGGCGTGGCAAACGTGGTCAACAAACTTGATGCATGATCGAGCTCACAGTGAAGGTACCC
Source organism: Porites lutea (assembly GCF_958299795.1). Classification (NCBI taxonomy): domain Eukaryota; kingdom Metazoa; phylum Cnidaria; class Anthozoa; order Scleractinia; family Poritidae; genus Porites; species Porites lutea. The sequence continues at coordinate 20,363,030 of NC_133208.1, forward strand.
AGACTTGAGATCACAAACAGAGAATACTTTCGCCTTGGTAAGGTCTGGAAGAACATCTTCTAGAGTGGGAAGCTTGTAGTGTTCACGTTTCAGTGCTTCATTAAGAGGTCTTGGGTCAATGCAGATACGAATTCCAGCTTTCTTTTCAGCAACAGACATTTGACTGACCCAGTCAGTAGGTTCATCCACAGGCACAATGATTCCTGCATCCACTAAACGCTGAAGTTCATCTCTGACAACTTGTTTTCTAGACTCAGGCAGAGTGCGGGCACAACGGACGACAGGAGTGGAACCTTCAATGGTTGTTAAGTGAACTTTCTTCCCAGGTAGGGTACCAGGGGTGTCTTTAAAGGCATCAGGAAACTGTTTGAAGTATTGGCTACCATGGGTGACAACATTAACTGCTTTAAACTTGTCATAATGGACACTCATGAGATTCATCTTCTGTGCAGCAATACAGCTGAGGAGAGGTGTGAAGTGGTTGTCAACAATGACAAAGTCCACCTTGTACTTCTTCTTAGTGGTGGGGTTCTTGACTTTGACCTCACACTTGCCAAGGGCAGGTAAAGACGTTTTGTTCCACATCTGAAGATGAACCCTCTCAGGACGAATAGCGTGCTGATCCCCCAGGTAGTGCTTTGGAAGAATACAAACTGTAGCCCCACAGTCAATTTGCATTCTGACAGGCCTTTTGTTGATTTCCATTTCGCAGAAAATAAGCTGGTTGCCAGGGTTTACTGAATTGACAACTTGATCTTCAAAAGCTGTTACAGTGCTAATTGTTCCAGTGCTGCTTTCAGATGAATCAGAGGAGTAACCATCAGCAAGAGAGTTGACACCTTGGTGTTTACACTTCTTTGAGGCTTTGAAGTGATTTCTTTCACCACAGGCTGCACAGGTTTTTCCCCAAGCAGGGCACAATTCTTTTTTCATCACATGAATTTGAAGACAGTATAGACACTTCTTCTTTGCAGGTTTCTGATCATCACTTTGGAGAGGTTTCTTGGTTTTATGCTGGTGTTTATCTAGGCCTGACTTCTTTGTCTTCTTCGATATATCCTTGATCTTATTAATTTCTTCATTCTTCAGGGCCTTCATGTGAAGAGAAGCAGCTTCCATTCCTCGACAGATGTCAATAGCTTTATTCAGAGTCAAATCATGAGTAGAGAGTAGCTCTTCGCGTGTTTTGTCATCCGAGATGCCTAAGAGCAGGCGGTCCATAATCAACAAATCTCGCATGCAGTCACAGAAACCACAAGTTTTAGCCATGTTTCGCAGAACTGAAAGATACTCATCAATTGACTCACCAGAAGCTTGATCTCTACGGTTGAACTGAAAACGTTCAAAGAATTCCTGAGTTTGACCGAGAAAATGCTGATCGTACTTGACTAGAATATCTGCCATCTTGTTACGGTCCTCGCCTTCGGAGAATTTCATGCCGTTGAAAATTCGCATGGCTTCTATTCCAATGCTATGCAGTAAAATGGCGCACTTGTAGTCTTCTGGCTGGTTGTTTAAGCCCGTGATGATACAGTAATTTTCCCATCGTTGTTTCCAGATTTTCCAGTTGTCGGCCCGATCGCCTTCGATCTCTAGGAGGTTGCGGAGGAGAAACTTGTGGCCGACGAAAAGCAGGAGCTGAAGCTTGCGGTCCAGAAGCTTGACTGTCAGAATCAGTAGGCATTGTTTACCGCTGCCACCATGTAACAATTATTACCGGTGTATTAAGCCGGACAAGAAGACGAAGTGAATTGAGCAACTTCAAGATGGCGGTTCAACAACAACTCTTTTAATCCATGAAAGCGAGGCTAATACGTCACGACTTACAATATCTCAATGTTAACCAATGCTAACCAATATTGTCACAAACGGTATCTTGTAAACTCGAAACGACCACATGTTTCGGTGTGAAATCGGTCTGCCCGTAGACTGGAATGGGTAGCCCATGCGTAATGTTTGCGATTTTGAATCTTACGTGTACTTCATCAACATGAAGTGTACCTGCAAGTAACGAGATATGAAATAACCCAGTCATAATGTAAATGCGATATGAAACAAAAAAGTCATTCCATTATAAAATTCGCGCCGGTGCAAGTTTTCTCATTTGAACACCCCCTTACACAGGGTGTTCATTAGGAATCAGAGAAAGGAGAATTCTCCATTAACTACACGGAATTGTCCAGCTAACCTTTGCAAGCATATGACTATTTTTTTATTCCGATGTGGAGCCTCTTTCAAAATATTCTCCTGTAACGTTACAACTTTTTCCTGCTACGAGAATTCTTAATGAAAACCCTGTTTACATACGTTATTAAAAATAATCATGGAGTAACAGGGGCATTATTTTGTAGGTTTTGTGTCCTCGTGGAGGTTTAACATTAAAAACTCAGCATGTTCTTAACCATGAGCTGATGTCTTCCATGAAGGAGTATTTGACACCAGGTACTATAATTATGCTAGGTCATTATTGTCAGTCTGAAAAGATTGGTTAGTGAAGCTGTCTTGTAAATATGCCACATTTGAAAGTTTTCATGATGTCTTCTTTAGGATGAGATTGTGCTAACCAGTTAATTTGTAAAACGACTTTGGAATCCTTTTTTCAATGATTTCAGCCACTCGGGTAGTTTGAAATGTCAACCGTCTCCACCCCGTAACCTGTGGGAAGTGCAGGGAGAGAGATCCCAATGGGTAAGGGGCGGGGGGTGGGGGGAGAGACAGATAACATTTCAGACTACCACTCAGTACTTAAAGGGCTGGGTAGAACGGGTTGGGGTTAGTGACTCAACAGTTTTATTTTTTATTTAGGATGTGGTGGTAGGCCATCATTCGTTTTCTAAACCCCTTATGTACACCAGACCTTGAATTTTATACCCTGCCTGTTGGGAGCGATGGGAACTACAGTGATAACCCCATACTAAGGTGCTTAAAATCCATCCTCTGCATCTGATACATTTGCTTATGCATTCGACGTCTTTAGGACAGACACCCTGTGGACACGGGATCACTGTCAATTCTGGGAATCTGCCCACCTACCCCTCCCCTAAGCCAACATTTTGCCCCAAGTGAGAAGTAAGAGTAAATGTTAGCTTAGGGAAGGGGTAGGTAGGCAGTTTCCCAGAAACGTATAATGATCCTGGACATGCACCAAGTTCCTGTCTTACAGAGGTGTCTGCCTTATAGAGAGTCTGAAAAAGGCTGAAGAGTGCAGGGTTCGTTCAAAGTATTGAATTATTTTTTAAAAAGTCTTGAAATTTGCCCAGCAAATTTCCAGACCTGGAAAAAGTCTGGAAAATCCAGATAAGATCTGGAAAAATGATAAAAGGCTTGAGCTTTTTTTGCAACAAAGGCTCTATTAGTGACAGTTTTTTCGTTTTGGTCAAATCTTACTCAATTTTTCCTGTAGGTTTGCAGCATATCATGTAAAAACGCTTTCTTCCTGTATTTTTGTAAGGTCGCTATTTATCACCTATTTGATGACAGTGAGTCTGGAAAAAGAAATTATTGTTTGGAAAGAGTCTGGAAAAAGTCTTGAATTTTGGAGTCAAAAATCCGTATGAACACTGAGAGTGGTAGGGGCCAACATCAGGTGTCCATTTTTCAGGTATCCATCTGATAAAGGGAGCTATTAAGAGTTGCACTGTACAGCAAAGTAGTTGTACATCAGTGCAAGGTTTCGTTTTTCATAAGCAGTACTTGACAGTGCCCACAGTACTTTATCTTCAGCTGTTGTTGTTTTGTGACTGCTATCTTTTGCAGGATCACAATTCTGGGATGCAGGAAAGACACTGAAGGTCTTAGCAGAGGAAGAGTATTTTAAGGAAGACAAAAATAGCACAGAGAATTCAGTAAAGGTAATTTTCTACTTCAGCATAAAAAAGTAGTGGTGAATGTTAAGAGGAGTGGAAGGAAGACAAACAGCATAACTAAACATGCCATATTCATACAGCTGTATACACTTGACCCTCCCCTTCCCCTATAAGCCTTCATGTTCCCTTTCCTCTTGCCCACTGTACTATTTTGATTGTCTTTTGGTATGATTTGTGTCCATCCTTTTTCACATTTTTCGGAAATGCTTTGGCGTTTTCTCAAACCATTTAAAGACAACTGTTTTGTGCGAGTACCTTCATGATGCTACTCACATTTGAGCACCCACTTCCCCCTAGCAAGCTTCTTTAGGTAATTACTTTCAATTACAGTCGAACCCTGCTATTTTGACTCGGCTAATTCGAAGTCCCCGCTATTTCGAAGAAATATTGAATTCCCTTGGATTTCCTCTTATGATTTCAGTCATTTACTATCAGCTATTTCGAACTTGGTTATTTCGAATTCCCCGCTATTCCGAACCATCGTTCTTTCCCTACACCTTAAATCAACCCCGTTATTTCGAGCTTGTCAAAAACAGAGTACGTACATAAGAGCACAGCTTGAAACGTATTGCATTTTATTTGAGCTCGTGTTGCGTAATTAATGACTTAACAATGCTTGACTCACGTGCAGTGTCCCGCTAAGAAATTCCATCTGTGTTATTCAATTGCAAAACAAAATGCACTGTTAGTGAACTGTTCTTCCGGCTGAAATACTCATGTATGAGCTCTGAATTACTGTATTTTTATTTAATCAGTGTCTTTCTTCATACTGTACTGTATTTTATTAAAAAATGATTCATTGCTACGAATTTTACGTTTCCCCGGTTACGAAACCCCGCTATTTCGAACTTTTTTCCATTTCCCTTGGGACTTCGAAATAGCGGGGTTCAACTGTACAAATTTTAACTTACACCATCCATCACTCCTGATAAATGAAAATAATATTGTTTTCTGTTACAGAGTTGGCCCGATGCATTGAAAAAATGTACTGATGGAGGTAGTATACGCCTTGGATGAACTTCGTGTATAAAAAATTCTTTTAGAGATATTAATGGCCCTCAACTGCTTTTAAGAGAGGCAATTCTGTGGTTTACTGCCAGGCTAGTGTTATTTACAATGTAGAGAGGCTGACATTTGACATTTCAAGACCTGATAAACTTGTGATCAGTCTAAATGGAAACACTTTCATGATCGAATTGGAATTTGGTTGGGATAGTTTTCCACTCCTGCATATGAATGAGCAGTGAATTCACACGCGAGGTAGTCATAAAATTTGTGCCAACTTAGTTTTCCTGAATTTGAAGTAAATGTCTTTGAAACAGTTTTATCCATTCTGACCAAGAACAGGAGCTATTGTGAAAAAGTCGCTGCTCATTATCATGCAGGAATGCAGATTTGAATGTGACACTGGTTGCGGCAACGACTAACAGATGAATTTTTCAAATAATCAATTCATTAATGCAATCTTGGGGGTACGCTTGATCTGCCTTTACTGTAAAGTGGCAAAACCTGCCTGTTAACTGTATCTTTCCCCAATTTACCATGTTTTGAAGTTAGAGATTCCCTTTCCAAAAAGTGGCTTACTTTTGGCATCCTATTCTACTTTATTTGATTAGTAAATTAGTAAAGTAATGTTTTGGACCCAGGAAGCATATCATAAAGAAGTAGTTTTAAACTAAATTCTGGCCAGCCCCCCAGTGTTTTGACTAGTAAGCAAAATTTACACCAAGTGTACTTTTGGTAAGCTGGTTTTCGTATTTCCTTCTCCTCCTACAGTACATGTAATACATTGTTTTTTTGTTTTGTAGACCCCTTGGGCTTGATGCCAGGTGATGGAAGTGAACTTGCCCTCAGTGCACTTGGTGCTGTAGTGTGGTAAGAAGTATCAGTCTTGTATATATTGCAGTTAATTTTTTATTTCAGTTAATTATTGTTTTTCCTTTGTTTAAAATTCATTAGCACACATTACCATACCCAAAAACAATAGAAAAGAAAAAATAACTGCAACATATTCACCAAGTAACCCAGGGTTATCAATAAGTACATGTACCAGCCAAAGACAGGATTTCATTTCCCATGATCACCATTTTGACTTTTCGTTTCTAATCTGCTGTAATGCACAACCAGTACAGTAGAGGTTTGCAGTGATTAGTATGTTCTTGTACTAGAAGGTATTGTTTAAGACAGCAGAACAGTCATTTGACTTGGAGGTGCTCTGTTGTTTCCCTGTATTTACAACATTTTATAGAAGAGGTGCAAGCTCCCATAAGCAGCTATAATAGATTATTGTTTGTGAGGGGACCTCCAGGGTCATTTCAGGTTCGGACCCCTTTTCTGTTTGCTAGGCCTTGTGGAAACTTCACACTTACGTGAGCTTTACCTGTTTTAGCAATTTAGTTTAATGTGCTTTTCCGCTTTGAAACTTTTAAAATAGGTATCTGAAGAAATGCTTAATTGATCAAGAAGTCTTGTCAATGGGAAATTTTGAGGTACATGTTGTCACTGTCTGTTAACTAAGAGATGTGTAAGTCCATGAAGACAAAGTCAATCGTACCCTAGGTTACTTGAATTTTTCTAACACATAACACCAATAACATCGCGACTTAATTGACCAATCAGGTTCATAACCAGGGCCGAGTTGTTCAAAGCTGGATTAAGATAACCCAGAGTTAGTGCGAGATTTGATTTAAGATTTGAAAGCTTAAAAAGCAATTCGGTTTTAATTCTTTTTGTCCACAATTTGATGATTGGAAGCTGTGAAAATAAGAGAGAAAATTATCCGAGAAAATGCTTTTGAACACAAGAAAAAGAAACCAGGGTTAAATTTAACCCCGGGTTAAGCGCTAATCGGCCCTCGAACAACTGGGCCCAGAGTTTAATACCATCAACTTACTGATGTGGTACAACTCACTTTGATTCTGAAGATGACTGCTGCACGGGTTGTCGAAACGTCAGTCACGTACTGTCAACAACAACATTCCTATTCAGGGCTACGTTCACCCGGCCAATCATAATCAACCTACTTATGAAATGACTCTGTGGTTCAAACCTTTCACCAACCTTTCACCGTCTTGCATACTGTTAGATGAGACCAGTTGATCCTTGTATTGTCAAATCAGTTTTCTTCATGTCCCTTAGCTTAACTTAACTTAACCTTTTAAAGTTCTGCTTCTCAAGCCTGTGAGCTTTACCCAGACTATTAAGTATTTTTTCTTGCTTACTCAGCATTGTAACTTGAAGTCTGAAAATGGAAATAATAATATTGCTTTTTAATTTTGATTCCATTCAGGAGTACACTCCTCTGGATAGTTCTCCAAGCTGTGGTCAGACGGCAACTTTTGCAAAAGGAAGACAGCACATGGTATAGTAGAGATATTTCATTTCATAGCCATTATTATGACATGACTACAATCATGGACAAAAGTCCTTGGGACAGTACTGCAATATTCATATTTTTCTGTTATTTCTCGGTTCCCTCTTAAAACAATGCATTATTTTGGAAATTTTCTTGCAGTTCTCCCTCCCCCCCCCCCCCCCCCCCGCCCCCCTGCATACAAAGTTAAATTCGGAAGAAATTCTGGATACACACGTCCAACATTGTTTGTGGTGTTAGGGGAGGGGTGGACCTGTGTGAATTGGAAAACGCACCAGAAATGCAAAATTTAGACTACGAGTAGTCCCCCATTCTCCCTCTGGGATAGTAGAGTGAGCAAAACGCGAGCGCGCGCTCGCGTTTCGCACGCTTTACTCTCCCTGAGGAAAACTGGGGGACTACTCGTAGTCTATGCAAAGTTGTCCCAAGACTTTTGTCTATGATGGTACGTAGTTTTAAGCTTGAAGAGCCAGGATGTCTGTATTGACCCAGACACTCTGCACCATTTTGGTCACTAAGTGCTGTTTTGGCTGGACTATTGAAAAACCGAGGGATTTTTTGAAAACAAAAATATCTCCAATGATGGTTGACCCTCAACCGAACGGTCACCCTTGGGATACTCACAAGTGGCCACTTGATGGAATAGAATAGAAGAACTCTCGGTTTGATGGCCAAAATGCGGCCGCGGCCGCGATTGGGTGGTGGCCGTTCAGTGAAGGTTTCATTTACAATCCTTTTTTACAATTATTTTATGACTTTGATTACTGGCCGCTTAGTAGATGGTGGCCGCTTGATGGAGGTTCAATTGTAACACAAAAGGCAGAGAAACTAGCCTCTTAAAGACTGGGGTCTTACACTGTCAGTGCTACCTTCTTCTCGTCCTTAACTATAAAGTACAATTTAATGTGGCTCGGACCGAGCTAAAAAACTCGACAGTTTATTTAGCCTCTAAGCACTAACTTTTTTTTGTTCTTATTTGAGGTATTGTTTAATCATTATTATGTCGTTGAACAAATCAATAAAGAGAATTGGGTTATATCTACAGATTCTTGACAACGTAACATTGATCAACCTTGATGTTATTCCCAGTGGACCCGATGCGACTTCTGAAGGCACTTTGTTGGACAGGCTAGATCACTGTTCTACTGCGTTTGGTATTTAACTGTTCCATTACATTTCATACTTCAACTTGAGCTTGTCACCTTTGTATAGTGGTGAGGCTAGATTTGAGCATGTGTTAATGTCCCCAGGAGGTACGTTTACTTAGAAAGAGAGTCCAGTTTTAGTTTCAATAATGAAGAGTTGCAAGACGCTGAGGGTTCAAGGAATCATGATTCTACTGTAATTCCTGTTCTCTTCTTGCTTCTGTAGTGTCATATGTTCTAATTTGTTTTTGCTCTTTGTTCCTTCACAAGGTAAACGTTTGTTCAAGCAGTGGCTATGTGCACCTCTGTGTAACCCAGTTGCAATTAATGACAGGTACACAGTACAGCAATACAAAGTCAGCTTATTTGTTATTTGTTTGTACACGTAGTTCAGCAGCAGAGACTTAGCAGGGCCCAATACTTTCAAAACAAAGATCAACACATCATGAATGATTGAAGCCTGCGCCACAGACGAAACTAAACTGTTGGTTAAGTCCGTCTACGAAACGGCGCCGAAATCCTTGTCCTGGACCCCACATGTGTACCAGGATGTGAGTTCGCGCCATGATTGTTTAGTTAAAAAAGCCTTTGCCAATAGACCATTTTACAGTTGTAGACTTAGTACCCTAGCCTTCGAGTGAATGTGAGGCTGACGGTGACCTTTTTTTTATACAAACCTCCTTTGCTAAATGTCATGGAAATTGTCCTTGAAAAATACTTGGTAGCATAAGAATGACTTGATTTACATAATAAAGCACGAAGGTTTGTATCAGAGCACGGTCACCGTCAGCCTTGCTTCCATCCATAACTGTAAATTGGCCTATTTGTCAATCAGGTTGAACTGAAATTCGAAACGCATTTCCGGTAATTCTTTAAGTCCGTTTGGGGTCCAGAAGGATATTGCGGTGCTTCGCAGACGTTACTAATCAGGGCTGGATTACGTCTGTGACGCAGGCTACACATCGTGCTGATCATTCATCATTGCATCCTTGCACGGTAAACCCAAAGTAGCAGGTATAACAAAATGGCCCTTCACTAATGAAAGTGTCTAAAAATCAATTTGCACGTATTAGGTTTTGGTTAAATTTCTTTGCCATCACTGTATATTTACAATGTTAGATTTCCTTAGGAGACGTTTTGTAGCAGATGTGAATACACGACAGCAAAGTTTTCTTTCTTTTCTTAACTTTTATGCATTCCCCAGACTTCAGCAACAGGGAAATTCCCCGACATTTGACAGTTTCGAGTTGGTATAGTAGTGGCAAAATTTGAAAAACAAGTCCAAATTCATCTGAGTAGTTCTGGTTTTGCTGTCGTGGCCACCGTCCGTGTTAAAGCTCTCTAATGTGCACTTTACAGGTTAAATTCAGTTGAAGATTTAATGGCCAATCCAGGATTGGTTGCAGAGACCAAAGAAGTTCTCAAAACGTTACCCGACCTGGAGAGATTGCTGAAAAAGTAGGAGAAATTTGTTAATTTTCTTTCCTTAAGTTAGAAAAAAAGTAGTGGTATCTGGAGAAGCTACAGATCGTAGCGCGATGTTTGTTCTAATCCTTCACTTAGTTTTGTTGTTGTTGTTGTTGTTGTTGTTGATGATGTTTTTTTTAGAGCGGTTTTCACTTGACTGTCGTAAAACCAAAACCAAAGTAAATACACTAGCCAACCAAAGGGCGTAGTAAAACCAAAACCAAAACCAAAACCAATCCCTTTCGACAGTCAAGTGAAAACCGCTCTAACAAGATGAGCAACCTAGGAAAGTTATAACTTTAATAGGTCTTCTGTTGTGTTAACAAGAAATCACACATTTTCGACCAATAAAAGACTGGAGATATGGATGGAAGCCGAGTCTGTTGTTTGTTTTCTAACAGGATCCATACACTGAGTTTGCCTCGAGACAAGAATCATCCAGCTCACCGAGCAATTCTTTACAATGAAGACACATACAGGTAAGAATCAATTAGCTTAAGTTTTAGACTACAGTTCAACCTTTTGGGGTTTCGCGTCACGTAAGCGACCATCTCCCGAGAGCTACCGCAGATCTAAAATACCACAATTTCTGAACCATCATCTCTTGTAAGCAAGCGCTTTTCGTCGTGACAGTTTTACAGCTTTCCACTCTTTGTAACATCTCGTTACATGTGTAGCTTTTTTAAAAATTTTTAACAAACTTTATGACAAACGAAAACCAGTAATCCACCACGTACATGCATTCCAAACTACCTACTTTTAAGAAGTCAAAATATAAAAACGAAAAAACAAAAACGAAAAAATACATATATGTATACCGTATATCTACTATAATACCTGTTTACAATTTCAAAAACTAAGTTATTGATTTAAAAAAAAAGGCAGCAAGGATTTTCACTTCTTTTCATTACACGAGTCATTTCTATTCTTTCTGATGTACGTACTTCATTACTCTGAGTATACTAAGCGCTTTAAGAGATGACATGTAACTACGCCTATCGTGATTCATAAATACCAGGATGAGCCCTAGTAACTGTAAAATACACCAGGTCACCTTAGAGAGGTGCTCATAAAATCCATTCGATCCCATGAATGCTTTTTAAAGGAAAGTCTCTTAGCCTGAAAACGAGCAATACTTGCCCCCTAACGTTTAAATGCACTGTTACTCATGTTATCACCTTACTATTTTCTCACTGCAGCAAACGCAAAATTAATGACTTTCTCACTGTGCTGGAAGGTTTCAATAAGGCGACAGAAATAGTGACATTGTTTAAGGACCATGTCAGTAACTTCAGGTATGTGTAAAGAAGGGCGTCAATTCCTTGTCTAGCAAAATCCTTTAGACAGGATTCTCTTTAACCGGGGGTAGCAGAGCTAGGTAAGGGAGAGGTGGGGCTTATTTTTCAATTTGTAAACAGAATTCCCTGTCAGTTCATCACACTTCTACGAAATTATAGTTCAAAATTGAAATGAATAAACAACCCTTTTTGAAAAGAGACCTATACGACCAAAAGATACACATTTCTGAATTTGTAAAGGATGACGATTTGTTACCTGCTAAAATTGCTTGCATTTTCTTTGTTTCAGATCCAAACTTCTTTCTCAGGTTGTCACAGAAAAAAGTGGTGATGATGAAAGTAAATCCACCGGACAGTTTCCTAGACTGCATGATCTTTTGCACACATTCAAGGTGCTTTGGGTGTACTTCTTTTAAATTTTACGGATGCTGTATTTTCTCGAATGCTAGTTCTCAAATACTTGTAAATAGTACCCTCCAAGGCATTTTTGGGAGGTATGATGTGACTGAAGTGTAACAGAAAGTTATACGCAGGCTGTCAAGAACAATGAATAAATGATTTTTTTGCTTAGTATCTACCAACAAGACGGCAAGTTACTGTTTTGTAGGCTCAAACAAACGCTGGGTCTTCCAGGCAAAGCCGCTTGAAATGAAAGTTGGGCATTTAAATTGCTGAAGACTTAATTAGTTGTTTGCAAATGAATCAAGCACTGTTATTTGTTTTTTCAGCACGCCTTTGACCACAACAAAGCTAGGAATGAAGGTGTCATTTTACCAAAGCCAGGTAACGTTGGAGAAGATTTTGAAGGGATTTGTCCTGATACCAACCTCTCTAGGACAATCGTGGACTGTTTGTTGTTTTAGGGGAAACCTTGTAAGAATTCTTATATGTACAAGCTCTCACTGGACCATTCTCGGGGCGTTGACGCGCCCAAAAGGCTCTTCTCTCTCCCCTTGTTGTTCGTCAATTGCTAAGACAAGTTTTGGCAAAAGTTGGTGACAGTACTTTGCCATGACGTCATCAGCTGCATAAATGATTCTAATACGTCAACTCATTGGGATAAGTGTAAACTTCCAAGGGGTTAAGGTTGAATTAAGGTTTATACATCACAGAGTAGGTTTGGGATTCTGCTTCAATGTACCACAGGGAAACTTGCCTGTACATCAGACGGTTAAACAGGCCTTTTCTTGTCTGATGTTCTCGTTCATTCAAATGTTTTTTTTGCGTTATTTGTCCGTAGGGGTCGATCCTGATTATGACGGAGCTCTGGCAGACATTAAAGCGACAAACATCTGGTTTGATCAGTATCTTAAGAAGCAGTGTTCAGTGCTTGGATGCAGGGTGAGTGCTTAGAAGTGATTTCGTGACACCCTGAGTTCACCTTCTTGTTCCCTGACACGTGACACGTTCTCGTCCAATCAGTTGGGAGATTTAGAAAAAGATTATATAAGCTCACTTTCACTAGGTCTTAACTCAAATCGTTTTATAGGTCAGTTGGTTTAAGCACTGCAGCGCTAATGTAAGAGTCGTGGGTTTCAATTCCTTTTAAGGAACGGAATCCTTTTTAATGAGCTGCGATACCCATGTAGACAAGAATTCATCGATATCTTTTGATTCACCATCATTCTAGTGATCTTGGATCATAAATCCTGATCTCAAAGGTTTGCAACGTACTTGAGTAATGTTTGTTTGTTTGTTTGTTTGTTTTTCCTTTCTTTTCTAGGTCACGTATTGGGGATCAGGTAAGGCAGCAAGAAATCCTTCTTCAAACATTTATTTTTATTATTAGATTATTGTAATGTCTGCACGAAAGGCTAAGTCATCGATGGAAACGGATCTCGGATGATAGAATAACACAAGGGTTTCCTTCTGCCATGTTCACACTTAATTCTCCACACACAGTGAACCCTCAACCAGATGAAAGTACTTAACTGATTAGCTATTAAAGCTATAGAAGTAGTTTTTTCGGGGCTGACAGACACGACGAGTACGTGCTTTAGAACAGGGGCTAATCACACAAAAAAGGAAAGTAAAATTTCAACCAAGGATGAAATTGAACCACTAAACATGTTCATACGATTACAGACAAACAAATACAACTAACTCCATTTTCTGTCCGTTCCAGCAAAAAACCGTTATCAGCTTGAAGTTCCCGATTCCATCCGCAAGATTCCTGATGAGTATACTCTGCAGTCGCAGAAAAAAGGATTCAAGCGGTACTGGACTGCAGAAATCGAAGCGAAACTGGCTGAGTTAGTTGATGCAGAGGAGAGGCGAGAAGAAGCTTTAAAGGATACCATGAGACATGTGTTTCACAAGTTTGACCAAGAGTAAGTCATGAATTCCACTGAAATATTTCGGTTTCCATTGAGTGTTCGCGATTGACTTGTTTTGTTCTGCCACTCTTTGTGATTGGCTGAATAAATCTTGCGCCATTTTTCAACCAGTCACGAGTAGGACCAAAACCAATCATGCCTTACTCATGTGCTTTTTCCCGCGCTTTGCGTTAGCTTCGAAATCCACAGTGATTGTTGATCTGAATTTCTGTGCGTATCTTGATTGGCCAGGGTCGTTACTTGGATTTGACCTCACTAAATTGAAAGCCGTTCTCTGTTGCAAAGTAGTGCAATTCTAATGGTCTCTTGTTATCGCAATAGACTCTTATTTTGTTGCTCTCAAACTTGTTTACGCAGTCTTAAGGGTGTGACCACATGATTCTTGTGTTGTGGTGTCTTAATGATAGGTATAAGACTTGGGACAAAGCAGTTCAGTGTCTGGCCGTATTAGATTCGCTGATCAGCCTTGCTGCATTCAGGTACACTACTAATTTTGCCCCAGTTTACGACTATTTTATTTGACCTCTATTACGTCCATGCCTTATAAACTTAACAGCTTTTCCGTCTATGTAGTTCACTTCACAAGAGAACAAAGCCATGTCCGCACGTGTCCTCCTAAATTCAAACTTTGCGTTTTTGGCTCTTGTACACACGTGAACTTGAACTGTGCAAAGTGAAAGGAAAAATATCGTATCGTTGTATGTTTTCATGTACAGACTCGCATTGTCGAAGAAATGATCATGTCTCAACGTGTAAATGGAATAATCACCTTGATACTAATCCTGCCTTTTTTTCTAGTTCTCAAGGAGATGGTCCAATGTGCAGACCAGAAGTCGTTCTTCCTGATCAAACATCAGATGGAGATTTTCAGGTAGATATTTGTTAACGACATGAAAAAGGCTGTTATGTTTTGATAGTGACTATTATTTTGAAGCTACGATGAAGCTGAATAATGAAGACCAGTGACGATGAGGTACAATGATCTCCTAACAGCTGTGAGGTATCAAGGAAGGGGAATGAAAAAAATTTTGCTTTCATTACTTGTCCTTGATGTTTACTCGCAGTTCAACTTAAGTATAGTGAAATATTGCGTTCATTTTGGGATGTGTATGGAAGGTTCGTTTATCGTTTGCTTTATGGAATTGATCGCGACGTTTCGACCTGCCCACTGGTGGTCTCATCAGGCGATGATGTCGATTTACAGAGAGGGATTATTAGTAGCACCGTGGTTGCTTCTGAATGGTGTAACACCAACCCTACTCATGTTGACTCGAAACGTTTTTGTCATTGGTAGCGTAAGTAATTGTTCCCTCAGTGATCCGTTGTGTTACTGTTCGGCCGCTGTGACATCTGATCATGGACGGCCACGCTTTTGGGTTTTATTTTCCACTATCTGTATTTCCATTGACTGTCTCGGTTAATTAATAAACCTTTTGTGCCAAAGCGGTTAATGCCTGATCATATTTGCGTGTTCAGAAACGGCTGAACTCTGAGTTCTTGGAAACCGTCCTTGCTATTTTCCTTAATCCTTCGTGCGCTCAGATTTCTGAAGTGTAATGGGGCAACACCGAAGTGGTCAATCTACGAAATCAGAGATCCAGCAACCTCTAAGGTGGACCCAATAAGAACTTGACAAAAGTTGGTGTGAGGGAGACGTATCTTATTTGCCGAAAAAGGGTAGTTGCGGTTGGCATATCGGGAAAAGTGGCAATATAGGAGTTCACGCTCATAGTTGCGTCATGGGTAATCGGGGCAAGATGGCGGGAAATTAGAGGATTTGTATTGGAATTCAAAGCCAGCTAATTCTTTCTGAATTCATATATTTAATGCTTTCTCTTTGAAAAGAGTAACTTACGAGTTCAAATAAAAAATACACTACGTCTGGAGTGCAAAGAAGTCCGTGATCAGTTTTTAGAAAACCTTGATTTTCTCATACATTTTCTGTATTTTTGATACTGTCGAATTACAGAAAATGTATGGGAAAATCAAGGTTTTTTTAAAACTGATCACTGACGTCTTTGCACTTCAGATTAAGTGTATTGTTTCTTTGAACTAGTTAGTCACTCTTTTCAAAGAGAAAGCATCAAATATATGAATTTTAATACAAATCTTCTAATTTCCCGCCATTTTGCCCTGATTACCCATGATGCAGCTATGAGCGTGAACTCCTCCATACAAAAGATCGTAAAAGATGATTTCTTCAACAACAGGAAAAATCCCGAAAAGTGTTTTACAAGGCGTAACTAAGTTAGATGAATAGTAAACAACTGCTCTGCTATATCAAGCTATTTTCAATCAACAGCCTTTCTTGGAAATTCGTGATGGACGCCACCCCTGTATTTCTCGCACCTTCAGCGGCGGTGATTTCATCCCAAATGACACGGTTGTGGGAATCAAAGACGTAAGTATTGGCATCTTTTCTACAAACATTTTTAAGTTCCTGATGAAACGTATTAAGTCCAAACTCAAGCGTACATCACTAAGTCATTCGTTATCATGCATTCAAAATATTTCTCCGTTTTCGATTGGCATAAATTTCACGGCACAACCAGCTATCGTTGACCAAATTTGGAAGATGTTTGCCTTGATTATGCGATAGGTGTAAGTAGTAAAATATTACACTGAAAAGGGGACGCGGTGGCTCAGCTTTTTCGGCAGTGCAGAGCTGGGGAGAATAGTGGAAGATTTCGCAGTCAAAGATACGTGCAAACGGACGCAACAGCTCCCAGCATTATTGGGCCAACAATGTTGGGAGTTGTTGCTTGTTTTTTGTTTGTTTGCAGGTAGCTTAACATTTGACCGGTTTCAAACTTTGCGCAAGACCTCCCAACAACAAGTCACTAAGGGTGGATTTCCACTGTCGCGTAATTTTTCCGCGCGTGTGCGCGTAAATTTTACGTACGTTAATAAAATAGAGACAATAGGCTGATTTAGCCAAAGAACGGGAACGTCAATTGACGACGGCACGCGACCAATGGCAGAGCGGCAAATTGGACACCGGAAGTCGTGTTTAGTCCTTTCCGCGCGTTTTTCTTTCGTCAACTGACGTTCCCGTCCTGTTGCTAAATCAGCCTAATGATGGAAGGTCACGCGTGTACGTAAAAGTTGAACCTCGCTCGACTTTTACGTTTACGCATGGTCTTTCACACATTTCCTCTATTTCATTTACGCATGAAAAATATATGTGCGTTCGCACGGAAAAAAAAACGCGACAGTGGAAATCAACCCTAACTCACCAATTTACAAACGACAAGGAAACTAGGCCAAGTTAGCTTTTGCAAAGACTTCTGGGATCGTTATTGGAGACTTGCTGGTCAGCCATTGGCCAATCATTGGCCGACTTTTTTCCGGGTCCCGAGTAACAGACCCAGAAGTCTTTGCGAAAGTAAACTTAGTCCAGTTTTCTATTCGTTTCTAAACTGGCCGATGGTTAAGCGGAAAACTGAAAACTGCAAAGTAGGTATGATAATTACATACTGATATTGCATGATTTAGAGCGTTTTGTGAAAAAGTTTTAGATTCCTCTTATGATAATTTTATAGCAAAATATATTATTTTCGTTGCAAACGAAATTTTTCTTTATTTGTTTTAGGAAATTGACTGCGATGAAACAGCGGCAAACAGTCAAAGCAAGTGCGTGTTAGTTACAGGTCCCAACATGGGAGGAAAGTCAACTCTAATGCGACAAGCGGGGCTGATTGTCATCATGGCGCAAATGGTAAAGAATTTCATCTTTTGTAGCTGTTACAAAATAATAGGGCAAAACCATTTTGAAAAGTCGTATCTCGTATGGTCCTAAAGGTTAAAAGTTACGAAAGAAATGCAGATCGGCGAGTCATTGACCCAGCGAGACTTAAGTGAACTAAAGGCAAATTAGAGAGGCATACACTCGAACCCCAATCCTGTGGCATGGTTAGCATCTGACGCTTGCGCACAATCCATGTGTGGTAGTGTTCAAATGTGTTCCTTTTTGTTTTGGTCATATTTAATTAACGTTATGATTTACAGACAGACAAGAAAAGACGAGACAAGAACTTTATTTATACTACACAGTTGTTTCATGGAGGCACAAGTATAAAACAATAAAAGCAAACAAGGAAAAGAAAAGCAAAAAACACATGCACAGACTTGAAGCACACTATTAAATGACAAAAATCAGGCACAAATAGATGAAGAAATAAAGAAAGAGACGGTACAAAGCGATTGAAGGGCGAAGAAATAAAAAAAACACGTTCACTAGGTCTAAACCACGTCCGAGGTCAGAGAAACACGTCCGCCCCCGAACACCCCCCATGCACAACAACAACAACAACTAATTTCTCTGGTCAACAAGGCCGTTGTGGTGTCCATTATCCTCCATTGAGTCACCATTTTGGTTTGGTTACCCTCAATCCATCTGCACAGGGTAATTTGTCAACCAGATCTCTCGATTTAAGAGTATCACAGAGAGAAACGAACGCTCACTTTAATGTGAAAATTGGCCCTCTCCGAAAAACAATAGGCTGATTTAGCAAAAGAACGGGAACGTCAATTGACGACGGCGCGCGCAAATCAAACAACTGGCCTGACCAATGGCAGAGCGGCAAATTGGGCACCGGAAGTCGTGTTTAGTCCTTTCCGCGCGCTTTTCTGTCGTCAACTGACGTTCCCGTCCTATTGCTAAATTAGCCTAATGTATGGAAGGTCACGCGTGTACGTAAAAGTTGAAGCTCGCTCGACTTTTACGTTTACACGTGGCCTTTCAGTCATACATTTCCTCTATTTCCTTTACGGATGTAAAATTTACGTACGTTCGCACGGAAAAGTTGTGCGACAGTGGAAATCAACCCTAACTCACCACTTTACAAACGACAAGGAAACTAGGCCAAGTTAGCTTTTGCAAAGACTTCTGGGATCGTTATTGGAGACTCTCTCTCTGGTGTGAAAATTGGCCCTCTCCAAAAAACATTTCATTCGAGCAACAGTTTTCTCAAGTCGCGTCCGCATGATTCGCTTTCCGATGCTATCGAGCCGCAAGTTGGATACCCACAATGCTACTATATAAGTAAGCCTTAAGGGCCTGGCATAAATGAGGTCTTTACAAATGAATTATAGTTTTCTAAATGATATGATGTGTCTAACCTGATTCCTTCCTGTTTTAACCCTGGCTAAATTTGATCTGTCCTTTCTTTAATTTGCCTTAACTGGGAAACAATGGTGCGGTCTTAAAAAAGTAGTAAAATGTGATGATTTTTGTTTGTAGGGTTGTTACGTTCCAGCTGAAAAATGTCGCCTGACACCTGTGGATCGCGTATTCACCAGGCTTGGTGCTCACGACAGAATCTTATCAGGTAACTGAACACCGAAGTCCTCGAAAGTTTGAATATCTGTGGTGTCTTGTTCAATGTTTAGGGAGTGCGTAAATTGTGGAAACCGTTAGTAAAAGCCTTGCTTTTTTTTCTTTTTTAGGTGAAAGTACATTCTTTGTAGAGCTAAGCGAAACGTCCACAATTCTTAGACACGCAACAAGACACTCCCTTGTTCTTGTGGATGAACTGGGACGAGGAACCGCTACGTATGACGGGACAGCTATCGCATGCGCAGTGGTCAGTGAACTTTCAAGGAACATCAGATGTAGGACACTCTTTTCCACTCATTACCATTCACTTGTGGAGGAATTCTCCACTGATGATAATGTTAGACTTGGTCATATGGTAAGAAATTCTGAAATTCGCTTAATCATTAAACCACATGCTAGTGCTTTTGATGTCATAAAATAGGAAAACATGATAGCCGTCGTTATTCCACACAATGTCGTAGTGGCGAAAACAAGTTATTAAATGTTAGAAATTTTATAATTTAGCGGTCGGGTGACGGCTTAAGCGTACTAACTTTTGTGCTGAAAAAAAGAAGTACAATGAAGCTTTCGGGGTGTCTATTTTTAGAGAATACGCGAAAAGAAATTAAATGTCTTCGTAATCGTTTACGTCCTCGAATCTATCGCCGTGACGTCATGTGAAGACGCCCTATACATTTAATCGAAAAGTGCGATTAGCCAATTTGAGGTTGTGCTGAGACTGGGTCGGTGATGTGGCGAACTGCACTATGGGACGGTTTTGGGGGACGCTATCGTTTATTTTATTGGATATTTACGAGGTTGCGAAGGAAACTGGGTGAAAAATATCACCCCTCAAAAACAGTTCTAAAATGCAGTTCGACACCAAAAGACCGACCAAACTATGGCTGATAGCCACTATGAGATTTGCGCTTCCGCACCTTATTTGTTACACAGAACTTCATTAACGAGCCCTGATGATGTTTTTCTCATACTGCTGCCAACTATTTATACTAAGTAAATTTGCCTTGTTTGTAAGTTGTGGCATCGGACCTCTCTTTGATAAATAACCCGAAAAAGTATATTATTTTATAGGTTAAAGAAGTTCGGGCGGGGGGGCATGAAATTATAAACGTTATTATTTTTCCGTGCCTGGGAGCTGATGGGACAAGTTTGGAACATGAATAGCCATATAGAATGTTTATCGTTGTTTATCGACAAGTTCTGACGTAGGTCGTATAAAATACCTATAAACAATAACATTTGCTTAACATTAGGTATAGTGGAACCCCGTTAATACTGTCACCAGTAGCCCAAAAAAATTTGGCCGTATTAACGGGTGACTGTATTAATGAGGTAGCCTTAAGGTGGGGTTTCACTGTTCTAGGAATTTAAAAAGGTTTTTGCAAAAGAGCATTTAATTCAAGGATGTTTTAAACTATATTCTTGACTTTGTTCTATTTGGGAATATCTTGCAATATAATTTTAGTCTTTCCAGCTTACGATTTTCCCTTACAATAATTATCGTTTTTTTTTTTTCAGGCCTGCATGGTGGAAAATGAGAATGAACATGGTAAAGAAACGATAACATTCCTGTATAAGTTCGTCAAGGGCGCATGTCCCAAGAGTTATGGCTTCAATGCCGCTGGATTGGCTGGCATTCCTGATGAGGTGAGTTAAGAACTCTTTACATTTGTCATCCAATATTTTACTCAAAACATGTCCCGACTGCATTGTTGAGTTTCTTTTTATACAAATAAAAGTTCCTAAGTAAAAGTATTGCACTCTTTCTGACCAATCATACTGAGTGCGCCCATTTATTAAACATGTTATAACTTGTTTTTTAGGTTACTTCGGTGGCTATTAAGAAAGCCCGACAATTTGAAGAAAGCGTGGAACGTGTTAAGTTGTTCAGGTAAATGAACCCTTCACCCTAACCGCACCAAAAGAAACAACCTCTAAAGAGGCCACTTCCGAGTTTCGTCAAGCCTCTATTTCAAAGCGAGGCTAACAGCGAAACCGTTGAAATGAAAATGACGTTTTATTCTTATGCAAATAAAACTCATTTTCACAAGAAAGGTTTTGCAATTAGCCTCGGTTTGAACGTGAGAGTTTGCCCACCTACCCCTCCCCTAGGCTAAAATAGACCTTTTTGCCGATACGGCGGCCATATTGAATTTAATTCGATTTAAGGAGTATTATAGGATGCCCCGGGGGACATGAGCACATTTCGTTTGTATTTTCGAGCGCTTTTCGGAACATTTTTTCTTAAAGTTTTCTTAGAATAAGATTGTAATGGGAGAAAAGATCCTTGTGCCGTGTTTGGATGTAATAATGATCGCCTTTTTCTAGTTTAGTATTAGAAATTTGGTCTTTCGCTGTATATTTCTCGGGAAAAAGGCGATCATTATTACATCCAAACACGGCACAAGGATATTTTTTCCCGTTACAATCTTACTCTAAGAGAACTTTAAGAAAAAATGTCCCGAAAAGGCGCTCGAAAATACAAACGAAATGTGCGGTTATCATTAGATAACATCGAGTGAAGCCAGATTGGACACCTTATGAATTTTACACAACGCATTATTTTCATAATGGAACGAGACTGGAATGTAGAATGAGGCTAGAATAGCTGAAGAGACCAAAACTACAGAGCGCCAGTTATGGAGAGAACACAGAGAGTTAAGCTCTGATCTGCAGTGATTAGGGTTAAGCACTGAACTGAAAACGGTTAGCTTTCAAATATTGTAATGGGGTACGGCATATAAAAGAACATGTATATTTTAAAAATTATTGGATTTGGCAGCTAGTCCCCGATGGTGTAGTGGATATGAATGTAGGCTATAGAGCAAGTGACCCGGGTTCAAAGCATCACGGTAGAGTTATCCTATTTCACTTTTATTTTACAGAGTAAAGTTGGACTTGAATTGTTTTTCATGTAATGTTACTGAAAACAATCTGACTTCAGCCGATGTTACCTAATGCTAACCGAAATGTGCTCATGCCCCCTGGGCATCCTATAATACTCCTTCAATCGAATTAATTCAGTATGGCCGCCGTATCGGTAAAAAGGTCTATTAACACTTACTTCTCACCTAGGGCAAAATGTTGGCTTACGGGAGGGTAGGTGGGCAATTTCCCAGAAACCTAAATTGATCCACTGGTTTCATCACCAGTCACACCACTCTTGTCACTTACGTCTTTGGTTGGTAACTAGAACGAGTGGGAGTTCTGTGGACAAAATAGCCTTGAAATTCCGACTCGTTCTGGCACTAGATCTGCTGTCAGAAATGTATAAAAGAAATAGCAAATATAACAAGAATAACAAATTCAACAAGGATTCCAAGCTGTAGCAAACATTGGGCAAATTTTTGTCGCAATTTTAGCAACAAATTATTCTTACTTTTTTGTGGTATTTGTTACTCAGTCTTTTTGGATAACAAGAAAAATTCTTGATATTTTTGCGAAATTTCTGGACTTCTCCAGGCCCTTCTTTGCCTTTTCCCTTTATAAGTCTAGAATTTTGTTAAATTTGTTATTCTGGCTATTTTTGCGATGTTTGCAAGAATCTGTCTCACAAAATGATCTTGTGAATCATTTTTTATTTTGCTAAAATTGGGAAAAAAAATTGGCTGGCAAATTTTTACGACTGCGTTCAGTCCTGGACTTATCTTTTAACCTGGCCTTTGCTAGTTTGTCTTACTTAATAATTAGGCGCCTGAGCAATTGCCAACTGGTCAACTGGTCAAGCGAGCTCTAAAGGTTACTTGCACACCAAGAAAATCTACGAGTCCCAGATTACCGGAACAGACATTCTTGAGCCCTGTTTTCCACAGCCGTAAACAACACTAACCTACATGTACTAGTCAAATAGGGTTTCTTTTATTGACAGTAAGTTGAGACCACCTTGGGCATTATTGATTAGTTGCTATTTCAGTGGTAGACTTGTCCACAGCTCGGCTTTGTTGAGCGAATGGTTCACACTGAATTTGAACCTTTAAGCCATAATGTCCACTTACAAATTCTCCAGACTGGTCTCTATACATTTCCGTTAAGAATTAGTTGAGAGAATCTGATAAAAGATCAAAGAGGTCTCCCTTAGGTGATTATTTTTCTAAATTCTCATAACCTTTTTTTTGAGCGTATTGGTATTGAAAGGAAAAAAATCATATTGGTCACTATACGTAGTTTATAGAGGAGACTGGTTAGGAAACCCGGCAAACATCAAAGTTGAAAACAACGGTGCTGTAGTTTATGTTGAAAGCTCCCTGACCGTGCACAATCCTTTGTATTAAATAATGCAATGTTTCTATTGGCCAATAACTTGATAGGAATGATAGGAATGCTATTGAACGTTGTGCACGGTCAGGTCCAAAACAGCTAACAAAAACCTACAACAAAGGCTTTCCCAACCATTCCACTTTAATTAACTATGCTCTATACTAGGAACTACGGAGAAATTTAATACGCTGATAACCGTTCATGTCTTTATTTTTCTTTCAGAACGCTTCTTTCAAAATCAACCACCTTGACTGAAGATGTTATGACTTTACAGCAAAAGCTCACTTGTCAGTAGTCCGTGTCTTTCCATGAAAACCAGTCTTATGGTTGCAGTGTTTTAAAAATGATGTCGGTTTAAACCGATTAACATTAGAGCTAAAAACAGAGAAATCATCTTAGACATTCTAGTGTTACTGTTTCAATATGTCTTTTTCAGGGCAAAAAAATTAAAGATTTAATCTATTTTCAAACTTTTCTTTTTCATTGACTAGAAAGTAAGTATTAGATACATCGCAAATCATCCGAAACTAAGGGGCTGTTTACATGAAGGGAGGAAGATCCTAGAAGGTGGATCATTCTAGCACCATATGTTTTCTGTATTCGGTTTACATGCAAAGGGTTGTACTTGTTCCTAGAGCTGGGATCTTCCTAGTACTAGGATCTTTCTAGCTGACAGGAAGGAAGATCCTAGCACCATATAAACTGCCTTCGCTAAGAAGATCCTAGTACTAGGGGAAAAAAACAGACAAAAATAGCGGCGGGTCGTTCAGTGGCTAATCACGGCAATAAAGGCCGACCATTTCGTTTGGCGTTATCACGAGCTGATTATTGTGATAATTCTGCTGAAAGGAAGTTGTTAACGCCAGTAAAGAGAGCAGAAGGGCCCAAATTGTATGTTTGTTTTTGTCGCCTGCCATTTTTAATTCCTTCTCAAACATTCTATATTTGGGTACCACACGGACCAAAATTCAAATCAATCAAATCAACTTTATTGGTACATCCAATTAAAATGGGTTTTCACATACCAATTACAATAAAATCTAATATGAACAATAGAAATTCAATATAAACATTTGAAAGTGAAAAAACATTACCATGCTATTTAAAAAATATAAAATATGCATAATTACACCTATTGAGTGTCAATGGCTTAAAAACTCGTCAAGGGCACGTCCTTTAATCGCATTCTTAAAAACATTAAATGACTCTATGTTTGCTAAACTTTCTGGAAGGTCATTTCAGAGCTGAACAGCCCTATATGAGAAAGATCGCTGACCTGTTGCTGATCTAAAAGATACATGAAGTTTATCTTTATTCCTAGTATTTCTAGAATGCATCTGCCTTCTTGTCGAAAACTTATTACACAAGGATGGTGGGGCTAATCCCTTTATACATTTGAAAGCCATTAAAATGTCTCTAACCTCCAGTTGCTTAGCAACCGGCAACCAGTGGAGTTCCTTTAACATCGGCGTGATGTGCTCACTTTCTTGTGCCAGTCACAATCCGTGCCGCAAAATTCTGATTTTTTTGAAGCCTAGCAATGTTCTTTTTTGTTGTACTAGACCACATGGACGAACAATAGAAAATTCTGCATGTAGACCCAACGTAAACTTAAGTTGATCCGCCTTCTAGGAGCTTCCTGGTACTAGGATCCTCCTTCCTCCAGGTAAAGAGCCCCTAAGGAAGTGCGGCTCTAATAGACCCTTTTCACATGACGTCACGACAGCCATATTGGTGTTCCAATACAATGAAACAGCGGCCATGTTTGTGTTCCAAACCAATCCTATGGGAGTTGAACTCTTTTCTAATGTAAACGCTTTCTGTGGCCATGTGGTTGAAAACGCTCTGTTGGCTCAAAATGAACCGTGAAATGCGTTGTTAACGACAAGGGTTATTAAAATCTACGTAATTTGCTACAGTGCGTGACAAAATCCCATGCGGATACTTTCTACTCTGCAGTTCTCCTAGGCCTCCACTGCTTAAAAATAACACCCGCGTGGGGGAAGATGGAAAGAGTAAAGCCGGACACATGCAACATGCTTCGATTCACGTTAACCGTAGATTGCAGCAATAATAACCAATAACCCATTTTACAGTTGCAGGTGAAAACAAGGCTGGAGTTGACCTTGTTTTGATACAACCCTTCCTGCTTTATTATGTAAATCATGTCTTTCTTATGCTAACTAGTATTTTTAAGCAAAATTTGCATTATGAAACGAATGAGGTTTGTATAAAAAAAAGGTCAACCTCAGCCTCACGTTCTCTCAAAGGCTAGGGCACCAAGCCCACAACTGTAAAATGGCCTATTGCCTGTTTTAAGCCCCTTTGCAGTTTTCTGCGCTTCCGAAGCTCGAAAAAAAGATGCCATTGGTGCAACTCGTTAAATGACCTTGTTTATTTTCCGTTCAAATATCTCTCCTTTTCTTATTTGAGTAAACCCCCCGGGTAATTCTTCATAGCCAGGTAGCGTTGACCAAATTTGGATGGTGTTTGCGATATCCAGTAAAATTACGTCAATGGTACAGGATGTCGTCAGGAAAGGGGACGAGAACCGATAAACTCTGTCGACACTTAAGGTTGCGTTTGCTCAGTTGTTTCGGTAGAGCTAGAGGAAATGGTGGAAAATCTGACATATTTTGCGAAGAAGAAATCGCCTAACTAATACCTAAAAACAACAACAGCAAAATAGAACTTGACGGATGACAACTGCTATTTGAAGGATGTCTGCTGGTTCATGTCCTGGATTTGCCGTGGAACAGATAAATGAATCGGTCGGGGTAAGCATGTTTAGAAGACTTATTTGGAATAAATATATGATAAAACAATTATTGCGTTCGACCTTTGTATGATCTAAAGAATTGTGCGGATCAAAGATATTCGGTCTCAGCGGATCCTCCTCGATCTTCACAATTCTTCAGATCACACTTAAGCCCTGTTTACATGGAGGTGGGGGACCCCAGGTAGGTGAGGTAAACTATGGCGGGTCACCCCACCTATCATGTAAACGTGATGAAATTAAAATGAGAGATTATTTGGACAAACGGGTTATCCCACCTAATCTGGTTACCTCACCTACCTGGGGTCCCCCACCTCCATGTAAACAGGCCCTTAGCTTCCTCCAATAATCGGTAAGTATTATTATTGAACCAACAATCGAATGAGGTGTAAATATTGGCCTATTTTGGGGTTGTGTGATGTGTCGAATTGCACTGTGGCGTTCTTTTGGGAAAGCAGTGGCTTTTCTTACTCTTGCTATTACAATGTTGCGTGGACAGTGGCTCCGAATTCGTTCCCTAAAACGGTGCCGTTCAACACGACACCAACATAGTCTTTAACGCTACCTCCATTGGCCATCCAGTTACATATTGCAAGAAATTTCTCGTCGAGACCAGTTCAAAAAACATCTGGCTATCATTGGTGAGAAAAAAGCGGGTAGCACTCTTGTTCAAGATATGTCAAAAAGACTAATCAATGAATACTGCACAGTCAGAGCCGGTTGTTTTTCTCTAAGGTATCCATTAACAGAAGAGCAGTCTACATGGGCCTAGCTCATTAATTTTTAATTTATTCCTCTCTTACTTTGTTACCATTAGTGTGTACAATTTTCAATTCAGTGTGTAGTCTGCGAGCAAGCTCTCCTATTTGGGCAAGCGAAGCGAGCCGCGCGAGAACGCGCGAGCAAGGGGCCGAGGAAAGGAAACCTTGCAACGCTCTCTCATAAATTTTCTCCTTTCCTCTGCCCCTCGCGGCTTCGCTGCTCGCTCGCGCGTTCTCCCAAGACTCGTTTCACTCGCCTAAATAGGAGAGCTTGCTCGCTGGCAATTCGGTGTGATGAGCACGCTCGCAATTAAAATTTCAAGTTCATTGTTTTGCCACAATGCAAAACATGAAGTACTTGAATATTGAAAAGCTAATGACATGGAAGCCTAAGGGAAACCACTAGGCTTTTAGGTAAAAGCCTCTCTCAGTAATTTAACGGAATATTAATAGAAGTATACAATTCAGGTCAACATACAGGGGCACCCAACGACTGTTTTGTGTAAAATATCTGTTCGGAGAAGCAAATATCGCCTAGAATTTTCTTGTGCTTGAGGACGGCGAACGTTCCCTTCATGTACAATTTTCGAAGCTTATCTAATAAATTCCCTACGAGTTTCTGAAGTTTAATTTTTCTATATTACTACTCAGGTTACACTATTTTTCTTAGAAAAAGGAAACCTAAAATTTTCAGATTCTAAAATGTGATGGAGAGAGGAATCAGAAAAATTCTCACTTTCGTGAAACGTTAAATTGCCCCTAAAATTTTCGGGAAAATAATACTGAAGCCCTTGTAATTTCGAAAAGACTTAAGTTCCCCTAGGATGACCGAACAGATAAAAATTTTGTAGCGCCGCTTAGAATGCATTTCTAGAGATCTAAATTAAAGTACTTTTGATAGCCTAAAAAGTGTTTTTCAACGTATGTTGGAGGAAACCATCGTGGGGTGCCCCTGAATATATTAGGTATAAGTGTTAGGCACAGTTAGCCTAAAAACT
This sequence comes from Porites lutea, assembly GCF_958299795.1. NCBI lineage: Eukaryota > Metazoa > Cnidaria > Anthozoa > Scleractinia > Poritidae > Porites > Porites lutea. The sequence continues at coordinate 20,390,645 of NC_133208.1, forward strand.
AACCCCTGGCTAAAAAATTGCTAGGCAAAAAGGGAAAAAATGAAGAGGAGAGGCAAAGAAAAAATGTTTTTGATAAAAGGACTGCTTTCAATTTACAGGAAAAGGGGCATATTAATTGATTAACGAACACTGTTCATTCAGAGCTGGCATTATTCCACCACGGTATCCATTAACCGAAAAGTAGTCTACCTGGGTCTAGAACGTTATTTACTTAACTTGTACGTTTTTGCAATCAATTAAACACTTTTTTCGTTAACAATTTCCAATTCGTTGTGGTGGGAACGGGCTGATTTGTTTTCAAGAGTGTTATTTTGCAAGTCAGTTTCAAAGGTCAAACATAGAATGCCGGAGGGTTTTCTTGACGTCTTTTATACTTACAGCATGAATATACAACATATAAATGCCTGAGGGGTTAACAAAAACGCCAGTCTCAAATCCGGAGTGAAAAGTATAGAGAATTACCGTTATTTCTAAATTTGCTAACTAGTTTGACCCTCAGATAGTTTACGTCAAGTGCTGTTCTTGAAAATCGAATACGCGACAACCGGTTATTAAATTATCCCAATTATTAAACAAATGCGGGGGAGCGTTAACTTTGTTTCATATATGTTTGTAATTGCTCATAAACGTCATTTGCAAGACAAAAGAGTATATTGAAGCACATATTGCTGTGGCGGATCGGAATACGGTCATCAGTCAATAGTTTCAACATGTTTTCTAGGTTCTGTGAGTCTAGACTAAACGAATTGGAAGAACTTGTTGAACGTCAAGAAAATTTCATGAAAATTTTCTGTGTTTTAAACCTGGTGTTTTCGCTGATGGCAGTAATTGGAAATTTCCTGCTTATCCGTGCCCTATGGAAAGCGTCATCGATAACCGCCAACATCAAAAAGCTCTTCTTGAGCCTCGCCTTTTCAGATCTGGCTGTGGGTTTGTTTTCACAACTTTGCTTTGCTGTTTTAATCGCGATAATGTTAAACTCGACATCGACGGGGGAGATTCCATTCTGTCCAACAGTCTTAAATGCAAGTTATTTCTTAATATTTTGCTTCCTTTCTGCGTCTTTTCTGAATATCACCGCCATTGCAATCGATAGACTTTTGGCCATTTGGCTTCACCTCCGATATCGCGAACTCGTGACTCCCAAGCGTGTTGTTGTAGCGCTGGTATCGATATGGTCAACAAGCTGGGTGGGTGCCATCAGTTTACTTCTTCTCCCTCAGTATGTTCGTACAGTATTTGCAGTCGCTAACTTTGCTGGATTCCTATTAATGACTGTTGCGTATGGTCATCTCTACAAAGCAGTTAGATATCACCAGAATCAAATTCAAACTCAGCTTCAGCTTCAGAATTCCCATGCAGCGGAGCTTCTTCGCGAAAAGAAAGCCTGCTATAACGCTTTATTTGTATATGCTGTTTTCCTCGCGTGTTTCCTTCCTGTTCTCACATCCACTACTTTGTTAACATTCCAGAATTTGCGAGGGGTTTCTTTTTTGTTATATGATCACGTCGCCGTATTCTTGGCTCTACTGAATTCGTCATTAGACCCTTTGGTTTATTACTGGCGATGTCGAGAAATTCGTGAAAATGTGAAAAACGCAGTGAAGAAAGTCTTTTTTATTCACGAAAGAGAAACACAAGGTGAATGTCAACAATAACATGCATATACACAGCATTTAGCTCTTTCTACCCGCTGTTTGCGAAATTTTTAAATACTTTATTATTTGAAACCGTCCTATCATAGGCAAATAAAAAATGTGAATATTTCTTAAGATCCAGAGCCCCCAACTGAGAAGACTGTATAGCTATAGTTCTCTTCTCTCTTCCAGCAAGTTTTCTTTCAAAGCAAGTAGCTGCAAGTGTATTATTATATTCTAGGATAATTCGTGTCAGGAAATTACACAGCACAGAAAGACTCGTACAACTGCGTAGATACAGGGTGCAGTAAGTCAACAAAGATCTGATAGAAAAAAGACACGAACAACTGTGTAGATATAGGGTGCTATAGGTCATCAAAGATCTGATAGCCAGTTCATTGCAAAACTGCTTTGAATTTGTCAGTTTCAAATAAGCAATATCTCTCAAATTTGTACAGCTGAACTCCGTCGACATAAACAAGGCCATTAAAAAATGGTTACCTCAGCTGTTTTAGAAAAGATAGAGATGAAATTGAATTAGTTTCCGTTTATATATCACTTAGTAACGTAATAACGTCAGTATTTTACTCAATCGTAATTAAATTTTTGGAATCAATCGCGGAATCTTTTACCACTAATAGCCTCCTTAAAGATAGTAAGGTTCGAGCATATTCTCCGAGGGCATTATCGACATCATATGATGAAATTTTACCTCATAGTTACCCTTAATTGCAATGACGTTGTCTCAAAAAAAAAAACGGAAAAGCAGCAAGAAAGTAACTAATTAAACTTAATGAGCCTCTCACCCGAGCTGCGTTTATTTCGGCATTTTTTGGCGTATAAAGCGTTTGCACTCACGTGACCAGCATCTATGCAATTTATGGCACAAAAGAACGTTTTTACACAAGAAAATAGTTCAGTTCCTACAGGGTTGTCTTGGTATCAATCATAAACAACTTTTCTTGGCCCATTTTGGCTAAAAACAAAGGATGAACAAAGTCCCAAGTTTTTGACAAAACTATGGACTAACCAATTTGAAAAAATAGATATTTGGCGGTATTTTTAATTCTATGCTTTTTTATAGTCTGGAAAGGCTTTTTTTGGATATAGAACGTTCATAAACGCATTTTCTGAGCTCATTTTGGCTAAAAAGAAAGGACGAAGACATAGACCTTTTTTCCGATACGGCGGCCATATTGAATTAATTCGATTTAAGGAGTATTATAGGATGCCCAGGGGGCATGAGCACATTTCGTTTGAACTTTCGAGCGCTTTTTTTTTGGATGTAATAATGATCGTCTTTTTTCCCAAGCAATATACAGTGAAAGACCGTATTTCTAATACTAAACTAGAAAAAGGCGATCATTATTACATCCAAACACGGCACAAGGATCTTTTTTCTTATTACAATCTTATTCTAAGAAAACTTTAAGAAAAAAAGGCGCGGAAAGCGCCCGAAAATACAAACGAAATGTGCTCATGCCCCCTGGGCATCCTATAATACTCCTTAAATCGAATTAATTCAATATGGCCGCCGTATTGGTAAGAAGGTCTAATCCCAACTTTTGACAAAAACCATGGACTAAAAGCACCTTGATCTATTTTTTTCCAAGCTTGCGAGCGTGCGGAATCCTGCAATCTTATTGGTTCCGAGAGCGGACGGTATTTTGCGATCTTGCCCGCTAACCCGGGCGGAATCGTTGGCAGCTTCTTTCACAAGTTTGTTTTTCAAGGGCTATAAATGTAAATAGGTATCTGTAATAACACCAAGCAAAATTTCTTACGAGAGCCTGAGAAAATAAATGTCAAATTTCACAAAATGACATCTTTGTATAGGTAATAGCATGATTTATCGTGATATTTGGCATAAATACCACGAGCGATATTTCGAAATTGTTATACGTAATTTCACGGGCCATTAGGCGAGTGAAATTTGAGACAATTTTGAAATATCGCGAGTGGTATTTTATGCCAAATATCACGCACATTTCATGCTATTACTTGTTTATAGTACTACCTGCAAAAGGTTTGTAATTTTCACATGTAGGTGTTTCGAATTAGGCTGAAATACAACTGCTTTAAGCCAATCAAATTGCGGAAATTTCTCACGTAGTAGTATAACACACGAAAGTTTTAGAAGTTTACCTCTGTTTTCACAATTCTTGTGAAATTTGACATTTATTTTCTCAGGCTCCAATGAGGAGTAGTCTTTAATGTTACGACAGATAACTAATTATATCTATAGCCCTTGAAAAATGTGAAAAAGAATACGATATCGCTTAAATTATTCTGGACAAGGTTTTTGTCCACTGATGAATTGAAATTACTCAATTTCGTGATGGATTACGTCTTAAAACGGCTTCTTTCCCGCCAAAAGTTTCACATTATCACGAGTCCTGTATGTCACCGTGAAAGTAAAGGGGGGCAAACGCGAAATCAGGATCCTGTCTTTCGACCATTTTCCTTTTACCATACGTTCATTTTTCCGATTTAAATATTGCTAGGAACTGCTGTGAAATATGCTAATTATTAGACCCTCTAAAATCTATGTTTTTATAGTCTGAAAAAGTCTTGTTTTCGAGATAGAACGTAACCAACACTTGTCCCTTGACCTTTCTGAATAAAAGAAAAGAATAAAGAAATTCGCAATTTTTTTCAAAAACGATGGACTGACTAGCCTTTTTCCAATTTTTGACAAAAACCACCCAGTTTGCAAACTTCTTAAGTTTATTATTTTACTATTCTAGATGGGGTTTTTTCGAAATAGAAGTTAAATTAAAACTTTTTCTGGCTCATTTTTCGGAAAAAGAAAGAATTAAGAAATTTCAAATTTTTAACAAAAACTATGGAAAAAATGCAAAATGCAAACTATGCCACCTTCTTAAGTTCATGTTTCTACTATTCAAGAAAGGGTTGTTTGGATGTAAAACGTTCATTAACAGTTTTTCTTGGTTCATTTGCCTATAAAGAAAGGATTAAAAAAATTCAAATTTTTGACAAGAAACCATGAACTAACCCCTTTGCAAAAATGCAAGGTTTGCGAACTTCTTAAGGGGTTTTTCGAGATAGAACGTTCATAAACACCTTTTCTTGGCACATTTTGCCTAAAAATAAAGCATTAAGAAATTTAAAATTCTAGTCAAACACCATGGACTAACTCCCTTGAAAAAAATGCGTATTTTGCGACCTTCTTAAATTCATGCTTTTACTAATCAAGAAAGGGTCTTTTTCCATCATAGACACTTTTTCTTGGTTCAGTTTATCTAAAAAAAGGATTAAGAAATTTAAAAATTTTTGACAAGGAACCATGGACTAACCCCTTTGGAAAAATGCAAATTTTGCCATCCTCTTAAATTCATATTTCTTTTAGTCTAGAAGAGGTTTTTTCGAATATAGCGTTCAAAAACACATTTTGTTGGCTCATTTGGCCAAAAAAAAAGAAGTGACGAAATTTCAAATTTATCACAAAAATCCATGGACTAACCCCCTTTGGATAAATACAATTTTTGCAAACTTCTTAAGTTCATGTTTTTACTATTCTAGAAAAGGCTTTTTCGATAAAGAACGTTCAAAAGCACTTTTATTAGCTCATTTGGCCAAAAAAAGGAAGGATAAGAAAATTTCAAAGTTTTGACAAGAAACCATGGACTAACCCCTCTGTAAAAGTTTGCAACCTTTTTAAGTTCATGTTTTTGCTATTTTAGATAGGGTATTTGTAATATTATAGAGCGTCCATCAACACTTTTTTTGGCTCATTTGGCCAAAAAAGGAAGTATAATAAACTTTCAAAATTTTTTCTAGAAACCGTGAAGGAACTCCTTTAGAAAAATGCAAATTTTGCCACCTTCTTGAGTTCATATCTCAATTAGTCTAGAAAGGATTTTTTTTTTGGAAATTTAACGTTCATAAACTTTTTTTCTTGGCTCACAAGAGAAAATGAGCTAGATCATTCTCTCTTGTGGCTCATTTGGCCAAAATAGGAAAAATGAGGAGATTTCAAAATTTCGACAAAAAACCATTGACTAACCTCTCTTGGTTCATGATTTTACTAGTCTATGAAGCGTTTTTTCGATATGGAACGCTCACCACTTTTTCTTCGCTAATTTGGCCAAAAAAAGGAGAGATAAGGAAATTTCAAATTTTTGACAACAAATAATGGACTAACCCCTTCGCAAAAATGCAAAGTTTGCGACCTTTTAAAGTTCATGTTTTTTCTATTCTAGAAAAGGGTTTTTCGATATAGAGCATTTATAAAAAATTTTTCTCGGAACATTTTTCTTAAAAAGAACCGATAAAAAAATGTCAAATTTTTGACAAAAGCCATGGACTATTATGCAAATTTTTCGACCTTGTTAAGTACATGTTTTTACTAGTGTAGGAAGGGTTTTTTCGATATAGAAAGTTCATAAACACTTTTTCTTCGCTCATTTTGCTTAAGGCGAAAATATGAAGAAATGCAAATTTTGGACCGTGTTAAGTTTATGTTTTTACTTTTTTGGAAAGGTTTTTTTTTCCGACATAGAACGTTCATAAACAAGTTTTCTTGGCTCTTTTGGCCAAAAAGGAAGGACGAAGAAATTTAAAAATGATTGTTTTCGATCGAAAAGATTCCCCACCCAAAATTTCAAGATTATTATTGCCCAAGAAGAGAAAAGAAAAAAAATGCCATTTTTTGACCAATATCATAGGTTAACACCTTTGGAAAATATGCAAAAATGTAAGTAACTAAAGTGCATATTTTTATAGGCTGGAACTCACTCTTCTCTATCGACAAGATCCATAAACATTTTTTTAAGATCATTTTTGCTTACAAACAGAAAATAAAAAAGAAGTTCATTTCTTGACCACCATCATGGGTTAACCCCTTTGAAAAATATGAAAAAATGCGCCTATCTAAAGAGCCTATTTTTAAAACCTAGAAACGATTCCTTTCTCTCCAAAAGATCCCCAAACATTATTTCAAGATTGTTTTTGTCCAAAAACATAAAATGAAAAAAATGCCATTTTTTGACCAAAATCATGGGTTAACCCCTTTGGAAAATATGCAAAAATGCGACTATCTAAAGAAACAATTTTTATAGACAAACAATGTTTCTTTTCGATCGAAATTATCGCCACACATTATTTCAAGATTATTTTTGCCCAAAAACATAAAAGCAAAAAAAGCCATTTTATGACGAAAATCATAGGTAAAATATCATATGCAAAAATGTGGCTATCTAAAGCACATATTTATATAGGCTAGAAATCATTCTTTTTTATCGAAAAGACCCCCAAACATTATTGCAAGATCATTTTTGCCCAAAAACAGAAAATGAAAAAAAAGGCCATTTTTTGACCAAAATCACGGGTTAACCCCTTTTAAAAATATGAAAAAATGAGACTATCTGAGGAGCCTATTTTTATAACCTGCAAACGATTCCTTTCTTTCCAAAAGATCCCCAAACATTATTTCAAGATTCTTTTTGACCAAAAACAGAAAATGAAAAAAATGTCATTTTTTGACCAAAATCATGGGTTAACCCCCTTTGGAAAATAGGCAAAAATGCGACTATCTAAAATTACACCTTTTATAGGCTAAAAATGATCGTTTTCCAAAACATCATTTCAAGGTTATTAAAAGAAAAAAATGCCATTTTTTGACCGATATCATAGGAAAATAAGCAAAAATGCATGTAACTAAAGCGCATATTTTTATAGGCTAGAAATCATTCTTCTCTATCGAAAAGACCCCCCAAAATTATTTAAAGATCATTTTTGCTCACAAACAGAAAATGAAAAAAATTCCATTTTTCGACCAAAATCGTGGGTTAACCCCTTTGGAAAATATGCAAAAATGCGACTACTTAAAGTGCATATTTTTATAGGCTAGAAATAATTCTTTTCCATCGAAAACATCTCTAAACATTATTTCAAGAAGATTTTTTTTCCAATAATAGAAAATAAAAAAAATGCCATTTTTTTGACCAAAATCATGGTTTAACCCTTTTGGAAAATATGCAAAAAGGCAACTATCTGAAGTGCATATTTTTATAGACTAGAAATCATCCATTCCTATGGAAAGCATCCCCAAAAATTATATCAAGATCATTTTTGCCCAAAAACACAGAATGAAAAAAATGTCATTTTTTGACCAAAATCAGGGATTAACCCCTTTGGAAAATATGCGAAAATGCGATTCTTTGAAGTGGACATTTTTATAACCTAGAAACTACTGTTTTCTCTCCAAAAGATCCCGAAAGATTATTTCAAGATTATTTTTGCCCAAAATCAGAAAAAGAAAAAAATGGCATTTTTTGACCAGAATCATGGGTTAACATCATTCAAAACTGCGACTATCTAAAATAAGAATTTCTATAGCCTAGAAATAATTGTTTTCGATCTAAAAGATCCCCAAATATTATATCAAGATCATTTTCCCCAAAAACAGAAAATGAAAATATGCTACTTTTTGACCAAAATCACGGGTTAACCCTTTTGGGAAATATGCAAAAATGCGATTCTCTGAAGTGCATATCAGTTTTATAGGCTAGAAATCATCCTTTTCTCGAAAATATCCCCAAACATTGTTTCAAAATCATTTTTGAAAACAAAACAGAAAAGGTAAAAAATGCCATTTTTTGGAACAAATGTGACTTACTTAAGTCCACATTTTAAAGCCTCGAAATCATTCTTTTCTGTCGAAAAAATCCCCAATCATTATTTCAAGATATTTTGCCCAAAAACAGGAAACAAAAAAATTTCATTTTTTTACCAAACTCATGGGTTAACCTTTTTGGATTATTTGGAAAAATGCGAATATCTGAAGTGCATATTTTTATAACCTAGAAACGATTGCTTTCTCTCCAAAAGAAACATTTATTTATTTCAAGATTATTTTCGTCCCAAAACGGAAAAGGAACAAAAATGCCATTTTTTTACCAAAATCAAAGGTTTACCCCTTTGGAAAATATGCAAAAATGCTACTATCCGAAGAGCATATTTTATAGGCTAGAAACGATTCTTTTCTGTCAAAAAGATCCCCAAACATGATTTCAATCCTCTTTTGCCCAAAACCAAAAATAATGCCATTTTGTGACCAAAATCGTCTAATAGGTTAACCCCTTTGGAAACTATGCAAAAATGCAACAATCTGAAGTGGTTGTTTTTATGGGCTTAAAACGATTCTTTTCTGTCGAAAAGACACCCAAACAGAATTTCAAGATCATTTTTGCGCAAAAACAGAAAATGAAAAAAAAATGCATTTTTGATAAAATAATGGGTTAACCCCTTTGGGAAATATGCAAAAATGCGATGATCTGAAGTGCATATTTTTATAGGCTGGAAATCATTCTATTCTATCGAAAAGATCCCCAAACATTATTCCAAGATCATTTTTGCTTACAAACAGAAAAAGAAAGGCATTTTTCGGACTAAAAGCATAGTTTCACCCCTTTGGAAAATATGCAAAAATGCGACTATCTGAAGTGCCTATTTTCATAGGCTAGAAATCTTTCTTTTCTATCAAAAAGATCCACAAAAGTTATTTTAAGATTATTTTTTCCCGAACCTAAAAATAAAAAAAATCCCATATTTTAACTCAGCGAATAATATTTGCCCCTATGTGGCTTCATAGGGCGCCTTTAAAAACCTGTCGCTGGTTGCCACTATGATGCGTTTACGTTATGTGAAAGTAATTTACTTCAAATGCTCTGACGGACGTTTGCACTACCAGGAATATTTGCCGTCTAATATGCATGAAACTCTTTAAACATATTTTGTGTGCTGTAATGTATTAGGCCGCTAAGTATGCTGGAATAGGAAAAACCATGTGCTTTTGATAGGTTGAGTTAAATCTGTTTTTTTGGATACTTTATTACTCTTGGGATCACTACATTGGCGACGAGGACAAAACAATGGAAAAGTGCGTGTTACCGAAGTTTGATTGTTTCTCTGATCCAGCGACGACTGGGCCCCGATGGACGAGGTGATTACCTTCATTTGAACTGTACACCGACGCGAAAGGGCTTATTATAAGTGAAGGAACCACAGCAGCAATTAAACAGAGGCGAAGAGCAATGTTACTCCACCTGGCTGGGCCTGATGTACAGGAGATATTTACCACCTTAACTGAAACCGGGGATGCTACAAATTACGCCAGTGCTGTTGACGCTCTCAACGCCTATTTCGTGCCACAGGTAAATTCAACATTCGCCCGCCAGACCTTTCATCAGATCACGCAAAACCCAGGTGAGACAGTTCAACAGTTTGCCACTCGCTTAAGGAAAGCAGCTACCAGATAAGAGATGCAGTTTTGAATAAGTGCACTTCCACTTACATCAAACGAAAATTGCTTGAAGAAGGCCAACGACTGAACTTAACACGCACCCTAGAGTCAAGAAGGCTTGTTTTCTGGATAGAAGCTAAGGTAGCCAACACTTTTTCCCTGCCAAATTTGACGGAAAGAAAGGCTGAAGACATTTCAATTTTTTGACGACCATGGACGTGCCGTTTTGAAAAAAATGCAAGATTTGTGACCTACTTAAATCATATCTTTTTGTAGTCTGGAAATGCATTTTTTCGATATAAAACGTTCATAAACACTTTTTCTTGGCTCATTTTGCCTAAAAAGAAAGAATAAAAAAATTTCAAATTTTTGACAAAAACCATGGGCTAACCCCTTTGGAAAAATGTAAATTAAGTTTATGTTTCTGTAAGTCTCGCATGGGGTTTTTTGATATAGAACGTTCATGAACGACTTTCTAAAATCAACGTTTAGAAAGGCTTGTTTTCTAAATAGAACTTACCCGAACCCTTTTTCCTTCCTCAATTTGACTGAAAAAAGGATACAGAAATTTCAGAGTTTTGACAAAAAAACCATGGACCCTTTTGAAAAAAGGCAAATTTCCCGACTTTCCTAAATCGATGTTTTTAGAGTTTAGAAAGGCTAAATTACTATTCATAGAAAAAAATTTCAAGTTCTTGAGAAAAACCATGGACTAAACCCTTTGGAAAAAATGCATATTTGCGACTTTCTTAAGTCCATGTTTGTATATAAAAATATATAAGGGCCTTCTTTCGATATAGAATTTTCAAAAACACCTTTTTTGCCTCATTTTGTCTAGATGAAGGAAACAACAAAAAGGTTGACGTTTCTGACAAAATCCAAATTTTTATGATTTAAAACTCCACAAGGGCTTGTTTTTTTATACAGATGATTTATTTAGCAAACTTAAACAGGACATAAGTCTATGGAACACTAAGAAGTCACTCATTTACACATTACTCTTAATCATAAAGCGTTCTCTGTATAGCTGATTTCAAAAGGTCTGAAATTGATGTCCAGGGTTCTTTCTAGGGTATTTGAGGAGTAAAAACTTCCCCCCCAAAAAAATGCCCAGTCCCCCCCCCCCTGTCAAAAAAAATATTTTTTATCATTACAGGATACAAGGAACTATATCGGAAAAATCATCCAGATTCGACGAGATCAGTGCACACACTGTAACATTTCTCAAAATTGTGTCGCAAAATGCACCACATTGCATCTCAGCGCATATTCATTTCAAAAGATTTCCGGGGGGCATACCCCCAGACCCCCTAAGAACCTTGTGGCCTTCGGCCACTCAGGACGTCTCTCCCAATCGATAAGTCCTAGATAGAACACTGATGTCCACAACAGATCCCAGTCCAGATGTACTGTAGCGCTTTGAACATCGCTAAGGAAAGGTTTGTTACCGCACTCGAATAAAGTGTCAGCACGAGTGAGGTTGACGTTCTATGAGAATCTGATGATTGAGCAAGAAAAGTGTCCGTTGTCCGCATTAACGATGTCTGTGTTAAGGGGGTTGAATATAGAGAAAATGTAAGGGATTCGTAATAATGAGATTTCTTTGCAAGGGACAAAGAAAACTGTCTGTTATAATGAGGTGTCCGTATTGCACGGTGTCCATAAACGAGGTGCGGCCGTATTTGAAAATGGTTCGGTGGAGGTGCTCTGACGATGAACTTTAATACTTATGGAATTTTCGATAGACAAACATTCATTCACTCTTTAAACCCCGGGAAGGGTTACTAAATCAAGGAGTCTACGGCGACAGCAGCAGAAACAACACTTATAGACTAAGCGCATTCGCGTTCGTTAAAACTTTATCGCGATCATTACAACTCCCTAAATTTGTCAAGTGGGGACGAAAACCCAAAGAATTCATTCCAGTTTACAACGAGAAAGGAAAACGTTAGGCGTCTTGCACGTTTTACATGCTTCAGAGACCGCCAATGTTGAAAAATATGCCATTTTCACGTTTCTCTTCATGGTCTCTTGAATTACCTAATAGTTATATAGACTGCCACAGTTTTTCAAATTAATCTTTCACCCATAAAATCCTAGAAATAACCGACTTCTGATTGAAATCACTGTTTGATAACTCGTACACAAAGGTCATCTAGAGTTACGAGAACTATATAGAAAGAGTCGTGGTCTTTACAGCAACTATCCTCGAAGGTAAATCAGCAATGAAGATTTGGAATATTTGCATTACGTATAGCTTGGAGGGTTAGAGGTATATAACAGGAACAGTTCCAAGCTTCTTATTATTGTGATGGAGATTTTCCATTTCGATCTGTTCTTCTCCTCGTTTGCCGCAAAACATGATTCTGAATCTTGCTCGAAGGTTCGGTAGAAAAACAAAACAAACCAGTGGGCTGACTGACAAATGCATAAAGTGCATCGCGATTGAAAATCTTAGTGCCGCAAAAAACCATTCCCTTCTCCAACACTCCGAACAATACACTTCAATCAATGAAATAACGAAGTAGGTAATCACAGAAATGGAGTACAGCGATGCTATAAAAATAAATGCCCTAGCTAGAGGCATTTGTTCCTTTAGACTTCTTGCTAAGGCTAAGTTTTCTTCCGTTCTCTCAGAGGAAATGCCATTGTTGTCTTCTTTGTCTGTTAATGGCAGGCGCAGTTTTCGAAGTGATCTCCACAGAATGAAGGTTAAAACTACACTTACTATAAGAGGAATGATACTGTTTAAATGCACGTCCAAACGGCGTACCCAGAATTTTCCTTCAAAAATATCAAAGACAGAAAAAGACAACGAGAAGAGTGAGATGCACACCAAGCACAACAAAGTATTTTTGGTTTTATCACTTTCTCGCCGATTGAGAACTGGAAAGGCAATGCTTGCTAGGCGTTCAACAGCAAAAGCGAGGATGAGAAAGTTTTCTGCACGAATAAAAAACGTTAGACATATTCTGGAAAAGTTTCTTTCCAAGTGGGGTGAGTCACTTCCACCCAGTGCGCATGTTATGTAGCTCTCTGCAGCCGCTGTTCCAGCGCAGGCGCCATATAGGACATGGAACGCAGACAAAAAAACGAAGTACAGCATTGCTGTCGATCGCAGAGATTTCGTTGGATCTTTCCACTGCAGAATCAAGAGAAGACCGTTGAGCAACACGGCTGTTACGGAAAATAGTACCACCAATGCTGCTCCAGGAATACAGACTCTTGACTGAAGACTTCCCATGATTCTAGAGCACGTCCCTTCTAATACGGCAGACTAGTCAGCTTTAGGGCCCAACAAGTCAAGAAGTACAGGAACTTGTCAAAATTTAACGTCTGTGAAACTGTAAAAGGATAATATATGTTGGTTTTCCATTGACTTCAAAAAATGAAATTCACCCACAGCAAGGGGCCATAGTGTTTTTATAGTCCCTTTATGCACCTATCCATTGTTTTGAACAGGTTATTTTTATTACCAATAAATGGATGAGCATGTCACTGATTAGAAGTGGAACAGGAGGTCATTTTTACGAAAAATTAATCCAAATTTTCATTCAGTACCCTTAGTTAACTTGTATGGTTTACCCTATAGTTTCATAAGCCCCCGGCTTCAATATAGGCTTTCTTGCCTTGACCACATTTGATCTTGTAAATAATTTAGTTGGAATATTGTATTCAAAGTAGACAGACTGCAAATTATATTAGTTGCTAAAAATATATATATTTATTATATAGACACGAGTGTTTTACTGGAAAATATACCACTCGTAAAATTCATAAAAACAACATCCGGGACCCGAGTGGTTTATTTTCCATAATCTCACACGTGAGTTTATCGATGACGTAATTTTGGTCATTTCCCTCTATTATTTCATCGATGTCTTTTTGTCTATATAATAAAAAGAACATTACACGGTGGCTTGAAGATATGAATTTTATTTTCTCGTGGCAAAAACAATATTTTACTCACTCGCTGCCCTCGTTCGTAAAATACTGTTTTGCCTCTCGAAAATAAAATTCATATCTTCGCACCACCGTGTAATATCCTCTATATATCTACGTGTCGCAACTGTTCATCAGTAGGATGCATATTATCGTTAATGTATTTCTGTATACTGTTGTTATATTTCTGGTTAATGGCAAAATGAATGAATGAATGAATGAATGAATGAATGAATGAATAACCTACTGTTCCACTTCAGTGGCCACAATAATGACCTGCTGGTTGAAAGCAATGGAAAAGTGCATTAATTCGGAGAATGCCCTCTCTCCTCGGCCTTCTTATAAATAACAACCCCTGGCTTCGCGCTCGGTCATGATTTTTAACAATAAACAAGATTATTTGCCTGCAATGCATTCTGCCATATTAATAGGTTTAAGTGGTTTCCCTTGGGTATCGGAGGCTGTACAGTTTTTAATATAAACTTGAACTGGTTACAGCCTGTCTCCTTTATTACATACTACTGGTCCCAATTTCTCGAGAGATTATCAACATTTTTTTCGAGAGATGGTTAACTTTGTTTGCTAATAAATGTCAAAATATCCTTTAAATATACGCGCAAAAGCATATCTTTTATAAAACGTTTCCCCAGTACGTGCAAGGTTGTTGTGTGTATTCAAATTAATCGTCTTCCTCAACGCGCAAAAGTGTTTCTTACCATTCTCAAACACCTGAAATTGAGCAAGACTTTAATTTTACTTCTAATTGACAGCCAATTAATCTTTTCCGTACACACGTAAATCCGATGTTTCTCCTTTTAAGCTTTCGTTACGCACGAAAAGCTTTCTCAGCTTCTTTCCTTCTTTAATTTTAATCAATCTTTTTCTTTTTTCAATTTTTTTCCTTCGTAAAGAAATACAACGTAAGTTTTTTGCCCAAACAAGTAATTTATCATGATAGTTTTGACGTATTAATAGTTTTTCAGTGTTCTCTTTTCTAACGCAGGTTTAACCTTGATATTGTCTGTGTTTTTATCGGTCTTACGTTTTAAACTGGTTCGTAAAACAAAAAAGCTTCATTGGCGAAAAAGACGTGCTATTTCCGCGGCTTAGTTATCCCTTCGTAGACAATAATAGCCTCCGGCGGACAAAAGTCTTTCACGTCATTTATATTCCACGCTCCAGGTTTACACACGTAAATTTTGTATGTGGCTTCAGTGTTAATTTTTTATGACTTAAGACGAGGCAACAAGCTGTTAATTTTAAAATAATACATTTAGCTCAGTTTGGTGCCAGTTTGTTTGCAAACTTATAAATTTTGTTTAAACTGGCGTTAATTAAAATAGAAAAGACCATGGGGAAGACAAAGGTTCATTTGCTGGGATATGAAACGGTAAACAAAATAAAACAACAGCGAGAGTAAAACTGTGGAGCACCACTCGTACTATCAAATATTATCAGCGATAAACGCAATGCATCGTAATACTATTATTATCAAATCAAATACTGTAGGAGCGTAGAACGAATGAAATATTCCGCTGAATATAGTGCGCATTTATTCTAGCGTTTACGTAGCTTGGCTGGTTAAGCAATAGCACGACCATAGATTGTGTGAAAGAAGATAAAAAAGGGTATAAATTTAACCATTCGGTAAGATACAATTGAAAGTTTTCTCGTCTTGGTGTCCCAGCAACAGCTTGAAAATTACATTTCATTCTTCTCGCTTAATATACGTTTTTCATGGCCTCCGGGTGGAAGTAAAACTGAATGCTAAAACCATAAAAATAGGTTGCACATTTTTTAAAACACGACGAAAAATAAACACCGGTAGCTAGACAACAAAATGCTGCAAGAAAAATTACGTTTTACTAAAATGTGAAATATACGTTTTTTCCGTCGAATTCATCGAGGGACTAAATTCAAGCGACAAACCACAGCGCAAAGACGATATAGTGAAAAAATACTATAGGAGAACCCCAATTTTCACCTTTAACTTTTTTTTTTCTAACTAGAAAAGAGGATAATATAAATTTGGGAACATCCAATTTGTCCTGTTGAATTATTCCGACATACGAAAATTTTGTAACCAACATAACATACGAGGCTGTTATTTGTTTCAGTAAAACTATTTTACAAAGTTCAGTTGTATACCTTTCGCGTGAAAGTCAAGCGTAAGTTAGACCTTTTTTAACGGTTAAAATTGTCTTAGTTGAGAAAATTAAATAACAGAGAAAGAAAAAAATTCGTACCTTAATTACATGATGTTTTAAGAGGCCAATATTTTTGTCACGTTCGCGCAAATAGAAGCAGCCACCTATTTTTTTTTTAAAATGCAGTTTTTGTAGAGAGTTACCGTAACCACGAGCAGGACAGAATGACCAGTCGCTATTCCGTGCTAGGACTATGTGTCACCAGCAGTGTGACGACCGCGGAAGAAAAATTAGCACAAATTGTCACCAGGGGAAATTCTTGACAGACTACTAATTCGTGATAAAATCAAAAAAGCATTTATGTAAACTAGAAACACTGTTCCATTTAAAAACAGCAACATATGCAAACAGCTGTTGTACGTAAACGAAACACTACAGGGGAAAGAAAATTAGCTAAAATTGCCTTCAAAACGTAAGAATGCAACAATGATTTTTGTTTGGATATACGTTTCAGAAACTCAGAGTCAAAACAAAAATAAAAATAAACGGAAAAGACTGGCTTGCGATCACGCAGTATTTAGTAAGCAAAGCAGTTACGAATACAGGAATATAATTATAAAACTTTCAATTCCTTATGGACAAATATCAACTATCTTTGCGTGTGCCTTACAATTCTATATAGCCAAACTGTCATCGGATCCATATTTAAACCCGAAATTGTCCTCGCTTTTGGTCAAAAACCACGTTACCTAGTACTGACTTAATCAGCTCAATTCTAATGATTAAAAACCGCAGTAGCCTCGATAACAATAACAATATAAAGCCTCTGACTCACCAGGGAAGAATTCAATTTGCTCACGTATAAGACAACCTATTTTTCAATCTATCTTGCTTATTAAAGCGAATTTTTGTGTTATAGGCGCATGGTTTAAGGAAACGAGGTCTGCAGAAGATCGTTCAATCACATTTTCATTTCCACCCCACCACGAGAATTTGTAACATGTTTTTCCTTGCAACCCCAACGAGATACATATATGTATGACCATATTCACAGGAAGTATCCCTCGTTCGGCAATGTCTTTAATATTATAATTAAGGAATTTTGATTTATTCTTTGCATGCTTTTTAATATGAAAAGCGCGTGAATGGATGATTTGCACAGAACTGATTACCCGTCACGAGATCAGGTAACTAGACAAATCACGATGGCGACAGGGAGCAAAAACCTACCAAGTAAACTTGGCGTTCTTTTCAAATTTCATCGCAATTATTTTCATCTCAGCCATCTGAATTGAAGTCGTTAAATCTAGGCGAAATGCCCTGAAGGTGGCACTATAAAAAAGTATCCAAGTCAAAAAAGAGAAAGAAAATTTCGTCCTTGTGTGTTTCGTATGCTTCTTGAATGGCGAAATTTGAGACGGTAAAAAAAAAAGAACCAAACGTGTCATGAACGTACAGAATTGTTGTTTTGTTTATTAAGGCCGCTTTCTTTCGGACAATCCGGATCAGAATCATTGGGCTTCAAAGGTACTGATGAAACCTCCAATTAGACGGTACTGCGCAAATGGCATGTCACCGTTCCTGTAGTGTAGGTACAACGATAAAAACTGAGATAATCCTCATCCGGATCTAAACTCATTGATTTTTCCTTTTTAACCATTCTTTAAGATGGCTAAACCAGGAAACATGCGTTAAGGACGCAAAAGTTTCGTCTGTAACATAAACCCGGACGATCAAACACAACCTACTTTTTTCACAGTTTCACATAAAAATCCTGTTAACTTTATTAAAACAAAAACGTGACTACGTGCAACACGGTCAAAAGCGCTATAGCAAATTAATAAATTATTTAACAATTAATGAATGAGGCTGAGTATCTTATCAAGAATTATGGAGATCGAGGAGGAGGCCGTAGGAGAAGGCGGATAACACCCTCCGAGATCTCCATAATTCTTCATATGATACGAAAGCCGAATTCAATCATTGTTTTATTAGTCATTCAAAATAGTTCCTACTTTAAAAACATAGCTAAAACATGCTAGTGCACGTTTAGGGTTGTTCAGCTCCGCAAATATTCTCCAAATAGTAGATGTCGCCCTTCGACTTGTCTCCTTGCTGTTCTTGCCATATTTTTAGCTATTATTTCGGCTAGTTCTTACTCTTGAAAAGAGTGAAATATCGGTCATTTTTGTTTCACAACCAAAACAACTCAACCTCGTCCCCAGGTCTTCTCGGCTAATGATGCATTAACATGCAAGCAAGCTGGACTTTTGACGTCATCGGTTGATTAACCGCAAAAATCTCCGACTATACCGACTATACAGATCAATGAACCAACTGATTGAACGACTGATTGATTGATTGACTGACTGCTGACTTTTTCAATAAGCAACTCTGCCCTCATTTCCGTATGTTACATCAGATCTCATACTCTTACTTCTGGAGTTAAAAACAGGAAGTAATCTAACTAACAACTGCTTGCTTACATTTAATAAGTTTAATTAGCCCAAGTATTCCTTGCTTCACATTTTCGTTTCCACGATAATACAACACCGGATTTATAATTGACCACAAAATCAATAGAGGAATAAGAACAGGACCCAGAAGCTCTGTATAATTTGTTTTTGAAACGACTGTTATGAAATTGATAACACCACAAGGAATGAAGATCGATGCCAATACACCCACGACGTATGTTGTTATTTTGCTCAGTCTGCGTTCAATGGCGGCATTCACAGTGTCAACAGGGTTTGTTTCATTACTTTCCTCCATCATGCCAGCAAGAGCCCTGTTGTGGCGACGAAGGAGACGAATTGTCATGACTTGAAGAATGGTGATGATTGCTGCTGAAGGGATGGAAATTGCAGGTAACAGGACATTTGTAAGCTTTGATTCTCTACCAGATAGTTCCGTAACAATCCCAGCTGTAAAGGACAGCACCCAAACTGCTGCACAAGCGACGAGGGCCCGACGCCAGGTGACCAGGAACTTGTATTGAGAAAAGCGTTTGACAGCTAGGTATCGATCAATGCTAATAATTGTTAGGTTTAGGATAGTACAAATGAAATTAATCACAAAAGCACTTGACAGTGGCATCGTCTCCATTTCCGAGTATACTTGGCAAACTTGACTATTTAGAAGGTGCTTCAATCTGAAAACGCAAATCGTCAAACTAACAACTGCACTCCGAAAAAGATCGGTGAAAGAGAGACTGCATAGCATTAACAGGCCTGGACGAATGTACTTGATTCCACTTCTCAATAACGCTATGATGACGGCTGCATTCGATACAAAACACCAAATGCTCAACAGCAGCGTGATTGGCGAAAGCTTGTTTATATAGTAGAAGTAACGCTTCTGAAATGATACGGAAATCCCTGGAACAAGACACGACTGATCATCTTGGCCTTCCAACATTTTGTTGAAGTTCTGAAGAAGTGTAACATAAAAATGATTGACACTTTACCTACAGATCGTTTTCACGCAAGTGATCAGTGCCTTTGCAAATTTCTCGAAATAAAAGAAAAGTTTTTACATTAGAAAAGGGTTCAACCCCCACTGGATGTTTTGGTACATCAACATGGCCGCCGCTTCATTGGTTTGTACACCAATATGGCCGCCATGACGTCATGTGGAAACGATCTATGGATTTGACCGGGGTACAGAGTTTGCATCTGTATAGTATAGCTCATAAACCGTCATTAAAACTACTTCGAGATTTCTGGAAATCGAAAGAATTAACACTTTGTTGAGTGTATAATGTAACTTCTCAAATAATAAAAAATACTTCAAGAAAATCAAAACTTTGAATGCCTTGAATTTTTCAGGGGCAGTACCTCCCTAGCTTAAGGATAAACTATGTCGCCAATAACAAAAATTTAGGGAAACGACTACTAAAGCTGTGTTAAACAAAGAGGAAATTTGTTACGATCAGCGTTATATCGACATCGGTTATTTTCACAGCAACGTAACGTCGTCATTACCTATTTTACCTTAAATCGTATTTCTCGGCACTGCGAGATTTTTTCCCAAAACCGTTCATAGGTCGGAGCCTGTTCCTTTCATAGCCGCCTCAATATTCCTTAAGTTTGAGCAAAACCTATGAGAAGGTTTTCGAGTTATTTTGGAATGAAGTTTATAATTATTGTTTCAATCACTACTGGAAAAAATTCCTTTTTACGATAGCTAAGTTTTATACCTTAGGAGTGAAAATCAAACCTTTTTAACAATAAAACTACGGCAGTGAAGAAAATAAAAGAACACACCAAGGAAAATACATACCTTAATATCACGTGCACGCAAAAAAGGACTAAAAGAGATACGACCAGTTAATTTTCAGCGAAGTTTTAATAGAAAGTATCCGTAGTCACAAATTAGATATTGATATTCCGTATTTGACTACGGGCACCAGTGACACGACGAACGCCAACGAAAACTTAATCCACAATGTTACGAGGGCAAATGCTTGACAGAATACTTATTCGTGGATATTAATTCAAAGCAGGACAATTACGAAAACCAGTAAAACTGTCCCATTTCTTTTTTTAAAGAACTGAAGAAAAAAAGGCTGCTGCATGTAAAGAAACCAAAACGGGCATGGGGTGTGATCATGACCTCTCCAGTAAAATTTGCCTTCAAAAGTCTGAGAAAACATCTGGGTAAACAGTTCAGTGCTTTAAACTTCCTATTGACGTTACAAACCCAAAGAGTCAAACAAATGAAAAGGAAACGAACACATTGAGTTTAAGATCACGTAGTATTCATATTAGAATATTAAAAAATACGTAGTACGTAAGCACGTAGTATTCATTTTAAAAAAAAGAGAAAGAAAGAAAAAGAAAAAAAAGAAAGAAAAAGAAAATCCCCATAATTTGTTTTGTATTCCATAAAATGCTTAGGGCCTGCAATTCGGTCAAAGCTTTCCAGAAATCTAAGAACTGCAGAAAGAGAAATATCAGGACAGTCGAACGACCGACATATACGTACATATATATCCATGGCATAGCCACTGCCCTAAAGAATTAAGTACCATATTTGGTTTTGACAATTCTAGTGCTAGGAGGATGTAAATAATTCATATAGTTTGTCCTTCTACATTTCCAATGAAGGATTTAAAAAATGTACATATAACCTACAA
>NC_133208.1:20411973-20669473 GCF_958299795.1 Porites lutea
CAAGTTGCTGCTCACGGTTTCGCAAAGTATCATTTACCTCTGCCATTTTCGGGGTTGTTATCGTTGTCCGTAGACCTTTCAAACAGGCCAAAACAAATTATCTTTCGCATTACAAAACAATTTCGACTCCTCCCCTTCGCATAAATGACAACAGAACTTTAAACACGTGAAATACTTTACAGATATCACTCATTGAAGCTGTCCCGACAAAAACATAATCATAACAATGCATGCCCTTATGTTCCAAAAAATAATAATCATAACCTAATTGTATTAGCCATTTTATTTCGCCTGAAATGATAAAAACAACGCACAGTAACTTTTACTTTTCACGAGAGTACCAATTCTGTGTCTTTTTTAAAGACGTGCTTTACTATAGAAAGTCGTCGACTTTTGTTTCTTCATGACCACACCCAGAATTTCAAGACAATCACGGACAAAAGTAGTTGGGAAGGTGGAATAAGTTAGCAACATTATTGCTCCATTTCATACGCCTTATGTCTATGTTAAAAAAAGATTATTTGTTCTTCTCCTGAATACCCCCCGCGCCCCCTATTCAATGTTGGGACATGTAACAACAATTACGCACAAAAACAACTTAGTTTTGTCCAACATTGATCCAGGGGCGGGGGGGGACAAGTACAAAAAAGGTAAAAATTGGTAACCTTCCCAACATTTTTGACGATGATTGTGTGAGAATAGACAATTGTCTTTGAACGCTTGTAAAACTTGTGGCTTTTAACATTTCGCTGAGATTTCTCACCCTGGAAATCTATTGATAATGTACTTTACGATGGGTATATAAAATGGAATAAAGCTTTAGTTTCGTTAAAATCACCATCATGAGATCCTTGTATCTCGCATGCGTGACATGTCAAAGCGTGACCACAAAATCCACTAGCATGTGTAGATTGTGTTTTTAAGAACGTCGGAAAAAACCTTTATGTTCCTTACTTTCCGGCGATAGATTAAATGAAGTTTCCTTGTTTGGAGAAAGTGGAAAGAATCGCCATAGCTTGTCTGTTTCATTACATAAAATTAGAAGACATGAGAGCAATTAGTACTAAATGTCACACGTTTGTTGTTATGCATTTTTGCCTCTGTTCAGTTACACAGTTTCACTTTGTGTCATTTCAGTGAGTGCGATGATTTTAAAGACGAAACAAAGAGAAACAACTTGAAAAACAACTACAGTTAGCAGGAGGCTTAGGGACAATAAACGTTTTCGAGAAACACCAGAAAATTCTAGTTGCACACGTATGCGTGAAACCTGTGGGCCGAGAGGGGTGTGACATGAGTGCGGAATTTTCTAGACTGTATTCTCTTAGGCTCCGAATTCCCAAAACCTATATACAACAAGCTGTTGATTTTCCAATACAGAAATAAATAATTTCAATCTATTGATTACACCATGGTATTCAGAGGAAAAATACCTCCAGAGAAAAGAGCGTTAGCAATATTTTTACGCCAAGAATCTGGCCTGAGTTATCCGAAAATTGCTGAGAAATGTAACATTTCAACCTCCTCCGCCGAAAGAATTTGCAATGAGAATCTTTTTCAAAGACAAAACTCGGGCCACTCAAGGAAACGCGGTCGACGAAGAAAGATTTCACTCCGTATGAAGCGGTTATTGAAAAGAAACCTCTTGAAAACGAGGAGACAAGGTGTAGCCGTAACTGTGAAGAGACTTGTCACTTATAGTGGACTAAGCCTTCAAACCGCAAGTATTCGCACGTATTCCAGATGCTTAAATGAGATGGGTTTCTGGTTCTTACAAGCTAGAAAAAAGGGTCTTCTGAAAGAAAGTGACAAAAAAGACCGGCTTCAGTATGCAAGGAAAATGGCACGCTACGAACGAGATTTGCCAGGTTTTTGGACTGACGAAGTAGCTTTTTATTTAGATGGTGTGTCTTTCGTATACAAGACCAATCCCATGAGCACAGCAATGGCTCTAAAGGCAAGAGTATGGCGTCAAAAAAGCGAAGGCTTGCAAGTAACCAGCAAAGGCTCGAAAGATTTAGCGGGAGGAAAAAGGCTGCACGTAATGGTTGCAATAGCTTACGGAAAAGGAGTTATTCTGAAAGAGCCCTATGAGAAATTGAATGGCCAGTTCTTTGCTAATTTCATTAGGCAACATTTTAATTTATGTTTCGGACGTGCAGGGCCAAAACGAGATGGAAAACGTCTATTTGTTATGGATAACGATCCAAGTCAGGTGTCCAAATTAGGTATGAGTGCTCTAAGAGAAATTGAATGCCAACTTTCGAAGATACCTTCTCGCTCGCCAGACCTGAACCCATGTGAATCTATTTTTCATATTGTCAAAGATTCATTAGACGAAGAAGCGATTGAAAAACACATCAACAAAGAATCATTTGGCGACTTCAAAAACAGAGTGTTGCGCACATTTAGCGAGATGGATCCTGTTGTCATTGATAAAACCATAGAAAGTATGTCCAATAGAGTTCTATCAATTATTGAAGGAAAGGGTTGTCGAACCAAGTATTAAACAAACGTAAACAAGGTATTTTAATGGTAACATACTTCAGTTTTTACACTATATTATGTTTACATGTACTGACGATGTCATAAAGGGAATAATATAATAAATTGGAGCTTCCACAATTTACAGTGTGGTTATCTTTTCACGCTAATGGCGTCACCTGTCAATCATTAAGCTATTTTGAGAACAGTAAACCACAACGATTTTCACAATACTCCACCACATTACTCCATAAGAAAGTCCCAAATACATCACCAATGAACCAACATTCTTGCGAACAAAGTACAAAAATATGTAAACCGTATTAGAATATGTTCCATTTTTCCTTCAGTTTTCCACAGAAATAAATGTAACTAGTGATTTTCAACATTACTCCATTGAAACAGTGTCTAATAAAGGTCAATTAGTTAGATCAAGTTTAATTTAAACGCTAGCTGCGGAGTAATGTGGTACTTTCCTTACCAAAACGCTAAAATGGCCCTTAAAAAGCATAGCACTAACTCCATTCAAAGTCCTGCACAATTCAATATAACTTTTTTCTCTTTGGAGCTACTATAAACGAAATAATTTCGGCTACTTAAATGGAGTAATGTGGCCTCTCATGTCTGCGCCTTTTGACTCATTGTGTAATCAGATTAGCGAAGACAATAGACGCGCGCTACTCTAAGTTATTTTAAAAGACTCTACTCAGTGATGTTGTCTAAAATGAGTTTCGAAAAGCAGTGACCACAAGGAATTAACTGGAGTTGTTCAGCTGGTGGAATTTGTCTCCAGAAGTGGAAAAATCTCCACCTTACGTTCATCATTTCAGTGTTTGCGTGGCAAACACTTCCCCCCTGTATGTAAACAATTGGCGCGTCTGATGTTGCGAAGATAGGGGTATCGTTGCTAAGCTCAATGTCCCGTTTCGAGAAATTTTTGGGAGCTGGTAAATGCACTATATCTCCCTCTAGCAACAGGAGCATGTCAGCCCACGCTATTATGGAGGGTTTCCACCGAAAATCATTCAACATAATAATTTCCGCCTCTTCTGCACCAACCCAGGCAAAAGTTCCAGTGGCGGGATTACAAAAAGTGCCATAAATGCTTTTCAATGGGGCGAGCACGAAACTTTTCCCGCAATTGGCAACTCCATGTATAAACAGGTTTCTGTACTTTCCTCTTCCTTTTTCCAGCAACATCAACACAGCTTGGGCGAAAACACTGACGCTGATTTCATTTCTATTGAGGTGGTTAACTGCCGCCTCTAGCCACTTACCCTCACAGCTCGCAACGCATTCGGCAGAGTAGCTTTCGTGTAGAAGTTGCATGCGAGTCTTCTGTGACCTTTCATACTTCGCTTCCGCAGTTGCCAACTCCTGCGCGATAGCCAGACACTCATCTACTGCTTTTCCGCCCCTGTTACATATAAATTCCGCCAGCTCTGTCTTGCCTTCCCGATTTTGTGAAGCTGCTATAGACAGAAGCTGTAGCCGTGATTTTACGTTCTTAGCCTGGATAAACTGGGCAACCTCGTACACTGAAAGACCACGCTTTCGTTTCGTTTTCTTACCCCCAGTACGGCCAACTGCTTTTCTCTTGTTTCCTGAGATTGCCTTCTCAGTTCTCGGTGGACGCGCATTGCTTAGGTCTGGATGACCCTCTGAGTGAACACAGAAGTCATCTTCCTTTGTGGTGTATTTGTACGCAGAGTAGTATGTGTTGTGTACGGCGCTAAAGTTCACCCTTATGCCGTAGCGGTCGTCTAAGAATTGGCGTACCTTCAGCCAGCGAGCACGTTTTTCCAGTTTCATTGCCATGTGATAATGGGAATTGCTCTCTGAAACACCTGCATCAGCGTGTAATTCTCGCGCAACAACCCACTGCACAACCTTAACACCCGTCATTTCCATCCACCCTAGTGAGACCTTTTCGGCAAATGCTTCTCTTGTCGCAACTTTTTCTACATCGGCTCTGCTATATGTCACAAGATACACAAGTTGCTGCTCACGGTTTCGCAAAGTATCATTTACCTCTGCCATTTTCGGGGTTGTTATCGTTGTCCGTAGACCTTTCAAACAGGCCAAAACAAATTATCTTTCGCATTACAAAACAATTTCGACTCCTCCCCTTCGCATAAATGACAACAGAACTTTAAACACGTGAAATACTTTACAGATATCACTCATTGAAGCTGTCCCGACAAAAACATAATCATAACAATGCATGCCCTTATGTTCCAAAAAATAATAATCATAACCTAATTGTATTAGCCATTTTATTTCGCCTGAAATGATAAAAACAACGCACAGTAACTTTTACTTTTCACGAGAGTACCAATTCTGTGTCTTTTTTAAAGACGTGCTTTACTATAGAAAGTCGTCGACTTTTGTTTCTTCATGACCACACCCAGAATTTCAAGACAATCACGGACAAAAGTAGTTGGGAAGGTGGAATAAGTTAGCAACATTATTGCTCCATTTCATACGCCTTATGTCTATGTTAAAAAAAGATTATTTGTTCTTCTCCTGAATACCCCCCGCGCCCCCTATTCAATGTTGGGACATGTAACAACAATTACGCACAAAAACAACTTAGTTTTGTCCAACATTGATCCAGGGGCGGGGGGGGACAAGTACAAAAAAGGTAAAAATTGGTAACCTTCCCAACATTTTTGACGATGATTGTGTGAGAATAGACAATTGTCTTTGAACGCTTGTAAAACTTGTGGCTTTTAACATTTCGCTGAGATTTCTCACCCTGGAAATCTATTGATAATGTACTTTACGATGGGTATATAAAATGGAATAAAGCTTTAGTTTCGTTAAAATCACCATCATGAGATCCTTGTATCTCGCATGCGTGACATGTCAAAGCGTGACCACAAAATCCACTAGCATGTGTAGATTGTGTTTTTAAGAACGTCGGAAAAAACCTTTATGTTCCTTACTTTCCGGCGATAGATTAAATGAAGTTTCCTTGTTTGGAGAAAGTGGAAAGAATCGCCATAGCTTGTCTGTTTCATTACATAAAATTAGAAGACATGAGAGCAATTAGTACTAAATGTCACACGTTTGTTGTTATGCATTTTTGCCTCTGTTCAGTTACACAGTTTCACTTTGTGTCATTTCAGTGAGTGCGATGATTTTAAAGACGAAACAAAGAGAAACAACTTGAAAAACAACTACAGTTAGCAGGAGGCTTAGGGACAATAAACGTTTTCGAGAAACACCAGAAAATTCTAGTTGCACACGTATGCGTGAAACCTGTGGGCCGAGAGGGGTGTGACATGAGTGCGGAATTTTCTAGACTGTATTCTCTTAGGCTCCGAATTCCCAAAACCTATATACAACAAGCTGTTGATTTTCCAATACAGAAATAAATAATTTCAATCTATTGATTACACCATGGTATTCAGAGGAAAAATACCTCCAGAGAAAAGAGCGTTAGCAATATTTTTACGCCAAGAATCTGGCCTGAGTTATCCGAAAATTGCTGAGAAATGTAACATTTCAACCTCCTCCGCCGAAAGAATTTGCAATGAGAATCTTTTTCAAAGACAAAACTCGGGCCACTCAAGGAAACGCGGTCGACGAAGAAAGATTTCACTCCGTATGAAGCGGTTATTGAAAAGAAACCTCTTGAAAACGAGGAGACAAGGTGTAGCCGTAACTGTGAAGAGACTTGTCACTTATAGTGGACTAAGCCTTCAAACCGCAAGTATTCGCACGTATTCCAGATGCTTAAATGAGATGGGTTTCTGGTTCTTACAAGCTAGAAAAAAGGGTCTTCTGAAAGAAAGTGACAAAAAAGACCGGCTTCAGTATGCAAGGAAAATGGCACGCTACGAACGAGATTTGCCAGGTTTTTGGACTGACGAAGTAGCTTTTTATTTAGATGGTGTGTCTTTCGTATACAAGACCAATCCCATGAGCACAGCAATGGCTCTAAAGGCAAGAGTATGGCGTCAAAAAAGCGAAGGCTTGCAAGTAACCAGCAAAGGCTCGAAAGATTTAGCGGGAGGAAAAAGGCTGCACGTAATGGTTGCAATAGCTTACGGAAAAGGAGTTATTCTGAAAGAGCCCTATGAGAAAT
Source organism: Porites lutea (assembly GCF_958299795.1). Classification (NCBI taxonomy): domain Eukaryota; kingdom Metazoa; phylum Cnidaria; class Anthozoa; order Scleractinia; family Poritidae; genus Porites; species Porites lutea. Next base: position 20,418,551 of record NC_133208.1, read on the forward strand.
TGAATGGCCAGTTCTTTGCTAATTTCATTAGGCAACATTTTAATTTATGTTTCGGACGTGCAGGGCCAAAACGAGATGGAAAACGTCTATTTGTTATGGATAACGATCCAAGTCAGGTGTCCAAATTAGGTATGAGTGCTCTAAGAGAAATTGAATGCCAACTTTCGAAGATACCTTCTCGCTCGCCAGACCTGAACCCATGTGAATCTATTTTTCATATTGTCAAAGATTCATTAGACGAAGAAGCGATTGAAAAACACATCAACAAAGAATCATTTGGCGACTTCAAAAACAGAGTGTTGCGCACATTTAGCGAGATGGATCCTGTTGTCATTGATAAAACCATAGAAAGTATGTCCAATAGAGTTCTATCAATTATTGAAGGAAAGGGTTGTCGAACCAAGTATTAAACAAACGTAAACAAGGTATTTTAATGGTAACATACTTCAGTTTTTACACTATATTATGTTTACATGTACTGACGATGTCATAAAGGGAATAATATAATAAATTGGAGCTTCCACAATTTACAGTGTGGTTATCTTTTCACGCTAATGGCGTCACCTGTCAATCATTAAGCTATTTTGAGAACAGTAAACCACAACGATTTTCACAATACTCCACCACATTACTCCATAAGAAAGTCCCAAATACATCACCAATGAACCAACATTCTTGCGAACAAAGTACAAAAATATGTAAACCGTATTAGAATATGTTCCATTTTTCCTTCAGTTTTCCACAGAAATAAATGTAACTAGTGATTTTCAACATTACTCCATTGAAACAGTGTCTAATAAAGGTCAATTAGTTAGATCAAGTTTAATTTAAACGCTAGCTGCGGAGTAATGTGGTACTTTCCTTACCAAAACGCTAAAATGGCCCTTAAAAAGCATAGCACTAACTCCATTCAAAGTCCTGCACAATTCAATATAACTTTTTTCTCTTTGGAGCTACTATAAACGAAATAATTTCGGCTACTTAAATGGAGTAATGTGGCCTCTCATGTCTGCGCCTTTTGACTCATTGTGTAATCAGATTAGCGAAGACAATAGACGCGCGCTACTCTAAGTTATTTTAAAAGACTCTACTCAGTGATGTTGTCTAAAATGAGTTTCGAAAAGCAGTGACCACAAGGAATTAACTGGAGTTGTTCAGCTGGTGGAATTTGTCTCCAGAAGTGGAAAAATCTCCACCTTACGTTCATCATTTCAGTGTTTGCGTGGCAAACACTTCCCCCCTGTATGTAAACAATTGGCGCGTCTGATGTTGCGAAGATAGGGGTATCGTTGCTAAGCTCAATGTCCCGTTTCGAGAAATTTTTGGGAGCTGGTAAATGCACTATATCTCCCTCTAGCAACAGGAGCATGTCAGCCCACGCTATTATGGAGGGTTTCCACCGAAAATCATTCAACATAATAATTTCCGCCTCTTCTGCACCAACCCAGGCAAAAGTTCCAGTGGCGGGATTACAAAAAGTGCCATAAATGCTTTTCAATGGGGCGAGCACGAAACTTTTCCCGCAATTGGCAACTCCATGTATAAACAGGTTTCTGTACTTTCCTCTTCCTTTTTCCAGCAACATCAACACAGCTTGGGCGAAAACACTGACGCTGATTTCATTTCTATTGAGGTGGTTAACTGCCGCCTCTAGCCACTTACCCTCACAGCTCGCAACGCATTCGGCAGAGTAGCTTTCGTGTAGAAGTTGCATGCGAGTCTTCTGTGACCTTTCATACTTCGCTTCCGCAGTTGCCAACTCCTGCGCGATAGCCAGACACTCATCTACTGCTTTTCCGCCCCTGTTACATATAAATTCCGCCAGCTCTGTCTTGCCTTCCCGATTTTGTGAAGCTGCTATAGACAGAAGCTGTAGCCGTGATTTTACGTTCTTAGCCTGGATAAACTGGGCAACCTCGTACACTGAAAGACCACGCTTTCGTTTCGTTTTCTTACCCCCAGTACGGCCAACTGCTTTTCTCTTGTTTCCTGAGATTGCCTTCTCAGTTCTCGGTGGACGCGCATTGCTTAGGTCTGGATGACCCTCTGAGTGAACACAGAAGTCATCTTCCTTTGTGGTGTATTTGTACGCAGAGTAGTATGTGTTGTGTACGGCGCTAAAGTTCACCCTTATGCCGTAGCGGTCGTCTAAGAATTGGCGTACCTTCAGCCAGCGAGCACGTTTTTCCAGTTTCATTGCCATGTGATAATGGGAATTGCTCTCTGAAACACCTGCATCAGCGTGTAATTCTCGCGCAACAACCCACTGCACAACCTTAACACCCGTCATTTCCATCCACCCTAGTGAGACCTTTTCGGCAAATGCTTCTCTTGTCGCAACTTTTTCTACATCGGCTCTGCTATATGTCACAAGATACACAAGTTGCTGCTCACGGTTTCGCAAAGTATCATTTACCTCTGCCATTTTCGGGGTTGTTATCGTTGTCCGTAGACCTTTCAAACAGGCCAAAACAAATTATCTTTCGCATTACAAAACAATTTCGACTCCTCCCCTTCGCATAAATGACAACAGAACTTTAAACACGTGAAATACTTTACAGATATCACTCATTGAAGCTGTCCCGACAAAAACATAATCATAACAATGCATGCCCTTATGTTCCAAAAAATAATAATCATAACCTAATTGTATTAGCCATTTTATTTCGCCTGAAATGATAAAAACAACGCACAGTAACTTTTACTTTTCACGAGAGTACCAATTCTGTGTCTTTTTTAAAGACGTGCTTTACTATAGAAAGTCGTCGACTTTTGTTTCTTCATGACCACACCCAGAATTTCAAGACAATCACGGACAAAAGTAGTTGGGAAGGTGGAATAAGTTAGCAACATTATTGCTCCATTTCATACGCCTTATGTCTATGTTAAAAAAAGATTATTTGTTCTTCTCCTGAATACCCCCCGCGCCCCCTATTCAATGTTGGGACATGTAACAACAATTACGCACAAAAACAACTTAGTTTTGTCCAACATTGATCCAGGGGCGGGGGGGGACAAGTACAAAAAAGGTAAAAATTGGTAACCTTCCCAACATTTTTGACGATGATTGTGTGAGAATAGACAATTGTCTTTGAACGCTTGTAAAACTTGTGGCTTTTAACATTTCGCTGAGATTTCTCACCCTGGAAATCTATTGATAATGTACTTTACGATGGGTATATAAAATGGAATAAAGCTTTAGTTTCGTTAAAATCACCATCATGAGATCCTTGTATCTCGCATGCGTGACATGTCAAAGCGTGACCACAAAATCCACTAGCATGTGTAGATTGTGTTTTTAAGAACGTCGGAAAAAACCTTTATGTTCCTTACTTTCCGGCGATAGATTAAATGAAGTTTCCTTGTTTGGAGAAAGTGGAAAGAATCGCCATAGCTTGTCTGTTTCATTACATAAAATTAGAAGACATGAGAGCAATTAGTACTAAATGTCACACGTTTGTTGTTATGCATTTTTGCCTCTGTTCAGTTACACAGTTTCACTTTGTGTCATTTCAGTGAGTGCGATGATTTTAAAGACGAAACAAAGAGAAACAACTTGAAAAACAACTACAGTTAGCAGGAGGCTTAGGGACAATAAACGTTTTCGAGAAACACCAGAAAATTCTAGTTGCACACGTATGCGTGAAACCTGTGGGCCGAGAGGGGTGTGACATGAGTGCGGAATTTTCTAGACTGTATTCTCTTAGGCTCCGAATTCCCAAAACCTATATACAACAAGCTGTTGATTTTCCAATACAGAAATAAATAATTTCAATCTATTGATTACACCATGGTATTCAGAGGAAAAATACCTCCAGAGAAAAGAGCGTTAGCAATATTTTTACGCCAAGAATCTGGCCTGAGTTATCCGAAAATTGCTGAGAAATGTAACATTTCAACCTCCTCCGCCGAAAGAATTTGCAATGAGAATCTTTTTCAAAGACAAAACTCGGGCCACTCAAGGAAACGCGGTCGACGAAGAAAGATTTCACTCCGTATGAAGCGGTTATTGAAAAGAAACCTCTTGAAAACGAGGAGACAAGGTGTAGCCGTAACTGTGAAGAGACTTGTCACTTATAGTGGACTAAGCCTTCAAACCGCAAGTATTCGCACGTATTCCAGATGCTTAAATGAGATGGGTTTCTGGTTCTTACAAGCTAGAAAAAAGGGTCTTCTGAAAGAAAGTGACAAAAAAGACCGGCTTCAGTATGCAAGGAAAATGGCACGCTACGAACGAGATTTGCCAGGTTTTTGGACTGACGAAGTAGCTTTTTATTTAGATGGTGTGTCTTTCGTATACAAGACCAATCCCATGAGCACAGCAATGGCTCTAAAGGCAAGAGTATGGCGTCAAAAAAGCGAAGGCTTGCAAGTAACCAGCAAAGGCTCGAAAGATTTAGCGGGAGGAAAAAGGCTGCACGTAATGGTTGCAATAGCTTACGGAAAAGGAGTTATTCTGAAAGAGCCCTATGAGAAATTGAATGGCCAGTTCTTTGCTAATTTCATTAGGCAACATTTTAATTTATGTTTCGGACGTGCAGGGCCAAAACGAGATGGAAAACGTCTATTTGTTATGGATAACGATCCAAGTCAGGTGTCCAAATTAGGTATGAGTGCTCTAAGAGAAATTGAATGCCAACTTTCGAAGATACCTTCTCGCTCGCCAGACCTGAACCCATGTGAATCTATTTTTCATATTGTCAAAGATTCATTAGACGAAGAAGCGATTGAAAAACACATCAACAAAGAATCATTTGGCGACTTCAAAAACAGAGTGTTGCGCACATTTAGCGAGATGGATCCTGTTGTCATTGATAAAACCATAGAAAGTATGTCCAATAGAGTTCTATCAATTATTGAAGGAAAGGGTTGTCGAACCAAGTATTAAACAAACGTAAACAAGGTATTTTAATGGTAACATACTTCAGTTTTTACACTATATTATGTTTACATGTACTGACGATGTCATAAAGGGAATAATATAATAAATTGGAGCTTCCACAATTTACAGTGTGGTTATCTTTTCACGCTAATGGCGTCACCTGTCAATCATTAAGCTATTTTGAGAACAGTAAACCACAACGATTTTCACAATACTCCACCACATTACTCCATAAGAAAGTCCCAAATACATCACCAATGAACCAACATTCTTGCGAACAAAGTACAAAAATATGTAAACCGTATTAGAATATGTTCCATTTTTCCTTCAGTTTTCCACAGAAATAAATGTAACTAGTGATTTTCAACATTACTCCATTGAAACAGTGTCTAATAAAGGTCAATTAGTTAGATCAAGTTTAATTTAAACGCTAGCTGCGGAGTAATGTGGTACTTTCCTTACCAAAACGCTAAAATGGCCCTTAAAAAGCATAGCACTAACTCCATTCAAAGTCCTGCACAATTCAATATAACTTTTTTCTCTTTGGAGCTACTATAAACGAAATAATTTCGGCTACTTAAATGGAGTAATGTGGCCTCTCATGTCTGCGCCTTTTGACTCATTGTGTAATCAGATTAGCGAAGACAATAGACGCGCGCTACTCTAAGTTATTTTAAAAGACTCTACTCAGTGATGTTGTCTAAAATGAGTTTCGAAAAGCAGTGACCACAAGGAATTAACTGGAGTTGTTCAGCTGGTGGAATTTGTCTCCAGAAGTGGAAAAATCTCCACCTTACGTTCATCATTTCAGTGTTTGCGTGGCAAACACTTCCCCCCTGTATGTAAACAATTGGCGCGTCTGATGTTGCGAAGATAGGGGTATCGTTGCTAAGCTCAATGTCCCGTTTCGAGAAATTTTTGGGAGCTGGTAAATGCACTATATCTCCCTCTAGCAACAGGAGCATGTCAGCCCACGCTATTATGGAGGGTTTCCACCGAAAATCATTCAACATAATAATTTCCGCCTCTTCTGCACCAACCCAGGCAAAAGTTCCAGTGGCGGGATTACAAAAAGTGCCATAAATGCTTTTCAATGGGGCGAGCACGAAACTTTTCCCGCAATTGGCAACTCCATGTATAAACAGGTTTCTGTACTTTCCTCTTCCTTTTTCCAGCAACATCAACACAGCTTGGGCGAAAACACTGACGCTGATTTCATTTCTATTGAGGTGGTTAACTGCCGCCTCTAGCCACTTACCCTCACAGCTCGCAACGCATTCGGCAGAGTAGCTTTCGTGTAGAAGTTGCATGCGAGTCTTCTGTGACCTTTCATACTTCGCTTCCGCAGTTGCCAACTCCTGCGCGATAGCCAGACACTCATCTACTGCTTTTCCGCCCCTGTTACATATAAATTCCGCCAGCTCTGTCTTGCCTTCCCGATTTTGTGAAGCTGCTATAGACAGAAGCTGTAGCCGTGATTTTACGTTCTTAGCCTGGATAAACTGGGCAACCTCGTACACTGAAAGACCACGCTTTCGTTTCGTTTTCTTACCCCCAGTACGGCCAACTGCTTTTCTCTTGTTTCCTGAGATTGCCTTCTCAGTTCTCGGTGGACGCGCATTGCTTAGGTCTGGATGACCCTCTGAGTGAACACAGAAGTCATCTTCCTTTGTGGTGTATTTGTACGCAGAGTAGTATGTGTTGTGTACGGCGCTAAAGTTCACCCTTATGCCGTAGCGGTCGTCTAAGAATTGGCGTACCTTCAGCCAGCGAGCACGTTTTTCCAGTTTCATTGCCATGTGATAATGGGAATTGCTCTCTGAAACACCTGCATCAGCGTGTAATTCTCGCGCAACAACCCACTGCACAACCTTAACACCCGTCATTTCCATCCACCCTAGTGAGACCTTTTCGGCAAATGCTTCTCTTGTCGCAACTTTTTCTACATCGGCTCTGCTATATGTCACAAGATACACAAGTTGCTGCTCACGGTTTCGCAAAGTATCATTTACCTCTGCCATTTTCGGGGTTGTTATCGTTGTCCGTAGACCTTTCAAACAGGCCAAAACAAATTATCTTTCGCATTACAAAACAATTTCGACTCCTCCCCTTCGCATAAATGACAACAGAACTTTAAACACGTGAAATACTTTACAGATATCACTCATTGAAGCTGTCCCGACAAAAACATAATCATAACAATGCATGCCCTTATGTTCCAAAAAATAATAATCATAACCTAATTGTATTAGCCATTTTATTTCGCCTGAAATGATAAAAACAACGCACAGTAACTTTTACTTTTCACGAGAGTACCAATTCTGTGTCTTTTTTAAAGACGTGCTTTACTATAGAAAGTCGTCGACTTTTGTTTCTTCATGACCACACCCAGAATTTCAAGACAATCACGGACAAAAGTAGTTGGGAAGGTGGAATAAGTTAGCAACATTATTGCTCCATTTCATACGCCTTATGTCTATGTTAAAAAAAGATTATTTGTTCTTCTCCTGAATACCCCCCGCGCCCCCTATTCAATGTTGGGACATGTAACAACAATTACGCACAAAAACAACTTAGTTTTGTCCAACATTGATCCAGGGGCGGGGGGGGACAAGTACAAAAAAGGTAAAAATTGGTAACCTTCCCAACATTTTTGACGATGATTGTGTGAGAATAGACAATTGTCTTTGAACGCTTGTAAAACTTGTGGCTTTTAACATTTCGCTGAGATTTCTCACCCTGGAAATCTATTGATAATGTACTTTACGATGGGTATATAAAATGGAATAAAGCTTTAGTTTCGTTAAAATCACCATCATGAGATCCTTGTATCTCGCATGCGTGACATGTCAAAGCGTGACCACAAAATCCACTAGCATGTGTAGATTGTGTTTTTAAGAACGTCGGAAAAAACCTTTATGTTCCTTACTTTCCGGCGATAGATTAAATGAAGTTTCCTTGTTTGGAGAAAGTGGAAAGAATCGCCATAGCTTGTCTGTTTCATTACATAAAATTAGAAGACATGAGAGCAATTAGTACTAAATGTCACACGTTTGTTGTTATGCATTTTTGCCTCTGTTCAGTTACACAGTTTCACTTTGTGTCATTTCAGTGAGTGCGATGATTTTAAAGACGAAACAAAGAGAAACAACTTGAAAAACAACTACAGTTAGCAGGAGGCTTAGGGACAATAAACGTTTTCGAGAAACACCAGAAAATTCTAGTTGCACACGTATGCGTGAAACCTGTGGGCCGAGAGGGGTGTGACATGAGTGCGGAATTTTCTAGACTGTATTCTCTTAGGCTCCGAATTCCCAAAACCTATATACAACAAGCTGTTGATTTTCCAATACAGAAATAAATAATTTCAATCTATTGATTACACCATGGTATTCAGAGGAAAAATACCTCCAGAGAAAAGAGCGTTAGCAATATTTTTACGCCAAGAATCTGGCCTGAGTTATCCGAAAATTGCTGAGAAATGTAACATTTCAACCTCCTCCGCCGAAAGAATTTGCAATGAGAATCTTTTTCAAAGACAAAACTCGGGCCACTCAAGGAAACGCGGTCGACGAAGAAAGATTTCACTCCGTATGAAGCGGTTATTGAAAAGAAACCTCTTGAAAACGAGGAGACAAGGTGTAGCCGTAACTGTGAAGAGACTTGTCACTTATAGTGGACTAAGCCTTCAAACCGCAAGTATTCGCACGTATTCCAGATGCTTAAATGAGATGGGTTTCTGGTTCTTACAAGCTAGAAAAAAGGGTCTTCTGAAACAAAGTGACAAAAAAGACCGGCTTCAGTATGCAAGGAAAATGGCACGCTACGAACGAGATTTGCCAGGTTTTTGGACTGACGAAGTAGCTTTTTATTTAGATGGTGTGTCTTTCGTATACAAGACCAATCCCATGAGCACAGCAATGGCTCTAAAGGCAAGAGTATGGCGTCAAAAAAGCGAAGGCTTGCAAGTAACCAGCAAAGGCTCGAAAGATTTAGCGGGAGGAAAAAGGCTGCACGTAATGGTTGCAATAGCTTACGGAAAAGGAGTTATTCTGAAAGAGCCCTATGAGAAATTGAATGGCCAGTTCTTTGCTAATTTCATTAGGCAACATTTTAATTTATGTTTCGGACGTGCAGGGCCAAAACGAGATGGAAAACGTCTATTTGTTATGGATAACGATCCAAGTCAGGTGTCCAAATTAGGTATGAGTGCTCTAAGAGAAATTGAATGCCAACTTTCGAAGATACCTTCTCGCTCGCCAGACCTGAACCCATGTGAATCTATTTTTCATATTGTCAAAGATTCATTAGACGAAGAAGCGATTGAAAAACACATCAACAAAGAATCATTTGGCGACTTCAAAAACAGAGTGTTGCGCACATTTAGCGAGATGGATCCTGTTGTCATTGATAAAACCATAGAAAGTATGTCCAATAGAGTTCTATCAATTATTGAAGGAAAGGGTTGTCGAACCAAGTATTAAACAAACGTAAACAAGGTATTTTAATGGTAACATACTTCAGTTTTTACACTATATTATGTTTACATGTACTGACGATGTCATAAAGGGAATAATATAATAAATTGGAGCTTCCACAATTTACAGTGTGGTTATCTTTTCACGCTAATGGCGTCACCTGTCAATCATTAAGCTATTTTGAGAACAGTAAACCACAACGATTTTCACAATACTCCACCACATTACTCCATAAGAAAGTCCCAAATACATCACCAATGAACCAACATTCTTGCGAACAAAGTACAAAAATATGTAAACCGTATTAGAATATGTTCCATTTTTCCTTCAGTTTTCCACAGAAATAAATGTAACTAGTGATTTTCAACATTACTCCATTGAAACAGTGTCTAATAAAGGTCAATTAGTTAGATCAAGTTTAATTTAAACGCTAGCTGCGGAGTAATGTGGTACTTTCCTTACCAAAACGCTAAAATGGCCCTTAAAAAGCATAGCACTAACTCCATTCAAAGTCCTGCACAATTCAATATAACTTTTTTCTCTTTGGAGCTACTATAAACGAAATAATTTCGGCTACTTAAATGGAGTAATGTGGCCTCTCATGTCTGCGCCTTTTGACTCATTGTGTAATCAGATTAGCGAAGACAATAGACGCGCGCTACTCTAAGTTATTTTAAAAGACTCTACTCAGTGATGTTGTCTAAAATGAGTTTCGAAAAGCAGTGACCACAAGGAATTAACTGGAGTTGTTCAGCTGGTGGAATTTGTCTCCAGAAGTGGAAAAATCTCCACCTTACGTTCATCATTTCAGTGTTTGCGTGGCAAACACTTCCCCCCTGTATGTAAACAATTGGCGCGTCTGATGTTGCGAAGATAGGGGTATCGTTGCTAAGCTCAATGTCCCGTTTCGAGAAATTTTTGGGAGCTGGTAAATGCACTATATCTCCCTCTAGCAACAGGAGCATGTCAGCCCACGCTATTATGGAGGGTTTCCACCGAAAATCATTCAACATAATAATTTCCGCCTCTTCTGCACCAACCCAGGCAAAAGTTCCAGTGGCGGGATTACAAAAAGTGCCATAAATGCTTTTCAATGGGGCGAGCACGAAACTTTTCCCGCAATTGGCAACTCCATGTATAAACAGGTTTCTGTACTTTCCTCTTCCTTTTTCCAGCAACATCAACACAGCTTGGGCGAAAACACTGACGCTGATTTCATTTCTATTGAGGTGGTTAACTGCCGCCTCTAGCCACTTACCCTCACAGCTCGCAACGCATTCGGCAGAGTAGCTTTCGTGTAGAAGTTGCATGCGAGTCTTCTGTGACCTTTCATACTTCGCTTCCGCAGTTGCCAACTCCTGCGCGATAGCCAGACACTCATCTACTGCTTTTCCGCCCCTGTTACATATAAATTCCGCCAGCTCTGTCTTGCCTTCCCGATTTTGTGAAGCTGCTATAGACAGAAGCTGTAGCCGTGATTTTACGTTCTTAGCCTGGATAAACTGGGCAACCTCGTACACTGAAAGACCACGCTTTCGTTTCGTTTTCTTACCCCCAGTACGGCCAACTGCTTTTCTCTTGTTTCCTGAGATTGCCTTCTCAGTTCTCGGTGGACGCGCATTGCTTAGGTCTGGATGACCCTCTGAGTGAACACAGAAGTCATCTTCCTTTGTGGTGTATTTGTACGCAGAGTAGTATGTGTTGTGTACGGCGCTAAAGTTCACCCTTATGCCGTAGCGGTCGTCTAAGAATTGGCGTACCTTCAGCCAGCGAGCACGTTTTTCCAGTTTCATTGCCATGTGATAATGGGAATTGCTCTCTGAAACACCTGCATCAGCGTGTAATTCTCGCGCAACAACCCACTGCACAACCTTAACACCCGTCATTTCCATCCACCCTAGTGAGACCTTTTCGGCAAATGCTTCTCTTGTCGCAACTTTTTCTACATCGGCTCTGCTATATGTCACAAGATACACAAGTTGCTGCTCACGGTTTCGCAAAGTATCATTTACCTCTGCCATTTTCGGGGTTGTTATCGTTGTCCGTAGACCTTTCAAACAGGCCAAAACAAATTATCTTTCGCATTACAAAACAATTTCGACTCCTCCCCTTCGCATAAATGACAACAGAACTTTAAACACGTGAAATACTTTACAGATATCACTCATTGAAGCTGTCCCGACAAAAACATAATCATAACAATGCATGCCCTTATGTTCCAAAAAATAATAATCATAACCTAATTGTATTAGCCATTTTATTTCGCCTGAAATGATAAAAACAACGCACAGTAACTTTTACTTTTCACGAGAGTACCAATTCTGTGTCTTTTTTAAAGACGTGCTTTACTATAGAAAGTCGTCGACTTTTGTTTCTTCATGACCACACCCAGAATTTCAAGACAATCACGGACAAAAGTAGTTGGGAAGGTGGAATAAGTTAGCAACATTATTGCTCCATTTCATACGCCTTATGTCTATGTTAAAAAAAGATTATTTGTTCTTCTCCTGAATACCCCCCGCGCCCCCTATTCAATGTTGGGACATGTAACAACAATTACGCACAAAAACAACTTAGTTTTGTCCAACATTGATCCAGGGGCGGGGGGGGACAAGTACAAAAAAGGTAAAAATTGGTAACCTTCCCAACATTTTTGACGATGATTGTAGTTTTTAACAATTTTTTATTACGGAAATGCTTGTTTATGTCGTTAGTTCTCTCTTGGTGTCCCCTATTAACTGCACCCTTAAAAAAAATAAATAAAAAGTTTTCATTTCCTTTATAATACTGAATTAATCAAATTTTCAATTCCGGATGGACAAACTGTTATATCGTGCATTAATCCCGAAAGCACCATTTAGCCAACGTTCATCCAAATTTAGACAGGCAATCTTCTGCACAATATGGTCAAAACCCACGTTTCCCACTTGCTTATATGGCTAAATTCTACTGTTCAACAACCGCTGTAGCCTCGATCGATCTTTCTTCAGTGAAATTTTATGCTACTACAAGATTAAGAGCCAGGACGAGTCACAAATTTTTTCTGTCCATTCTCGTTCTAGCATAGTATTTCATTTTGATTAATGCATGAGACTATGATATGTGTTTCCTCCCTGAAATTCGTAATTACAATGAGATACATTTATGTATGAACATATGTTTCAAAACATCGCTCCCACGTCAGTTTATCTTTAATATCATACTCAAGGAACTTTGAATTGTTTTGTACAAAATTGTACGTTCGTATAAATACCTGAATGGCTCATTTGTATAGAAACTTATTAGCCGTCACGTGATTAGGAAGTTTGGGATGTCAAGATGGCGACAGGTTACGCAAACTTATCAAGTGAATTTTCAAATCATCGCAATAATATCACAAATAGCTGAAGCTGTCAAATGTGGGCGAAATTTTCCTGAAGTGGAATTCTTACATTGCACGCAGCCAAGGTCTAAAAAGAAAACGAGAAATTCGTCTTTTTCTTTTTAGTGTCCTACATCTAATGCGAAAGTAAGAAATTTGTCGTCGTAGTTGTACAGGGACGGTTAAGAAATGTAACAAAATGCACTTTAACCTGAGAAAACAGTGAGAAAACAGCCGCATTTCGCGATGCCACCGCTGGTCTCCCTACCCTACCTAGATCTAGGTTGTGCTTCTGATTGGTTGAATCAAATTTCCCACGCAGCACGACGTGCCAGATCTCATCAGATAGGCATTGGCCAATCGCCCCAGACTACACGATAAATGCGATTTTCAATCCAGTTCGTTTTATGTTTACAAAATACCAGAATGAAATTTCGTACCAAAACGAGACTTTCATTCGGATTAAAAACCGGAATGAACTCATTCCGGAATGGCTTCTACGGAACGAAATTTCAGTTCGGTGTCTTGTAAACAAATCAAATGAGTAGCCCCCTAGGTGTTCTGTATCTTTGAAACAAACAATACATTTTACGTGAAAAGAATTATCACCTGTTATCTCAAACAACTCCCTCCCGTCTGCTTTGTAAATTTGAGAATCGAGAGTCTTTCCCTTCCAGCCTTTCTTGTCAAGGAAACTTCACCGTGTAATCCATAGGATTTTAATAACTTAATGATCTCAACTGAAAATAAAAGAAAGGTTTACAGATCATCATCATCATCATCATTTAATTACCTAAGCCACCACGATGGCAATGGCACCGAGAAGTCACTTTAAAAAGAAATTTGGGATTTTTCTTGGTGTTGCATAAACCATTGTTGGTCCTCTTTTGCGTTGTGATTAGCCTGCGAGCAAGCTCTCCGGGGCACTCCGGCAGCAGGGCGGGGAAAGGAAGGAGAGCTTGCAACTACTGTGCGTCTCTGGAATTTGAATATCTGCATCGAAAAAGTCGATGCGAAATGCTGATTGGCAAAGACTCGGACTTTAGTAATGACGTCATTACCCTTAACACGTGTTTTACAATGCTTGTCTACATTCGCGATCATTTCCGCTTCACGCTGATCGGCGGGAATCTGACAGCTCAGTCTACAGGAAGCTACAAGGGAAATGGAGATGGAATTCAAAGTCCAAAGACGTAGTTGCAAGCTCTCCTTCCTTTCCCCGCCCCGCAGCCAGAGCGCCCCAGAGAGCCTGCTCACAGGCTATGTTGTGGTGTGGGTGTTGTTCATCATGTGTCTTTTCAATCTTTTCTGTTGAGTCATTTTTTCTAGAGATAGAAAGAACATCGTCGCGTTGCGTTTACGTCCTCCATAAAACGTGAAATTAGAAATTATTTATCGCCGACGCGCAGTAACGGAAAAAAAAGAGGGGGACGGGAGAAGAGAACTCGCAGGCTGCCAACCTGTTTACCACTGACCTAAGAGCTGTAACCCAAGACCTGCGCAAAATATAATTTCCAGAAACGAGATTTTTTTGCCATATCAAGAGCAACTATTTTCGAAAAAAAAAAGTCACTTTAAAAAAAGTTTCCAAGAAAAGAAATAACAATGACCTATAACAAATGGGTAGAAAAGGAAAGGGTTAGCAATGGGCGCCGAGTAATATGGGTGCTATAATATTATGGCGCCTTCGCCAATTTCAGCGTAAATAATAATTTATAAACAACGATCCATGTTCTAATCAACCGAACACAGTATATACCTGGTTTATTCTCAGCTACAGTCACCAGATAGAAACAACCAAAGTTGGACAGAAGTGTGGAGACAAGTGGAAGCAGACGATCCATAACCTAAGGCAAAACAAAATAGGGCGAGTCTATACAATTGACCACCATAATAAGTGTATAGATTTCTTGCTTGTTTTAAAAAGAATGAAACACTTAAATATCATCCTCACCATTAATTAAATCCCCTCAAATTCCCACATCAAAGCCTATCTTCAACACACTTTTAATTTTAAAGGAACCTAGAGAGTAGGGGATAACACGGTCACCTAGATCACCCTAGTCACTCTAGTCATCAAAATCACCCAGGTCACCCTAGTCATTCTAGTCACTGCAGTCACCCAGGTCACCCTAGTCATTCTAGTCACTGCAGTCACTTCAGTCAACCTAGTCACCACAGTTACCCTGGTCACTCTAGACATCATAATCACCCAGGTCAGACCCAGGTCACCCTAGTCATTCTAGTCACTGCAGTCACTGCAGTCACCCTTGTCACCACAGACACCCTGGTCACTCTGGTCATCATAATCACCCAAGTTGTCACCACAGTCACCCATGTCACCCTAGTCACCCAAGTCACAGAAGTCACCCAGTCATGCAAGTCGCCCAAGTCATCATAGTCACGCAAGTCACCCTATTCACTTTAGTCACCTTCAGTCATTATAGTCACCCTAGTCAGTTACCCCAGTCACCCTGGTTATCCTAGTCACCCAAGTTACCCTAGTCTCACAAGTCACCCAAATCACCCCAGTTACTCTAGTCACCCAAGTCACCTCAGTCAGTAGTCACCCAAGTCAATCTAGTCACCCAAGTCACCCTAGTAACCCTAGTCACCCCGGTCACCCAAGTCATTCTAGTCACCCTAGTCACCCAAGTCACCCTAATCAGCTTAGTCACTCTAGTTAACCAAGTCACCCTACTCACCCTACTCAACCCAGTCACCTCTGTCACTCTAGTCACCCTAAGCACCCTAGTCACTCAAGTTACCCAAGTTACCCTAGTCAACCTACATGTAGTCACCCAATTCACCCTAATCACCCTTGTCAACCAAGTCCCTCTAGTTACCCTAGTCACCTTAGTTACCCCAGTAACCCAAGTTCACCTAGTCACGCGGGAGTCAAGGTAAAAAAGGCAAGAAGTTTTCGACCCTTCTAGACCCCCGACTGGCGCTTTTTATCACGGATGTGTTTCATGTACTGTATTTTTACAAATGATTTTTTATCTTGTCCATCTTTACCTCTCTTCCATCTTTCCCTCCAGCCCAAGATGCTTCAATACCATGACTTCCAACCTAACAAGTCAAAAATAATGAAATACAAACTTTAAATAATGCAATAATTTTAAAACAAAAAGTTAACAAATAGAGACCTTGTCATACCTCCTCAGATGGTGTGACAACATATGGCGGGTTAAATATTAATACATCAACTTTTCCAAGAATTTGTGGAACAAGACATTCTACCTGGAGAGGCAAATACCAAACATGTGAAAAAAATTTAATTTAAAGGGAGTGCAGAGTGCATTGTTAACACATATTAGAGGTAATGAAAAGATTGAAAATTTTAAACTTTTTTTTGTCTTAGACAACATTATGGCAAGATTATTTGTCACTTTAACTTTGAAACCTGTCTAGTGACAAAACTGCTACCATTCAAATGAAACCTCTTGCGCAGTACTTTTACATGGTGCTCACCAGTTTTCACTGAAGTATTCACTTGTTCCAAACAAATCAGTGCTTTCAAGCAATAGAATTCATGGACCAACTCATTCCAGAAAAGCTCAACATCTTTCACATCAATCTTTCCTAAGCTTTCTTCACAAAATAAAGCATGGCACTGTGACACATTGGAAAGAAACATTCGCATTTTTAGAGTCTTCCAGCTAAGGCAAGCGAGACTAAAAATCAAATTTTATTTTTGTGAATTTTTCACTTTGGTCACTATTGGCAGTGAAAGGATTAACTGGCTTACCAAGTCAGTGACAACAGAGCAAATGTTTACGCTATTCTCCTTAGCTGTTTGTAAAGTACACTGAGCAGCAATTGGGTTGATATCCGTAGCACTGAGCAAATAGAAAAAAGCTAATTATAATCAAAATATATTATAATATCTTGTTCTTTGAATCACAGAATGATGTAACATCATCACGTTCCTCTGATCTTTTAAAAGTCTTGGACATGTAACAGGATGCTATTTAGGCATGGGTTCATGTGTGAGTGGAATAATTAGATCATACAGGTGATTGTTGATGTCTTAGCATTGCACAAGGTAAAATACCTTTTTTAACAAATTATATTGGAAGATACTTAGAAACTACAGTCTGTATAAACTACTTGCAATCAAAAACTGACAAATGAAACAAATGACTATGCTTAGGATATTAAACTTTAAAAAGTGATAACAAATGACTGCGGGGAAACAGAATGGCATTTATTTGGACAACCGTCAAAGAATCAGAGTGAAGGGAGATGACTGTGCACATGCGAAGGTGGGTGAGATCACATTCTCACATACAGGGTTCTCATTAAGTTTTAAAGTGGACAAGTAGGATGTAAAAGTAGGCGGATTGGCAATCAAGTGTTGTAAACGATTCAAAATTGGAGGCTTTCACTCCCTCACTTCATACCCATTTTTCCAAAAAAGTAGACTTCTTAGACCTCATAGTAGCCAGTATTTTAGCTGGTTGCCAGCACTTAATAAGAACCTTGCACATATATCTCCCACCTTCCTTCTATTATGAATTTTTATAAGCTATTTACTCCTGCTGCAGGTCAGTGAAAGACAAGGAAGAGTAGACACAAACATGGAGGACTATAAAATGCACCTTGACTCACATGTAGTAGGATAATGGTCCAAGTATGGAGGCCAAAAATGTTATCAGCGCACCAGAGCCACAGCCTATCTCTACACACAAGAGTGGTCTATAATTTGAACAAAATAAAGTTGTGTGTCTTTACTATGGAGAACACCATTTTGGCAGAAAGAACAAAATTTTTTTTAACCTTCTTTAGGGTGAAGAGTAACTTAATTGTGTAAACTCTGCAGAATATTCTGCCTCCTCCAAGATGTATCCCTAAAAGAGCTGATAACATGGATACCCAGTCACTCCTTTTATACGCTTTACGACAAATAAACATAAGTTACATGCTTTACTGATTACATGCTGTACTAACTGCATATTAAAGGGAATATGGAGATACCCAGATACTATTTAAAGCAGTGGGTACTATTTAAATTTATTTACGAAGAGGGTATGTTAACGGTCAAAATTAATTTCACTTTAAATGGGTTAATTCTCAATTTCCTTTGTCTTCTTGCCCTAATCTATTCTGCTTAAAAGGCGGGTGACAAAAGAATTAAGAATCAACCCAGGTTAACATACTTTAATTAATTTTGACCTGTATGTACCTTAATCGAAGCTACATTACCACCCCTTGATGGGTTGCTTGAAGGTGTCAGGGTATTTGCAGTTAAAGCTACTCAAGCATAATTCTAGTAAGGAAAATAGTAGTCTGCGTTCCAGACGTAATTCATCATAATTATGAGTATGAGCAACTTTATTTACCCTTACATCTCATATGAACAAAGGCTTGTGTATACGTGCATTGTGCACCACCTGAGACAGAGGAACATTTCATTTGCAGTGTGGAGGTGTGACTGATGGTCCTATTACTTGAACCCTAATCTTTATACCTTCACCTCGATCTGCACCAGCACCTACACATCACAAAAATTTAACCCAGTGTGCGATAAGATGCATGTGAGCTCAACAAATACTAAGTGGTATAGTTGTATAGTCAAATGTCAAGTCAACAACATCATGACACCTCATTAAAACGGGTTCCGCAAAGGCTTCTCAACTGAATTACAACTCATATCGGTCTTGGACGACTGGTTCGCATCATTAGATAAGCGCAGACGCACTGATGTTCTCTTACTCGACTTCTTGAAGGCCCTCAATACCAATCCATACAACAGGTTACTCCACAAACTAAACTATTAATATGGTATCAGTGGAAAAACTCACAGATGGATAAAAAACTTCCTGATAAATCAGAGCCAGTGTGTCCAAGTTTCAGGAAGAAAGATCAGACTGGGAAAAAGTCTCCTCGGGAGTAGCACAAGGAACAGTACTGGGCCCACTGATGTTCCTCGTCTACATTTATGACATCACGTGCCAAATCAATTCCAACATCAAACTGTTTGCAGACGATGCAGTAATGTACTTCGAAATATCTACTCAAGATGACATTTCATCTTTCCAAACCGACATTAATCGATTATCAACTTGGTCCAATACCTGGCAAATGAACTTCAACCTAACCAAATACAACATCATGACCATTACACGTTCCACCGTAGACCAACCAGCACGCTACTACATCCAGAAAGACAAACTAGAGAACATCTCCAGCCACAAATATCTTGGCATAATTATACAGGATGACCTGCAGGTGGGACAGCCATGTAAGAGAGGTTAAGGTAAAGGCGACAAAAATCTTGGGGCTCCTATACCGAAATCTTTAACACTGCAGCTCTTAGGTCAAAGAACAGGCCTATAACTCCTTAGTTAGACCAGAGGTCGAGAATGTCACTCCTGCATGGTCCCTCTATGAAAAGCAACACATTGCATCTCTCGAAGCAGTACAGCGTAGCTCCCTGAGGTTCGTCACTGGGGATTATTCGAGACACAGCAGCACAACACAAATGAGAGAGCCCCTTGGATGGGAGACAATTGACTGCAGGAGACATCTGGCAGCTGCTACTATCTTTTACAAGTCAATCAACAACCTCATCTACCTCCCTGGCTCCGTCCAACCCACTGATCCTCGCAGACACTCAAAACACACCTATAAGTTCTGACACATTGCCACCAAAACCAATGCCTACAAGTACTCCTTGCTTCCTTCAGACAATCCCTTTGTTGAACAATCTGCCTACTACAGCCGTCCCTGCTACTAGCCCTGAAGCCTTCCTAGTATATGCCCTGCCTATCATTAGAACCTTCTGCCCCAAAATCGTAACGCCAAAAACCCTCCGGTAAAGTAAGTCCCCCAGGAGGCTTTTGAAATTTGCCCTCGAATACAAAGTAAAACAAAGCAAAAATGGTAATTTCATTCCCACTGCAAGCTAGCCCAATCGATTTTGAAACGCAAATTTCCCTCCGTACATAAGCCCCTCAAAAAGGGCCTTACAAAAATATAGGCCCCGGGGCTTATTTTCGGAAATTTACGGTATATGTGTGTACATTAGCCAGTTGTAAATTTGTAAGTGTGCAGTACGATATCCTTTAAAATGTATTTTAATTGACATTCTTTAAGTATCCTGTATAGTTGTTAGACTACGAGGATTAAAATATAAGTAGTTAAGTAAGTAGTCTAAGTAGTACCTTTGCCCCTTTAAAAATTCTGCATCCTTCTCCAACGCATCCATCATTAAAAAAGTGTCTTCTGCAGGCTCATAAATGTTTTCGTAATCCGTCTTCTTCAAGTGAGCAAACGAAGGGGTCGGAAACGACATCACAGCGTTCAGAGAACACACCAAAAGTTTTTAAAAATATTCGAGAACGGATCCATCCGCCATGTTGTCCGTGATCTTATGAAAAAGCCTGGAACTTTTTTGGGACTCAGGCCCTCCCCGATTTGCCTCCAAAGTTTCGCGTGATCAAGTTTCGTTGTCACGATGGAACACTTGGGGCCAAAAGAAAAGCGTCTTAAAATTGACGAGATCTCGAAAAACAGCGATTCAAACAACAATGTTTTAATTTCAAAGGAGTCACCATTCGACATTCACAATTGTAAGGAAAACCAAAGCATTCAACGAGTTGAAAGTGATCACGTGGAAGTCGACGCGGGAAATGGACGTCCGGTCTGCGAGCACGGCGTGGACTGCAGCGAGACAGACTTAATTCACTTCGCAGATTTCTGGCATCCCACAAAAACAGACGGGGACGAAGAGGATGATCAGAAAGAGAGCAGATCCCATGAAGCAGATGAATGTGAAGTTGTAGAATTGCCTTTTTACAGTGTCGAAGCCACCCAGGAAGTATATGATGACCCTTCCGACAGCGGATCTGACAACGGCGATGTTGTAGATGGCAATTCGAACACGATAAAGCACTGTCAAGAAAAAGACTATAGTTTTGACAGCTTGAATCCTCAGTAAGTGAAAATAAACTTATTATAGGTTACATTGCAGTTTATTTGCTCAACGTGTTGAAATGAAAAATAAGGCAACAAACCTAATTTATTGGCAACACGCTGAGGATACTGAGCATATTGTGTTTACCCCTAGTCACGCGACGAATATGGCTTGAAATCACAAACGGTAACCTATTTTAAAAACATACATTTTAGTAGAATACTCTGTATCAGAGGCCAGGTATTTTTCCTTACATCTTACCCATCTCTC
Organism: Porites lutea; assembly: GCF_958299795.1. Classification (NCBI taxonomy): domain Eukaryota; kingdom Metazoa; phylum Cnidaria; class Anthozoa; order Scleractinia; family Poritidae; genus Porites; species Porites lutea. The sequence goes on from NC_133208.1 coordinate 20,439,463, forward strand.
ATCAAAGCTAAAAGTATTTGTATTAACGGAACGGAAGTAGTACAAGTGTACAATTTACATTACAATAGTTCGATAACGTCACCCTGTTTACTCAGAAAATGGACTTGAAAGACTAGAGTTAATCATTTAATTTAAAAGATTTCTACTTCTACTTTACTGAAAAGAAAACGTTTCCGCGTCAAGGTGGTATAATAATGGTAGTGATGATGCAAAAAGCAGCTGTTTCGGAAAAGTCATGCGATGGCTTCTGCAAAATCAAAAACGTTGCGTGAGTTTTCTAATGCGCTGGCTTAAGTGTCACGCGATTTCTATTGCCATATAGCATGAAAGTGAAAACACTTTTTATAATACAAAAATGAAGAACGTATACAAAAATCGTACTGTTGAATGTAAATATTTAATTTAGCGGCTATTTATCGAAGCCAGCAGTCAGTTCAACAGTCCACTTTCCAGTTGTGTGCTCAGTGCCCAGACCTCTGAATAGAAGCGAGGCTGTAGGTGACCTTGTACGTTTCATGCCTTCCCTGTTTTCACATGTTCACAGGCTTTTTAGCACGAGAAAGACACGATTTGTGGGAAGGTTAGTAACCGGCAACAAAGCCATCTGAGCCTCGCTTCCATTCAAACGCCAGGACACTGAGCACCAAATGGCCTATTACCAGACCAGTCGTCCCACTAGTTTGATATCCCACGACAATTAAATTTATAACAACACTGTGCTTTTCAACGATTTGTAGACTTTCAAGAGACGATACAATACTGAGCCGTGGTCCCAGCATAGTAAAGAGCTATTCCTTGTTGTCTGAAACAGAGCGTCGAGAGCTCATACGAAGGGCCTTTGAAATGAAGGATCTCTTAAAGAAAGAACTTGATAAAACATTAAGCATCATTGAAGAAAAAAACAGAGAACTTCGACGATTTCACTCCCAGCTGGAGCGAGGGCAGTTGATGGTTGAAGGCGAAAGAGAAGCTTTAGATAGAGATGATTTGCATTACTTTCCTCTTTTTGCTGAGAGAGAATACAAGGAAGGCTCGGCTGCCCAAATGCATTTTCGCCTGACAGGTATTAAAAGTTGGTAAACTATTTTACCGCCTGTGTAGATTTGTAATCTACCATGACTCATAAGTAGACGGATATGTAAAAAAGTAAAATCGAACCAATTACCGCACAGATACAAAATTGTAGTTGTGGCCGTCTACTTTACCCAAATTTAGGCCAAGGGGTTAAAAGAACCTTTATTTCGACTTGCACAAAGTTAGCTTCAGTTCACAATAGAATTGCGCAGCACGCCAGGCAGTTTTCTTACAGAAAAATACATTCTTTCTTACAATAAATTTGCATAGCTGATGACGCGTGAGTGAAAAGGCTCTATTAGGTACGAAAGGACAAGTCTAGTGTCTCTAGTCTGTTTTGTTTTCTTATTTGTTTCAGAATCGCAGTTTTACAGACTCGTAGACACCACAGATAAGTATAGAGTCACCAAGGTGGAGTATGTCGTTAATCCTGTGTTGATCAGAAGATTCCAGAAATCTCGCCAGAAGCTGAAAAACGCACGAGGTGAAGAGATGTCCTACCCAGTGCTGGTATTCCATGGAACAAAGGAGACGAACATACATTCCATATGTAACAGTGGATTTCGTGCTCCGGGAGATGCAAATTTTGAACATGCAACTGATACAGGTGAGTACGGTCCCAGGTCAGTCTCTAAGGCAACGATCTTATTTAGGGCTTCACGTGTCCGTTAAAGAATGCGTGACTGCGTGACAAAGCTTTATGGACGTCTACGTGGTAGGCTACGATCTTGAGCACAATATAATGAAATTCAAAGCAAACTCCTCATCCCCCCCACCCCCTCCGAAATCAAGGATGAAGCCGCGCGAAAACGCGCTATTTTTCCATGGGTTGATTTATTTGGAGTAGCCCCCCTCAGTCCCATACAGTTTGAATCCGAAGCTGATCTCTTCGATAATTCACCCCAAGATCCTTTGCGGACTGCGGTCCAATCTCCTCTGGTTTGAATTGTAAATAAGATAATTCACCCCGCTTGCAATTTTCGGAGTCTTACGCGTCACTGTTATATTAGAGTATACCCTGCTATCGGAACTCCTCTATGCTATTTTAGGAATCGTACGGTATCACGTTATACGGAAGTGGTTCATCCTTCCCCAATACTTTTGTTATTTCAAAGGCACCAATGTGTGTGTCGTTTGGGAGTATCCGAGGTAGTAACTCCTTGGTGGTCTCGGAATACTACAGGCAGATTTAGCAAAGACAACACAACGTCAAATAAGAACGCGAAGGCGTGCGGAACGGACTGAACGCGACTTCCAGTGTTCAATTTTCCTCTCTGTCATTGGCCAAATCGGTTCTTAGATCTGCGCGCGCCGTGGTGACTTTCGTCTCCTTGTCTTTGCCCAATCCGCCTACTATGTGCAAAAGCGGACTGACCCAGCCATCTGTTGTGATGCCTGGCTGTCGCTGTTCTAATTTTATGTTTCCATTACTCGGGTAGGAAATTACGGCCGTGGAGTGTACTTCAGCGAGTACCCTTCCTACTCCATGAACTACATCAGAGGTGCATCAAAGCTCCTTCTGTGCCAGGTGCTCCCAGGAAAGGTTTATCGATGTACCAATCTGATTCACGGGGAGCCCTTGGAAACGGGGCATGATTCACACACCTCTCCAGACGGGAAGGAACTTGTGATCTTTAACTCATATCATATCCTACCATCCTACGTTGTTCACTATGGTGAAGCTACAGGAGACTTCACATACGAAAAGACTGTGACATAGGACGTTTTAAATCATTAGTTTTAAGAGCGTTTTTTTATTATTGCCTTGGTCTTGCAAATCTGCACTGTCATGTCATACACTACAAAAATTTTCGACCCATCCATTGACATTTTCGTAGGTTAGATAAACGGTCCTATACAGAAAAAGAAGCCCACGTCAAGAGGGTGGCCGTAGTGCGAAAGCATCGCCATAACTAAAGAATCTTATTTCCATGCGGGAAGGTCCGGATCGTGAAATACCGTGCATTTCCAAGGCCAAGATAACGGTATTTTACGCACGACCCTTACAAAGTATTTTCATTGTGATCATAACTATAACAAAATCTGATTGGCTATCAACTGCCCTGATTTCAGCCTTAATTGGACAGTACGCGCCATCACGCGCGCTCTTAAATGACTTTTCAGTTTCACTGCTAGCAAAAAAAAAATTAGGAATTTCTTGGGTTTTGATTAAAAAGAAATAGCCTATTATATCACAAATTTTCTTAAAGTTATGATTAATTGGTAACAGAACTTCGTGTTGTCCAATTCGGTCTGTAATCATACTCGTGATTAAACAAATCGGACTCACGGTACGCGGTCGTCCAATTTTGTTATTCACTCGTATTATTACAGACCAAATTGGACTCCACTCAGTCCTGTTACCATAACTTATCATTATTGTTATTATCATTTTCAAGGGAAACGATAAGGACTTATTCCATGTTACAAATCTATGTAAAAGAATCACTTTGAGAATAATATATTCCCTCTGGTATTTGACATTTTAATTGGTTGTCACAGTAATTACCTCATGAAGGTAACAGATTACTTGTCATTAAATAACTTACTATTTACACGGTACCCATACAATTACACCACTTTTAAGTAAGGTCCTGTCCAAAAAAACTGTTGCGTTTCTTAAATTCACTGATAAGAGAAAGTCGTTTGACCTTGAAATGATAACGCTATATTATACAACAAGCGAACAAAAATATACTGTCTTGGCCTCAACACGACGACACCTTGTTTTAATCTTTTCACAAAAACCATGTTTCAAGGTCAAACGAAACATTCTCCCATTCACGAAGAAAAATAAAAACTCACAGGCGTGAAGGATCAAAAGAATCATACATATAAATTTTTCTTTGCGTTTTTGACCATTGGAGAAGAGTGTTTCATATGACATCCAAGCGAGATGTGTCGGCCTTCGGCCAACACCGAAAATTCCCGCCGCACGCGAGAAAATCCTCTGGTACCCAGGGTAACATCCTCATGCAGTAGGCTTCAAATTTGTATTTTCAAAGCATAGGAAACTTGTAACTTACTTCACCGACATCTGTAACATTACACCATTAACTGTTTTGCCAAGAATTGAAGCTGTCATAGTATGTCATTGCCCGCCATCCTAAATTTAGCAGAATGAAAGCAAGGCTTGTGCTCCTGTCCGTTTGATTTACAGTAGACAAAAAGGTTTTTTCCGATTACGACTCCACAATACTCTCGCCACTGAAGCGATAGACCTGTTTCATCAACGACTTATTGAGTTGATTTCTTGGATCCTTTGCGTGACGTCAAAAAAAGGAAGTTTTGATTGGTCCGCGGTTTTCCAGAGGCAACCAATGTATACAGTCACAATAAATTTTCTGGGTTGGCATAATTATTAGGTTCTCTCGAATAATCATAAAAAAAAACTAAAAAACAACAACAACACTTCCCACCTGGAGACTGATTAGTTTATAATCAGCTTAGTATATATAGGACTGCATAAAACGCGATAATAATTGTGAAATCAAATAAAAAGTGAATCAATGCGCAATTTTACAGTAAATTTCACAAGCATTTAAAAAGTGTGTGTGACATCTTAAATAATGGAATAAAAAAGGCCTGAAACATGGTTACAACAAACTTTCGCCAAGAGAAAAATATTTCCAAATTGATTTGTGAACATGATGTTCGCATAACCTTAAAATTTCGATTTTATATTTATTTTATATCTTTGAGACAAAACCTGATAAAAAGTAAAATCTGTACGATGACGTAAAACATCGTATTCTTTATCTTTTTATATATCAATTAGAATCAGTAGCAAATATACATAAAAAATAAAAATCAACTCCCATTTAAAAAAAATAAACAATTGATGGTATTTTGTTCATAAAAATAATAAAACCAATGGAAATAACTTCCAGAATCATTAGGTTGTTTCCGTATGCTTCTGTACCTGAAATAACTCAAACTAACAGAGGATGGAACTAATATAACCAGTTAACAATAAAAATTCAAAACTTTCAAGTCTTAGAAACAACTAAATTGATTCTGGTCAGGAAAATCTACAATAATTATAGTTATAGCCAGGGCACGGTTCCTCGAAAGACGGTTAAGTTTAGCCGAAGATTAAGCCAACTGAATTGTAAGCACGGTTTTCTTGGCTAAAAACATGTAACTCAAGTTTACAGATGTTGTTGAGCCTTTACTCTGAGATACAGTAGTGAGACTGGAACAAAACTTAATCCAGGATTAGTGCTAATCTGCCTTTCAGGAACCGGGCCCAGGGGTATGAATAAATTAAAATTCTTCATTGAATTTGTCACGTGTCCTCGCCACTTTCCTCTCCATCGTCGTCAATCATGTTAATATATTCCTGAAGAGCCGACAATTGGAGGTTATCTTCGTCGTCATGGTTACCATGGTCGATGATTTCATCCTGAGTGACGTTTCCATCGCTTTGACTGTCATTTAGACCAGCTCCGGGAAAGTGGAACTGTAAACCATCAAGTTGGTCTCCTTGAAAAAAAAGAATGACTGAACGAAAATCATAAAGCTTAAGAGGACGTTTGAACAGGTTCAACAAGTTGGTCCAAAATTGCAGCACCATCCGGCACTGTTGGACAAACAACATCACCCAACGTTGTTGGCACAACAGTATATGTTTGATCAAACATCGGACATAATTGTTGGTCCAACATCACCTAACACAGTTTGTCCAACATCATTAGTCCAACATTAAAGGTGCGACCAACATTGTTGGTCTAACATCCAATACTGCTGATCCAATTATCCAGCATATTTGGTCCAACATACTCCAGCACTGTTGGTCCAACATCATCCAACACAGGTGCTTACACACATCTTTATTTGACCTGCTTAAACAGGCCTTAATCAGCCACAAAGAAGATGGAAGTGAGAACGTTTACTGTTGAAAGTGAATTCGTATTCTTTCAATTTTTATCACGTTTTTTCGACTTGAGTGAGTTGTTAGGAGCTCTTCCTTTTTTTGTAAGCGCAAAACGCGACGGCAGAGCGATTGTTCATACTCTAGATAGAGCGGTTTTCATTTGAGTGTCGAAAAGTAATTGGTTTTGCACTTTCTACACGATGCGATTGGCTTAAAAGATTCGCGCCACCTTTTCATCCAATCAGAAGTAAAACCAAAGCCAATTGTGACGCGCTCGCATGCATTTTCCCGCGCTTTGCGTCAGCCACATGTAATTACTTCGAGTTTTGATTGGTTCAATGTATTGTCTGTGTCCTATGTGATTGGCCAGAGTAATTACTTTGGTTTTGGTTTTACGACACTCAAACGAAAACCACTCTATCCCTCCTATTAATTTGGGGAACTCAACTGACCTATGACAGCATCAAAGGAATACTTGAATACATCAACAGGCTGGTTGATCCATTCATTTTCTTCTAAGTCTTTCATTGTTGCTCGCCAACGAGGATCAGGATGCAGAAGCCAACAGATGATAAACATGAGATCTGTTGAACAAGAAACGCCAGCTTACAATTACAACACTCAAAAAGTAGATCTACGTCAACTACTCATATTCTTGCAACTGAATTCAAATCATTACCATGTCCCCAGTAACTGTCCCAGAAAACCTTGCGAACTGAAGTTAACTTTGCTTCGTTTCTGGACCATTATACGTTTCTGGAACAGTGCCCACCTACCCCTCCCCCAAGCCAATATTAACACTTACTTCTTATTTAGGGCAAAATGTTGGCTTAGGGGAGGGGTAGGTGGGCAGCCCAGTTTCCTACCTCGTTTTTAAAGTGGCGAATAGCCTGCGCCCAGACGTCTCCCATAAAAAAAGAAAGAAATAGGAGTCGTCTGTGCTCAGTCTAGCTCTGAACTGAATAAGCTGAAATCTTTGAACAAGGGACCCCTAGTTCGTGTAGGTAGACTGCAGTGGAAATTTTTACAAGGTTCAGCATGAAATCTTACCATTTGAAACAGCAAAAGGAGGATGTAATTCAGCTCTGATCGTCTCTTCAACATCGTAAAAAGGATTTTCGCCAAACACTAAAGTATATAATGTAACTCCCATTGACCACAGTTCCAACTCGGGCCCTGCATAGCTGAAAAATTACGCGAGATTAATTTTATTATTAATAATGAAATTAATTTGACTGCCCCCAGATCGTAGCGACGTGATGTAGTTCTATGCTTCACATTGCTGGCAGTAATAGGCCATTTCCGAGTTTCCCCGGGCCTCTGTTTCGAAAGGAGGGTAGGTGCTCATTCTCATGCAAATAAAACTCATTTTCACAAGAAAGATTGTAAACCTAGCCTCATTTTGAAAGTGAGGGTTTTTGGAACACGGAAGTGGCCTATTCAAGTAATGTACCTGTTTCCCATCAACACCTCAGGCGAACAGTATTCCATTGTTCCGCAAAAAGTGCTAAACTTCTTCCCTTCCTCCATGTAGGCTGCTGAGCCAAAGTCGATCAACTTGATGTGAAACTTGTCATCCAAAATAATGTTTTCATCCTTTTGTAGGTAAAAGAAGGAGGATGATTAAATACCATAGTTTGTAAAGGAGACTGGTTAGGAAAGCTGGCAAACATCAAGCTGAAAAAATGGTGCTGTAGTTTATATTGAAAGCTCCCTTATCGTGCACAATCCTTTGTTTTTTGTTCACAAATTGTGCTGAATAAACTAATGCGATGTTTCTATTGGTCAGTAAGTTCAAAATGATAGGAACCGTGATCAAAAAAATGGAGTGGGGACGAGGCGTTTGAATTTCTATTTCTCGCGGCTTACGCAGCTCGTGACAGCTTCGCCCCCAAATCTCACTCGACTACTACACAATACCGCCAGCTACGCAGGCTAGCTTTAGCTCTTTCTCTATTTTCCATGTTAATGTTGACATTAAAATTAGTCGGAAGAAAAACTCAGCTTTGTGGTTGCACTTTTTTTCTCTTGACAAGTGCGGGTGGCCATGCAATTTACCGCCGAAACGTGCGGGGTGCCTGAAATGCGAAATTTCACCTCAGCTTACATGAAGGGGTGCATTTACGTACGTACGGACGATTTTCTCAGAACCAAAATTTCTTGGATGCATAGATAACCAGATTTTCTTACCCATGGTGCTCCGCTATCGTGCAAGGAACACCAGCGATACTCACGGCTGTGCTTAGAAAATCCTTTTTCTTTCCCATTTACACCTATCACACCAGAAACTGGGTTTGAAACAAGTAACACGCGTTCAAACTTTGCGAACGTTTAGTTTTTCTTCTCAGTAACCTATTCGGATACCCCTCGCTTGCTCCAGTTTACACGCTGAAATTACGTAATGTTTTTCAGGAGGATTAACGGACGAGACAGTTTTTTCCAAACGCATACTTTTTGTAAGGGATCAATTTCTAAACGTATAAATGTGTGGACACCTTCAGAGGCCCTCGGGTCCTACCTTAACATCCCGATGGAGTATTCTTTTGCTGTGAAGAAATGACACGGCAGAAACAACCTAAGAGAAAAATTAAACAAAGATTAACAACCGTATCGCTGGATGGAAGTTGGGTGCCTAGATGATCCAGGGGCTTCCACTTTTGGCAGTCAGCCCGTAGATTGAACGACGCCCCCATCGCTTGCACAATGGCACAACCCAGCCATGGGCTTCCATAAAAAATGAAACAAAACACTGGCACCTGTGACGTCACAATGAAACAAAAAAATACCAATGACGAAAGAACAACAGGCAGGGGAGGGCCTCAGCGGGACGGAGAAACAGGCTGGCAGGAAAACGCTGGGCACGAAGGAAACTAAAACGCGCAACCCACTAACTTGGAAGATGTGGCGAACTACCGGGCATGCGTATACCAACCGACTGGGTACCACTAGCACTGAAGGCGCTCTTAGTTATTAACCTAATGGTCTCTTTATAGGTTATATTCCACATTCTCTCAGAAGAAACAGCTTGCTCTTTAGAGAACAAGAGTTTTACCTGTCTAAATAAATAACTACACAGAGCTTCGTCCGTCGCTGGTTGTCTGTCAATAAACTCAAATAGATCCATTCCGCTTCCATGCTTCTCCATCACCATTTGAAAGAACTCTTCATTTTCAAAAGCCTCTAACATCTACAAAACAATGACACCAATTTGTTGTTTAGTGTCTTTTTAAATTGTTAATAGATTACCGTAACACTACGGAAATAAGCCCCGGCGCTTATACTTTTCAAAGGCCCTTTTTGAGGGGGTTACTCATGGAGGGGCTTATGTAAGGAGGGAAATTTGCGTTTCAAAATCGATTGGGGCTAACTTATAGCTGGAAGGAAATTTACCGTTTTTGCTTTGTTTTACTTTGTATTTGAGGGCAATTTCCAAGTACATGCCCCCCAGGGGGCTTATATTTGGAGGGGCTTATACAAGGAATTTTATGGTACATTTGCTGCATTAGAAGAATATTTGAGTGCGCTGATTTAGCAGTTGATTACAGCTACTAGAATGCTTAAGGATTTTGGCGGATTTAGAGAGTTTAGTTCAAGTGCATTACATTGAAAATGGACTGCTCTTCTTGCTCCTCAAAAAACGCTTGTTGTGCAAGTTAAACGATTGAAGTAAAATTTATTGGGGAATCACGAGAGTCTCCCATGGAAAAACGCTGAAAACCACAGTCTACCCTGAGTACCGCGCTAGAAAAGTCTCTGGCACCCAGGGTAACCACAGTCACATAATATGCAGATATTCTGGTTTTCCCCCCGGAATCTCCCAGCTATGCAAAACTCCCATAAGGCGTTAATTTCTATTGAGTTTCAAAAATACTGGTCAGAGGTTTAAAAGTAGCTAAGAAATTCCAGTGTGCTAATTATAATGTTCACCTTAACGATGTTCGGGTGTTTGAGGCTTGCCAGGAGAGCAATTTCTAACGGAACAGAGCCTAGAACCGGATCTTCCACCCAACAGTCAGCGAGTATCTTGGCTTTTCTGATGAACTTCACAATAACCTGCATATGGACAAAATAAAGATAAAATACGAGTTTGATTTTTTTTGCGACAGGCAAAACACTGGCGTCTCTCTTTTGTCACACTTCGACCCAATAGTCAACCTACTAGTACGGTACGACTTTTCAAATATAACCTCTTCAGTAGTAATCTAACACGGTATTATCTTTAAGTATACAAATCTAAGTCTAGAGCTAGTGAATAAAATCCTATTGTGTGCTGAACTATCGCATTCCACAAAATCTATGTTCTTCCAGCCTTAGTTTTTGTGTTCGTCGCCACTCTCACGATTTCGAGTAGTAAACTCAATTAACGACACTATGTCCTTCAGAGAATAAGACGAGCCTGACATTTTAGTGACTTCACCAAGCCAAAGGTTTCCTTTGAACTTTTACACGACTCCCAATCCTTCTTCTCAATCAAAATCAATTCTTCTTCTCCATGTTAACCCTATATATAATCAGCGGTTTCAGTTTAAGAGCGAATGTCTGTAAACTCAAAAAAATTCGAAACATCGCGGCCACGGTCAAAAATCGCTTTGGCTCTCTTGTTGAGTGCAATAAGCCTAAAGTGTGTAATGACCTAAAATAAGGTTAGGTTTTGAAAATATTCTTTTAAACGACTGCAAACAATAAAAAAACCGTCTCGACCTAAAAAGGTAAAATTTCACTGGTTTCAAACGTGAAAATACAGGGTTTTCAGGAAGTATTTATTCGGACCAAAAACTAAACTAGACTTTTTCAGCTATAGTTGTGTGCACTAGGTCTTGCTCTTTTTTAAAATAGTAATAACTGTGGCTTTATGCTCTTTATGAGTAAATTAATAGCGGATTTGTAAACAGCATTTTCGGACGTAGGAACAACATGCGAAACATGCCGTTGGTTCCGAGCAGCTCAGGAAAAGTACATGTGGTAGTCTGTGTCTCAAACTTAACCAAACTTCATTCAGGTAACCTGAATGGATGCCTTTTTGTACATATTGTCTTATTTCTCTGGGATTTCCACACTTCTGAGTTCAAACAACAGTTGAGTTGCAGAAAATTACAAAAAGCAACAACTTGTACGTGAGCGGCAGTTAAATATTATTACGATGAATCAAGATCAGCAAAGCAAACTTGATCCTGTCAGATGTAAGGTAGCATGGGATAAAACAACTCAATCAAATTACGAACTAAAATACTTTAATATTACTAGAATACAAAAGTGTTGCGCACGAGAAGCTTGTGAAGCTGCCACAGCCTGACATTTTAAAAACCTAACAATGCGTTTGCAGTTTACCTAATGTAAAAACTACAAGCAGAAAATGAGCCGAATCGATTTTTTGACCATGGCCACGAATTTTTTATTTTTCTTTGATTTTTACATGCATTCACTCTCAACCATTCTTGAACGTTAGAGTGGTTTTCGTTTGAGTGTCGTAAAACCAAAACCAAAGTAATTACTCTGGCCAACCACATAGGACACAGACAATACACTGAACCAATCAAAACTCGAAGTAATTACATGTGGCTGACGCAAAGCGCGGGAAAATGCATGCGAGCGCGTCACAATTGGCTTTGGTTTTACTTCTGATTGGATGAAAAGGTGGCGCGAATCTTTTAAGCCAATCGCATCGTGTAGAAAGTGCAAAACCAATTACTTTTCGACACTCAAATGAAAACCGCTCTATAGACATAAACTTGTTTTTGGTTTCTGGTTACCTTGACCCCATCAGATCTTCTTTGGCCGACTTTAACAAAGCCAAATGCTCCTTTGCCTATTGACTGTAAGGTGATGTACCTCTCATCATATCGACCACGCCCAGGCGATGGCTCCTCTCGAATACTGCTTTCATTTAAGTATTGTGATTGCTGTGGGTGTAAAAAAATGCTTTCCGTTAATCTCTAAACTTGCTTATCAGTTAAAATAGATAGATAAATAGATAAATAACAACATTAACGACTGTCTTCACTACAGCATGAATTTAACCCAGAAGATACAACTAGCTGGTGCCAAATACAAGAAAATACATGAAGTTACAACAACATTATATAGGGCAAAATACGGAGAGTACTGGCCCGGGTTCCTGAATGGCCGATTAGCTCTAATCCAGGATTAAAATTTTGTTCCACTGTTTGTATTTTACCTTCCTATGCATCGCTTACAGTAACATACTGTGTTATCATCACTGAATCTCGACGTAAAGACATAACAGTAGAGAGATCATAGATTAAGAGTCACGTTTACGGCAAACGTCAGATTCAAGTTGAGAATTTCTCGAAATGGAAAATAATCCAATAAAAACTGTCCAGAACAATTCTTATGGATAAAACTGGACTGAAACTTGGTCACGAGGTACAAATTCACGTTTGCCGTTTGGTCCAAATGGGAGCACCTTACAACATCCGTAGAAAGGCCCTTGGACACTTTATGAAGTTTACACAACTTAGTATTCCTTATCGTTTTGGATAAGCCGGTTAAGCACTGCGTTTTACAGATTAGGGTTAAGCACTGCCTTTACTGATTAGGGTTAAGCACTGTTTCGAAACTGGTTAGGTTCTTTTGTTGGGTTGGGGTTGATGCTATATGTACTTTAATTATTTCCTTACTATCCAACAAATCCTAGTGGTCTAGAGGTTAGTGGGTGGTTAGTGTAGTGTAGTCGCAATTTAGTCGAATCCTCTTGTCCTTCACATCAATTTTTTTTTCTTTTAAATTGAAGAGACTTGCACTTTCATAAATGATTTCCAGCTTGAAATATCATCTAAGTGTGATATAAAGCAGAAAACAGTTCGATCTTGTGTAAAAATCATAAGGGGAGAAAGGGCCTCTCGACGGATGTCAACAAGTGCTGACCGGCCTAAATAGGGACAACACGGACGGCAACGAAGAACGGCAAAAAAACAATAGGTTTAATAAGCAAAACAACAACTTTGCACGTGCATCACTTTTTTTTGTACATTTCTTTCCCGTTTTTGCACGACTACGACGTGAAAATGTCTAAATTTGCGTTTCATGGAGGACGCAAACAAGCAATGTCACAAAATTACAGACGTTTGTATGGATCTTTAACCATGTTTCATGAGTCATAACTTGATCCCTGTTCAACTTCAGAGCACCAAACTTGGTCAAATAACCAATCTCAACACGACGTTTTTATATGGTGTCAGTTTATCGATTAGTTTAAATTTGAAACTCGCTCCAGTTCCCCACCGCAACTCGGAAATGGCCAATAGACCTTTTTACCCATACGGAGGCCATATTGAATTAATTCGATTTAAGGAGTATTATAGGATGCCCAGGGGGCATAAGCGCATTCCGTTTGTATTTCCGAGCGCTTCTAGGGATCGCCCTTTTCCCGAGAAATATACAGTGAAAGACGGATTTCTAATACTAAACTAGAAAAAGGCGATCATTATTCCATCCAAACACGCACAAGGATCTTTTTTCCCATTACAATCTCATTCTAAGAAAACTTTAAGAAAAAATGTCCCGAAAAGCGCTCGAAAATACAAACGAAATGCGCTCATGCCCCCTAGGCATCCTATAATACTCCTTAACTCGAATTAATTCAATATGGCCGCTGTATCGGTAAAAAGGTCTATTAACATGGCTCAACTAAACCAAAGATTCACCCACATAAAAATAGAAAAACTACGAGCAGTCTAACATTTGGGCCCAGTTGTTCGAAGGCCGATTAGCGCTAACCGGGTGAAAGTTTAATCTGGGTTTCTTTTTGGTTGTTCAAAAGCATTTTCTCAGATAATTTTCCCCATTTTTTTATAAAGCATTCAACCATCGAATTGCAGAGGAAAAGAATTAAACGGAATTTTCCTTTTAAGCTTTCATATCGAATTCAAATTTCGCACTAACCCTGGGTTATCTTAACCCAGCTTTGAACAACCCGGCCCTGAAATAAAATATACCGGGGCAGTCAGAAAACTGAAAAAAGACATTGCTAGGATATCGACACTCACCTCTGCAATACTTCTAACAGAGTGATCAAGTGGTGACGTGCTGTTGAAACTTGATGCTAACGCAAAACTACTCATAGAGCGGCCTCCCTCCCCTTCCTCTTCTGGGTCACGTGATATCCAGGCACAGTATAAGACACGCCCATCATTTAGTTCTATTTTCTTCACCTGTTAATAAACAAACAAGAGGATGAGTTCATATAAAAATCCCAAAACTGTCCCCATCTCTTCCTCCCACACACTCAATCTCCTTCCTTTTTTTCCTTCAGAAATGCCTTGCCCCTAAAACAAAAGTTTCACATTAATCTGATTTGACAACAATTTTGCAATTTTTGCGACCTCTGCATACCCTGGGTGACAGAGACATATTCAAGCGCGGTTTCAAGTTAGAAGCCCTGTCGGCCTCCGACCGACCCCGAAGCATCTCCGACGAACTCAATCGCTGCACACGAGAGAAAATCTCTGATACCCTGGGTAACCCCGCACTGCGAAAATAAAACAACAACAACAAACAAGAAAAACCAATCATATGAGCAAGCTGTCTTTTTGTAGTGGAGATCCAAGCGAGCTACGAGTGAGCGGGCATATCGCGTCTCCTTTAGCGTGTAACTCACGCGTGACCTCTTATAATATCTCCTGAAAGGAGAGCTTGCTCGCAAGCTACGACCAATGAAAACGTTAGGAACGTTTTAATTTTTTCTATTTTCCATTATACACTTTAGGTATAGTCGCAGCTAATTCGATGGGGACACGGGCGTATTTTTTTTTGGAGGGGGTGTATTTAAACGTTTATCCTAATTCTAGCCGTTGCAAACATTTTCACGAAATTTTTAATCCTTTGGAAACATTTTTCTGACAAGTCACGACGTCTAACTCTTCCAAAATTTGTTTCTTCTTATTTTACGACCGTGAACAGGGTACCTGAAAAACAATTCCAAGAAGTGACCCATCCTTGTGCCTGGCTCGTCCAACAAAGCTTCCCTCGCAGATGGGTTGAACTGGTGAAGCTACATCCGTGCGTTGTACACTTGTCACTAAGTTTGGTGTCGAGGTAATCCCCTCTAAGTTTAAACTATACTCCTTATGAGGCGTGACTGATATTCTAGCTGATTCACTTTGACCAGGTGAATATGAAAACAATCTTTCTGATGTTGGGTGGTTTTCACTGGTGCTGGATGGTGAATAGGTTTCACTTGTGTTGGTTGATGTCTGCGGACTCGAGACTTGTTGTTCTATGAATAAAATAGGAGAGATAATGGTTATTTTTAGACGCTACTAAACAGCTTTTCTAGGCGACCTCGACTTTGCAAAAAACGTACATGTAGTGCTAATAATCCTTTAGCGAACTGCAGATTCAGGAAAAAACAACAAGAATGGAGGAAGACGCCAGACGTGGGGAACTGACGATCAAGATAAAAACGACAAAGGCAATGAGTTAATGCAAAGAAGAGGAGATGATTGTGATAGCTGGACAAGGAATTGAAGACGTAGATTACAGTTGACGTACGTGGGAGCTACAGTTTGCGAGGTAGGAGGTGGTATAAAAAACACACATTAGTTTGGGACATTTGCTCGGCCCAACTAGCATTAGTGCTATATTTATTTATTTATTTACCAGCTTTTCTGGACACAGGCCTGCCCAGAGGGAATGTGCACGAACGGGACTCATAGGTCCCATGCAAGGTGCCATCCCAGCCCAATCCCACAACCCGAAGAGGTTGGCCACACCACCAGGGTCTACGACCACTACTCTTTTCGAACAGTGATGTGGGTTCTTTTACGTCCCACAAGAACAAATCAGTGAAAGTACTTTGAGACGGGACCTACGGTTTTTTCGTCCTTATGCGAGAAGACTAGAAAGTCTAACCATTTGCTGTCATTACAAAGGCAGCACTTTCTTCTCAGTTATTTAAAAACCCTGAGTGTTGGTCCGGCCGGGGTTTGAACCCGCGACCTCCCGCTCGGCAGACCGGCGCTCTCCCAACTGAGCTAACCAGGCGGCGGTTGATAAAATAAATACTGCCGAGGGTCAAATCACCCACTCAATTTTGAGGCTGTGGAAAAGACTGGTAGTGCCAGTCTTGCAATGAGTGTGTGAAACATGGAAAATGAACAAAGGGGACGCAATTTACCTCCTTCCTTACTAGTGTGAGAAAAATCAATTTCTGTCTTCCCTTCTTCAAGCTCATTTTCTTCGTATGAACACAGTTCATTTTCATTCTGATCACTTAACGATGAGGAGGATACAGACTGCTTTTCTCCTCTATAAATGTCTGTAATTGGTGTTGATGCCTCGGCAGGAGACGACACAGCGACAGGTACTTCTTGCCTCACTACGTTCCCATCATCTACGATCTCTAACCGCACCTTCTCTATACTACCACTCCTGTCATCTATCCCACTATCCTCTGCGTTATTTTCCGGAGTAAAAGGTTCTGATATACCGGAACGAACGCTTGATTCACTTATGTCGTTTCCAACTTTGCTATCGCCAAAGTTGGCCACCATGCTTTCTTTGTCAAGCAGTGAGTTACTCATTGATGGGGACTGCAGATCTCTGCATGCGCTTCTGTTGCAGCTCCTGACGCTGTCCACTGTAGAATGAGAACTACTGAGTCCTGTACTGGTACTAAGAGAGCTGGTTGTAGAACCATCCAAGTCTTTCACATCTGGTAAAAAAATGATATCAATATAATTATAACTAACTTTAAATGTGGTTTATCTATTATTGACCAAGCGCTCGGTCAAGATGGCTGGCTATTGGCCAAGTTCTTTTTTTTTGCGTTTTTATAAACCGAGACGAAGTCGAGGTCAATAAAAACAAGTTTATTGAATGGCCAAAAAGAGAACTTTCTCTTGCGGTACCAACGCGGGAAATTTCAATCAAGCAAGATGAGCCTTTCTTGCCCACACTAGTAGCCAATCAGAAAACAGGATTTGCTCCAGTTGGCCCACCAAACATCACCCAGCAATTAAGTACAGTTGTATAATACATGTAAATGTAGACAAAGACCAAGTGGAATGCTTGCAATTATTCTTATCTAGCTAGAGCTGTAAGGTGTGCACTTCCACCACAAACGTACATGTAATATGCGATCATGAGCTTCCTTAAGTTTACATGTACCTTCATGTGGTTTTTTTCCCCTCTCTTCTCAAATTACAGGGATTGAAGCACTTTCTTAACCCGCACAAACAGATAAGGTGAGCATAATTTATGTACAATACGACAGATCTACACATAAAAACGTGGTAAGTAAAATTTTACATGAGCTAGTATAAGTAGCTTCATTATAATGCACATGGATAAGTGGGTATTTTGAAAAGGATGAAACCCTCTGTTCCATGTACTTGCACATACATACAAAGTCATGTATAACACAATTACTTGTAATTTGTCTTCACAGTAAATGGAACACAACTTCAGGCTGATGCAATCTACACAACAATAAATTAATATGTGAATGACATCGTTATTTGTTTACTAACCCACGTGCAGTCCGCTGTAGTCACTAGCTTTAGAATCAAGTTCACGTGAATATATAACTGTGCTCTTCCGTTCCTTTTCCAGAAAAAAGCCATCATCATCATATTCATCATCGTCATCATCATCGAAAGGTGGTAATGGCATACTGTCATCTATATCGTCCATGTCATCATAAAAGTTTGGAATGAGATCAACCATTTGCTGTCCAAAAAGATGACAAGCAATTACGTTTACAGTACATTGTAATGTTAAATAATCTTCTTTTCTTTACCTCTGTTGCGGTTTAGTTTGATTGTTATTATTATTATTATTATTATTATTATTATTATTATTATTATTATTATTATTATTATTATTATTATTATAAACGTTTTCAGTGCTATTAATTGCTTCCTACACTCTCCTAAAACCGGGGTCACCCTTGGTCCTGAGGTTATAATTATTATAATAATTATTAGTTGTTGTTGTTGTTTCAAACTCATTACCATACCTTACATACATGTACCATACCCAAAAACAAAGGAAAATAAAAAGATAGTCTGCATAAACATTATTAAATATAAACTGCTTTCAATAAAAGAGATCATTAACATTCACATGTTGATAGCTGTATAAATTATGCCGACATAATTTTGTATGCTACTCCACAGGGCTCGAAAAAAGGTCCTGTCCAGTGGTCCAGGACAAGTTTGAAGAAGTAACTTTTAAAGCTTACTTGCCAAATTGGCAAAGGGGCAGGCAAATCATCCTCTAACAAAATCATTGATTAAGATGAGGGACAGGTGGCCCTGGGCAAGTGAGATGTGACGGCAGCTTGCCCAAGTGACACGCTTTAATTTAAGGTGTTTTTTTATAGCCCTGCTACAGAATTATTTGGGTAAACAGTAGCTCAAGAGTTTACAGACAGTTGGAGTTTATTTCTTGTGCAAAAAGCCAACACATTCTTCGTAAACTTATTTAAAAGTTGAACATTGTTATTACCTTGCCAACCAACTCTTTCTCTGGATAGCCAAACAGCATTAGTGAGAAGTTATGATTACAAAAATGAATGACTCCTTCTGGAGTAAATGTAACCAGACCACTGATATTAGCAAACACCCAAACCATTCCCTTGTAGAACAATTCATTGTCAGCGAAGCTTTTATCACGATCTAGCTTCTTTAGATCCTTGCCATATTTTGGTTTAAGGGAGATGCTGAGAGGAAATGTTGCCCCATCTTGAGTTCGTCCAGTAGCTCGCTGCTTCTTCACGTGCTTGAAATTAAAAAAGGTTAAAATTTAAGATTATTTTTTTAATCACATTTAACAGCTGTGTTTCTTAGTTGAGGTGGGTGCCCAGACTGTCCAGGGACTTCCACTCTTGACAGAGCCAGCCCCTAGACAGAGTTACGCTTCCGTGACTGGCAAACCTGTGCCTTCCAGCCATGAGTGGAACCCCCTCGCCAATGGAACCAAGCACTTGTCAACCTGAATTATCAGTGGAAAAATTAAGGGGGAGGGCTGGGGGCAAAAGAATGATCTAAAGGCGAAACAAAGAGAGAGGCTGCTAGGAAAATGCTACGCTAAGCACCTGTATGGAGATGATGCCAGCAAAGTTGACCGCACTTGAGCCCTCAGAACGACCACTGACTGACAATGGGCTCCTGCTCCTTGTTGTGTAACTGTGTTAAAATTTCACTTAAAGTCATTGATAAGATAACTACTTATTACTATCACAAAAAAATGCAACCTGCCTCCCAACATTTGCATTGTTCTAGGCTACAAGCAGTTTCTCTTTTTTCTTAGTCTGTTGAGCAAAAACACAAGAAAGGATAGGCTTGCGACTCGCTCCACTGCTCAATGCTCATGTTGAAACTGCTGTACAGCTGTCAGTATCAGTACATGTACTTACCTTGTTCAAAGTTTCCCCTGTTGGTAGCACCAATGCTGGAATCAGTTTTTTGATATTGACTCTAATCAAGTCTCCCACTCCATGGTAGCCATAAAGAAAAGCAAAATCTGCATCGCAGTCCACTATGTTGCCCTACCAAAAAATATGGTCAACTAGTTCAGGAACCATCAATGGAAATCAACAAGACACTTTCAGGTGGAAAATCATAATTCACTGTCTGATGAATGCTTCTAATCACCTTAACATCAAAAAGAACCATTGCGGTTTTTCTCTCCACTGGTTCCATGACAGCAATGCATCTTGGCTCATCCTCCCACGTCAGTTTCTTCATCCAAACAGACACAGGGAACACAATACCACAACCATCAACGGCCTCCAACTGAAGAAAAGAGAACATGACTGTAATATTAATCCTGAGGTCAAACTAAAAATGAAAAATAAGGCCAGAAAGGAAGGTGTGGTTCAATAATAAATAATCATTTCCAACATTTTAAATATTCTATAATTAATTTAGTTATCCTGGCTTGACATTGTCAAGTAAAAGTAACTTATATTTTTTAACCAATCTATGTGTTTCGTAAATTCTTCGCTTGGACATTTTTTTGGTAACAGGGCTGTCACTAAGGGCTGGTGGCAAAAGATTCTCCCAGCTGTTACAAGCATGACCCCCACTGGCCTGATACTTTAATTCATAGGAAACAAAGGAAGATTAACTTCACAGGTATTCACTTTC
Organism: Porites lutea; assembly: GCF_958299795.1. NCBI lineage: Eukaryota > Metazoa > Cnidaria > Anthozoa > Scleractinia > Poritidae > Porites > Porites lutea. The sequence goes on from NC_133208.1 coordinate 20,459,524, forward strand.
CCACCTAATAATAATACTGCATAATACACCTGTACCTATGATAATAATTATAGTGTAGTAAATTCATCACCGATAGATGAGCTTGGGCGCTGGTGCCTAAAAAGTTGGTGGAGCCGGGCAATGCTTCAGCATGAGAAGGAGGTATCCACCATCACACTGAACAATTCAGTGGAATACTTACCCGGCCCTTACCTTACGAGGGAGGGAGGGATAGGAAAAACCAAAGCACAAAATGGCATGCAAACAGCAAGCTATTGGAACAACACTTTGTGAAGAACTGCAAGCAAGCAACTGCATACAAGTCACGAGGTGCCCTGCTAGAGGCATCTGGCCACCCCCAGTCATTAGCTGGAAAAACTGCTGACCAGCATAGCTTCAAGGTTAACTTTGCCTAAATTACATTATGGCCACATTAAGCAGGAATTTTAAACACTGTAGCATTCAAGAAAAGCAATACAAATGTACATGTAAGCTTGCCTTGAACAGCCTTTGCTACTTCCAGGCTGCATATGAATTTATTTTTGTAACAGAGAGTTTGAATTAAATAAAGTTGTTGTTGTTCAGTTGTTGTTGGTGTGACACTATCCTGAAAAAACCTTGTCTTGCCTTATATCATTAACAAACTTACCACTTTTCCATTGACCATAACAACAGCCCCACTGGCCTCAATATGCTGCTCTACAAGGGCTTCTTGCTTTTCTTTGTGAGTGTCTGCAAACAAGTCTGACATCTTTATGCCAATCAGTTGCTGTCTGGAGTAACTGAACAACTCTGCTGCCATATCATTAGCAGTTAAAATTTCAGATGTCCTGGCATTGATTGTCACAATTGCTTTGTTCTGCAAAAAAAAAAAAAAAAAGTCAAGCACAAGACGTACATGTACACCACTAAGTACATACATGTATGTCAGGTCTGGGGTTTTAAAGCCACTGGAAATGCTCGGACAGACAAGATGAATTGGATCATAGCTTTTTACTAACTGTACACTGTCCTCAGAGATAACTGTCTATTGTTTGCTTATCTCTGAGCCTGTACATGTAGAATACGCAACAGATGAATCCTACAATGAATCCTATATGAATCCTGGCTGGTGTTCACTAGCCACAGAGTCAGGAAGAGTTGGAGTCATAATCAGAAGCATAGAGCTCTTGATCTAGTGAAAACAGCATTCTGATTCCGTTTATGACTCCATTGCTTATGTTCCGCTTATGATCTAGTGAAAACCAAATTGTTGAAGTCAGAAGTAGAAGAGAAAGGATAAACCAATCACAATTCACGTTCCCATGCTTTGATTTTCGGTTTAGTCCTTCTGCTTCTGCTTCCAACTCCGAAACTAAGGTTTTCACTAGATCATAAGCAGAATGTAAGCGACGGAGTCATATGTGGTGTCGGAAGAAATGGAAACTTTCTGATTCTTCTGACTCCGATTCCGTTACGCTTATGACTCCACTTACAACTCCAATTCTTGATTTTCACTGCGTTGTTAGTGAAAACCAGCCTTAAATAATAGAAAAAAGAAAATCAGCTAAAATTAAAAGAACACTGATGACCAGAGTTTGTTTAAGTAAATTGTCATTCTGTATTTTTTCCTGCTGGGTTTAATTAATTGGTTAATTATTAACAAAGCCCAGCCCAACCTCTATTCACGGGACGCTTCCCTTGGTCCTGAGGGTGTACCCTGAATAGAGGTTCCACTATTTCTAGGAAAGCAGTGTTAAAATACAACAAGAGCAAAATTACATACTGGATTCCTGACAGTTGTTGGAAAAACAGCCCCAGTCCCTGCTCCTCCGACAAAGTTGTAAAACTGCCATGATGCTGTCAATCTTGGGTCAGGAAGAGTCTCTAGAAAGGAACCTCTGGAATGACCTGGAGAATAACTGAAGCTGTGCAGTGAATCACCTGCAAAAGCAATGACAAAAAGATTAATCCATCTAGAATAAATTGTCACAACACCAATGCAATTAATACTGGTGGGTTTAATTTAATAGAATTAACCTTCAGCTCAAGAATGCCCTATTACACTGGTCACACTCTAAAGCCATAATTAACCTTTATAAAATTATTATACCCTTCTTAACTTACACACATTCTCAAGCAGCTAATTTAAGGGAATAAACAAACAAAGAGTAACTACATGCCAATTAGTAAGTGCAATAAACCCTACATGTAGGTAATGACGGAAATGAATGTTTTTAAAATGCAGTATATGTACATCACATCTTACTTGAGATCTGATCCAAGTTTCGTTTTGGCTTGAATAAGTCCATTTGATGTTCGTCCTGTTTTGATTTAGCTTTGTAAACTTTTGGGAAAGTAGCATTGAGGTCCAGAGAATCTTGTAGTGCAGTACTTAAACCAAGTTCTATAGCTCGGTCCTTCTTTGTTGGGCGAATGCGATCAAGGGGAGAAGGGTAGGAAGGAGTTCCAAACAGGAATGAACCTGGTAATGGTCCTGACTTCAAGGTTAATGACTTTCCAAGAGATTTATTCTAAAAAAAAATGTTGCAGTTAATATATGTACATGTACAACAAGGCACAGTTGTTCGAAGGTCGATTAGCACTTAACCCAGAGTTAAATTTAACCCGGGTTTCTCTTTCTTATGTTCAAAAGCATTTTCGCGGATAATTTTCTCTGTTATATTTAGAGCTTTCAATTGTCAACTTGTAGACAAAACGAATTAAAACTGAAATGCTTTTTAAGCTTTCAAATCTGAATTCAAATCTCGCACTAACCATGGGTTATCTTAATCCAGCTTTGAACAACTCGGCCCAGGGATTCACAACTTTCTGTCAATGGATACATACCTAAAAAACTTAATAAGGGTGTCAACTAAATAAACTTAAGTTTCATAGAAAATATGCCAAAAAAAGGTTGATACTTGTGTATTTGCCTTATACTCTAGGTACTATATACTACATGTACAGTGGTACATATACAGCGTGGAGTTGTACCCTGTTGCTAATGCTTTAAGACAGAATAAAATAATAATCACTGAAAAGATCAAAAGGTCAACTTTTCCATGTGATTCCATAAGAGTACATGTATGAGCTCAAACAAGAGAGTTCGGGTACAGGGTACTGAGATAGCAAATATCCATGTGTCAACAATACTTAATTTTCCATATCGGTTGAAAAATTTAACCAAAATTATCAGTTATTTTCAATAAACTGTCAAGCAATGAATTTTTGATATTTAAAACCCCTCAGGAATTAAATGTTTACCAAAACAAACTACTACAAAAAAAATACACAAGCAAACCCTCAAAATTCAAAATGAGACATCTTAAATTTTGCGATGTTCAGAGATGTTTTGAGAAAGGAGTCCTGATACTTCCTACAGCTGTAAATTGTGACCAAATTATGGGTAAAGGATCAACTATCCTGTATCATGGTAGAGATAAGAAATTGCCATGGTTAGAGCTGCTGAATTTAAGCTTACTTTGTAGTCATGTTTTCCCCTACTGAGAGCCAAGTATTAAAGGCAACACATTTTTTTTTCGGCTTAATATGGTTTCATAGCTTAGGATCATAAAGAGAGTCAAAACAAAGGCAAGGATTACTCTTTTCGCAAGACAGTCAAATATTTAAATTCAAACAGCTTTTGGTGGTTACCAGATCAGAAAATAATGTTTTCAATAAGCTTTCTGAGACTACATGCGTTTAGCTGTACGTGTAAATTTTGCATTATGTGCCAATAATTCACATATTTTCCATATTTGAGTATCAGAAGATCGACTAATCAGCAAGAAAAACCTCTTACTGCGGTGAATTATTTTTGACAATTTATCCAAACACAGAAATAACGAATGTTTATTTCGCGTAACGCAAGTTCTTACTTCCATTCCACACTGGTCTTTCTCCAATTCGTTCATCAGGTTGAAAAAGGAGACTTCCTTTTCTAGCAACAGGATTCGTCTGCAACTTCACAGCGTTACACTAAATTAACTTATGCAATTTCCAAGCAGGTGCAACGACAGACACGCTTATTTAAATTCATGTTTTTACGCTTAAAATTTAACTTAATTGTATCAAGTCGTTGGATGATCGTTATATATAATAATAACAAACTCGAATAAGTTTCTTCGAACACATGAACAAGCAGCCCTTTATCCCGGTGAATAAAGGCATTTTAGAAACTTAACTAATCAACAGCTTTCTTTTTAGAGTAATCGCATTTGTGGTATGTCCACTGCGAGCAAAATACAGTGGGTATATTAAAGCTCGCTCGCTACAAAAGTGGAACCGCTGCGAACTAAAATCGCGCTAACAGCGAGAACGTTTTCTTACCAATGGTGTCTTTGACCTAATAGGTGAAGCCTTGACGTTCGATGGCTCAGGAGACATGGTCTTTCGGAGCAACGGGACGCTTTGAGGACGTGGAGGCATCGGAGGCAAGGGAGATTTTGAAACCGTCGCCATGTTGGTTTGTCTATTCAAATTATTCCGCGCGCCTAAATCTTCGGCATTACTCGGAAAATCCCGACGAAAGCCGATTGTATTTCGGAGATAAGGATTAAGGTGGCCCCGAGCTATGGCTGCGAAAGTTTGCAAAGAGCAACAAATGTCATTAGGCAATAATATGAAATATTCCGATTTCATTTATCATAATTATGTTTTGCAAAATTAGCGCTTAGAAGGACCCTTACTATTCAAAAAAAAAAAAAAAAATCGCGTCTAAAAAAATTTTGCTGATATTTTATGCTGAAATTATGATATCGGCTTTTATTGATGTAATAGATGCCAGATAAATTTCAGAGAAATCGTTGGAGCAGCAGTCCGAGAATATTAATAAAAAACAAATTGCTCTCAGTGTTTGCTAATTCTTAAAACAAAAATCGATTTTTCATTCTTTAAATAATAGCCTATGTAAAGACGCTCCCTCCCCTAAGGAAAAATCAGGGAGAGAGGGAAGGGAGGCGTCTGTACACAGGCTATTCTTTAAAAGGTATTTTATTGTTTTAGAAGTACTATAAATTCATCCAAACCTTACTACGAAGTCGAAGACTTTTTTTTCGACTGTGTTTAAGTATCCCTTAGCAGTTTTTGGCACCTCGTCCGGGCCCATGACTGCCAACCGATCTGTATATTGCAAAGCAAAATATAATAATGAAGAAAAATACTACCCTTGCCATTAAAGAAAGGAGTTACCAAAAACTTAAGAGTTGTAAATTTACACGCGGGAAGAATTTTGCGCGATAATTGTATTTTGCACGGTGATATAATTCGGTTCGAAGGCATGAACATCATTGTCGTTCGTCCCCCCTGGGCGAGGTTTTTCTTAGAAGCGATCTTCTTTGAAAAGTATAGGGTCCTTTTAAGCCCTCATTTCCCGAAAAATATTTATCATCAATGAAATCAGAAAATTGTATATTATTGCTGAATGATATCTCTCGTTCTTTGCAAAGGTACGCAGCCATTGCGTAAAAAAGGAAAAATTCGAACGACAAGTTTCTCATAGCTCAATGCGCCTGTATTAATGACGGAGCCACCTTAAAAGCAGGAATTATTCAACGAACGATTAATACTTCCAGTAATTATTATCCCTTTCTCTTTCATATGAAGATGACTCTTTATTTATCGTAAGAAGTCAGAATGTCGCATTGAATATTAAGTCTCCAAAAATGGTGCAAAATATCTATTACATTTACATATTTTCAGTTTCTTTTTAATGAATTATTTTGATTGTCTCGCTAAGCAAGTAGTTAGCATCAGATTGCAAATGGTAAGTTAACCAGCCTCGTACCGTTTTGGCGTTAACGTTTTCCAGCCAAATTCTTTAAGTTATCTCTCCATGAAAGTCTTATTTTCATTTAATTTTCATAAAAAAAAACAGCTGATAAAAATGAAACGATTGTGATTTCTGATCTGGACTTTTTTTCACTTTTTCTGATTAGCGCCATATTCAGCCTGTAGTGAGATTGGCGTTGAAAGTATTAGCTTGGGGAAAGGCCTTTTCGGATTATTTGGGATGTAATGATCCTTTTGATTTTTAAACGATTTCCACTTGTTCAAGTATCAGTATCAAATATATATATATTTCTAAATCACTGCTAATCGTTCATATCATTGACGACCATGTTATCAAAAGACCATGCGGGAGCTGCGGAAGTAAATAAAACATAGGCCGCGGTACGTATTAACCAGTTATTACATTGTGAATTTGATAAATTAAAACATACCTTGTGATTTTGGTTGCATGTCACTTCCTTCCTTCAGGGATTAAAAATATTTTTCTGTAGCGGCATACTATCAAAATATTTTTGTTAGTAAAAAACTCAGGGATTGTAAATAGAGACCTACGTCACAGAAGACCAAGCAACAAGAAGCATTAAAAGGTTTCAGGGCGTAAATGTTGCCTTTGATTTTTGCCGACCACATTATTAATTTTGTTATTTTGTGTTGCGCTGATATGAAGACAGCAGGTTAGTGTAATACCATTGAACTGTAATTATAAACCAACCCACATTTAACATTTTTATTTGGGCAAATTTTCCTCAAGGGTATTTACGGGTTGGAAATAAATGAAAAATGCATGTGTACATACAAAGCTTTAAATATTTTTCGTTTCTCCCGGACATATGGCCGGTCAAGTCACCAAACAAGAAAATGTGGCCAGACTCAATCAAGGACACATTGCGCGCCCAATGCATGATTTCCAAGAGCAATGTCAAGCTGTGCTCTTTGTGATGGTGTGTTTGTCCTTACTTTTTGTTGTGATAACCGGAATAATCAAGTTCTCGGCAAGTGTTGTTATCCACGGCCTTCGGCTAGGCTGATAACACTTACCTCGACCTTGATTACACCCGATATCACAAAAAAAAGTATCCAATAATTGTTTATTAATGATTTTCAATGAGAGATAATTATCTATATGATTGGCTAGGTACCGACTACGTAAATTCAAGCTCAACTTTCTGCTGCAAAGGTGTGATCGCGAGAGACTTGGGTACGGACTATCCTACCCCGATATGCTTTGCAACACTTGCTTTCAAGATGGCGGACGGAGCCATCCTTTTAGGTTTAGTGGACGAAATCATGTCTGAAAATGACGAGAAGATCTGTGGATGGACCACAAATAAGATTGGAGGAACTCCTGTAAGTAAATTAGGTCTTCTTGATAATTGATCTCAAAATAATATCTAAAATAATTACTATATAACTATCGGTTTGCCCCACAGAATTGGTTGCTTGGACCGCCATGGCAGTATCCCACGTGTCGGTTGTGTAACAGAGTGTTATATTTGGTCTGTCAAGTTTACTGCCCGCTGTCAGATTCCATCTTCCATCGTGTGCTGTATATCTTTGGTTGTACCAATCAATCTTGCTGGAATAAAAACACTAGGTAATTATTACTAGGTAATTAATTATTACGTGTAACCCTTACTGCCCATGGCGGGGAGAAAAAAATCCATGCAGCAGATCACAATTAATGTGATCTGCATGGTGTTTCCTAAATTGCAATACCAACGAAACTGCTATCAAATATGAATAACTGGAGTAACTGTGAAATATCTGGCCACTCACAATGTGGCCACACAGCTATGTAGCTATGTGACTATGGCTCCACGACATGGTTTTACGAGTGTAAAGTCTATGTGGTGGCGCGGCTTAGTAGATGGCTATGTACAACAACAACAACAACAACAACAACAACACTTTATTCACATTTCCATTACAGGGTTTGTCAAACTTATTGAATAATTAGTAACTTAACACGTAGAATATTCAATTACAATTTAAACTAAATATTATTACATAGAAGGAAATGCCTAGCGGCTAGATAACCGTAAGGTTTTCGAGCTAGCAACTAGTTCTTTGAAAGTAGTGTCGAATGTACAGGACATCACAATAACTAGACATACAAAACATCTTAAGACACACACCATAAAAAAAAGAAGAAAGCACATAGATGGCAAAAAAAAAAAAGAAAGAAGAGAAAACAGTCATCATAGTACATGATGATATGATTAAAATAAAATAATTTCAGTAAGTTAATTGTTCGGCCAACAAGTATTCTTTTAATGTTTTAGGAAAGTTATAAGTTGAAAGGTCTTTTATATGGGTAGGGAGCTGTTGCCACAATTCGGTCGCCATAGCCGCTGTTGTTTGCTTTCCTATATTGGTCCTGGAACGTGGTTTGTAGAAGTTACTTTTTGAAGCATATCTCGTATTATATGTATGGACTTCACTTGCATAGCGATGTACCGATACGTTATTGGATACAAACTCTACTTGTAACTCTACTTGTAACTGGAAGATAGTTACCGGAAGTATTAGACTGTAAAACAAGATTGAGGCTGATTGCACCATAGATTGCTTCAGCACACATCATGGTGAACTTTATGAAAGAAATGTGCATGTTGGAATAAAAACTGAGTTATGTTTTGACGTGAAAGTTAGTTGCATCGACTTAGAACCATGGTCATGCTTGCAACACATGTATGTGGCTACTCAACGAAGTGGTTACATGACTACACATCAGTATGTGGCTTTATCTCTGGTATTGTTTAAGTTGCAAGGCCTACATGTATTTCAAATGTCAGACTTCATGTGTGAAGCTGAGGTTTGAAACACATGAAACCTAAGTTCATATTAAGAAAAACTGGCAAATTTGCAGCTCTTTAAAATCATGACACATGCAGGTGATGACTGAGTGCCTGCACGTATGTCACCCTAAATAGTACTGCTCACACAGGAAGGCCAAAATGCAGACAGTTGATTCTACTCCTTTATTTTATTTTTCAGTTGGAAAGTTTTGAGATCACAAGCCAAAGACAGCAATTTTGGTTCCAAGGAAACAACAAACAATGAGGTCAGGCAATTCTTTTGCCTTTTATTGCTTATTGAAGATGAAGGCAGTCCAAGATATGTGTGTTTTTAGTTTGTTAACTAGTAACCTTCTCATGTTTTGAATTTTCTTACCATTATAGCCTTCCGGTGAATTTGTAGGTGATGACTGGTGTGATGATGCTGAGGACTGGGGAGAGTAAGTATTATTTTTAATTCAAGTGTTATTTACATTTTCAGGTTATGCATGCTCAAATAGACCTTATTCACGATACCCACCATCTTTGCACGTGCTAAAAAACTGATGGGAAAAAAAAGCAATGTCACATGGTTTCTCAGGGGGCAAACAAAATGATAAAAGCTGCCAAATGCAAGAAATCGCAGTTGGGTTTGTTTATGCTATCAAAACAAGGCGACGATTTAACAGTCTAGTCTAACATGGGCCTCCAAATTTTTAGGTTTTCCAGCATTTCATGGCTAATTTCTTATTTTTTATTTATTTTTTCTTGACAGTGAAGATGATGATGTTCTGACTCACCTTGAACAATGCACTGGAAACCTAAAGATTGCTGAAGATAATTTGTGGAAGAAAGATCTAGAAACTGATGCAACTACAACAACTACATGTACAATGCAGCAGCAAAGTGCAAATCTTGAAAGTCTTAGTTCATCTCAACTGTGCAATACGTTTTCACCAAGCTGCATTCCACACTTCACACCCTTTTATGTCAGTGTCATTGAAGATCCCGAAGCCAAAATGGGCGCCACTCAGTTAACAAAACATGAGAAAAAACTTTTGTCTGAATATGAGCAGCGAGAAGGTATTCACTTGGCAAAGATGATGGACAATGATGAAAATCCCAAGGAATGGGCAGGAGAGACATATGAAAGGACAGCTGTTAAACATGGGGATAGAGCATTTCACAAGTTTAATAAAAAACTGCAACTATGTCCACAACAATGCTTAAGGTAAGCTTTTGTTAGAGGATTATAATTAGCAAGCACCAGAAACTCTTTGTAGCGGTGATCAAATACAAAGAGGAGAACTGGAATGTCTTAGGCACCCAAGAGTATTTTTGACAAGAGAATATCATTGTATTTCCAAACGTGTTATGGCGATGTAATTCGTCAAGTTCAATGTAGAATTATTGTTGAATCCCTGTTAATTCTGTGTTTATTTACATTTTTGTGCTAGATATCAGTGGAATGGTGCTCCTGTGTCTACGGTAACTGCAAACGTGTCAGAGCTCTTGGCAAACGTTCCCCGATGTCAACATTGTGCGGCAGAGCGAGTCTTTGAGTTACAGTTTATGCCTGCGCTGATTGGTAATTTAAAATGTGCAAAACAGTTGAATTTAGCTCATAAACTTGATTCCCCTCACCATGAAAATCAAGAAGGACAAATATCACAAGAAAGCAATCAAACTAAATTGGAAACTTTAGAAAACAGTGAAATTTTTGCAGATGATCCAACTCACCAACAAGACCGATGGAAGACGTTCATGGCAGCTGTCAATCAAACTCGTGACGTCACAATCGAATTTGGAACTGTAATGGTGTTCACGTGCTCTCAGGGTTGCTGGAAAAATGTAGAAAACAATGAAGATAGCAGATACTTGGAAGAGTTTTGTTTGGTTGAATGTGATCCGGATGACCGGTTATTTAAATAAAAAACTGAAGCGTCCTCTGTTTGTTTCTTCGTTTCTAAGCTTATAGACTTAAAGTCCCGAGGAGCGTTGTGTGATGGCACTGATGTTGACTGCGAAGGACACTAATAGTTCTCTGGCATTTCTACTGAATTTGACATATTTTGTCCGTCAGGTTTGGTTGTTTCCTTATTTGAAAATATATAGCTCCTTTTGCGTCGTCAAGTGTAAAAAAAATAAATGAATACAGTCGAACCTCCATATGCGACAACCTCCCATAAACAACCGCCAATCCAAAACACTACAATTTTCCCAGTCAAAGCCTTACAGTTTGAACCTCTAGTAGACTACAAACCTCCTGTAAGCGACCGCGACCACTTTTTTGGCCTGACGGTTAATGATTTTCCATTGTATTTAACCTCTTGTAAGCGACCACTTGACGCATTCTCTGATCTCTATGTTCGCTGTGTCCACTATGCTACTTAGAATATACGAAAAACTTTAGGAACAACATGTCACGACACAGGCAATAAATTGCATGTAATAAATTATCTTCCATAAAGTAGATGTACCTGGACCGCTTCTCGGAAGAGGCCCCCAGTAGTTCGATTCTTGGAAACGACCGCCTCCCGTAAGCGACCAATAAGTCTGCATTTTGGGTGGTCGCTTACGGGAGGTTCGACTGGATAAAAAAGGGTACAATTTTGTCTACGGTGGGTGTTTGTTTAAAAAAAGAGACCCACTTATACGGGTTCAAACAAATTCTTGATCGGAAGAAAATTGCACTAGTCTACCTTTCTTTTACGCTGTCCCGCGGAATAAGTTACTGCAATCTGTGGAAGAATTTGCATGGTTTCGTGTAAACTGGTTGCAAAATTTTCCTGGACCCGCGAGTAACCTTTCTGTAACGGAACGCTGTTATATATTTGCCGTGTTTGCATTCAAGATCAAAGTAATAATAATTTGAAAAACGAGACAATAGGGCCATTTATACGAGGAAAAATAAGACGCGAACTCTCCGTATAAAAGGCACATTTCGTCTAAAATAAGACGCGGCTTAGTTAAGACGCGTCTTATTAGATAAGACATGCTCGTATAAATGGTGCAGTTCGCGTCTTATTTAAGACGCGTCTTATTTTTCCTCGTATAAATGGCCCTAATGAAACTGTTGGATAACCAAATATAGTTGAGTGGGTTTTGAGCTAGGAACCGTGCTACCGTTAACAGGTTTTGATTTTTAAATTTGCCCTGGGGCCCCCAAAGTTTTTCGGCACTTTCGAGAAGCGGGTCCCAGTATCCAATCTAGAATTGAATCCGATTAAAGCCTCCTACGCTGGTCGTTCCTCCCTAAGTTTGATTGCGTTATTATATGTGGGATTTTTAAAGATAAAAGTAAAAGTGGCTATCAAATTGTGTAAATATATAACAAACTACTTAAAACTGTCGAGGAAGTTAGGGCATGTTTACATGGAGGTGGGGGACCCCAGGAAGGTGAGGTAACCCGCATATAATCTCTCATTTTAATTTGATCACGGTTACATGATAGGTGGGGTGACCCGCCTCATGTTACCTCACCTATCTGGTGTCCCCCACCTCCATGTAAACAGGCCTTTAAACTGAATATCACAAAATGTTTTTTTCCTTTGTTGGCGATACTGTCATTAAAATTTAAATTGTCAACCTGCACGGCCAGCAACAGCTAGGGATTAAGCTTCCTATTACCTTTTGTGGATGAAGTGTTCTTTAAGTTTAACGTGGTGTGAAAGTTTGTTAAATTTCCATGCCAGTGCTCCTAACACTCTTGGAAAATTTGAGCATTTGATTTTCCGTCAGTCCTTGACTAGAAGGCTGGCAATCAAAAACTTCGAAAAAGCAAATTCGCAAATCTTGTTAATCGAAAGGTTTTTTTTCGTTTTTGTTTAATTGTTTTTCGTTTGTTGTTATCCAAGGTTACTCTCACTAATTATTTGCTAGCAACGAGGGTGTATATTATAATCCCTTTGTAAACTGCTGTTTAGTAACAGATGTTAACTACCCTGAATGACATCGTCATTCAAATCATATCAGTCATAAAGGATAAAGAATTACTTAAAAAAAAAAAACTTAACTTAGTATGCTTTTTTCTTACGTCAATCGGTGTAACTACTGAATTAACCTTTTATTTTACAAATATTGATTTAATTGTAAACTCGTAGCGCTCAGTGGCCAATTTAGCAAAGAGATCTAAGGCCAAGTATAAAAGCAAATGCTTCTCGTTCGGATTTCTATAAAGAAGGGATCGGGCGGAAGTTTTTTTTTGTTGCTTGTTATGTCCTACTTTTAATTATTGCCAATTGAATACTTTCTTTACAAATTATTACCTCCCCCAAAGGATACACTGGAGTTCTCCGGTCAAATATCAATAAAAGAAACTTCAGACAATTGTACTAAATTGCAATTAGTTTACCCACAAAGCGCTTAGGAGTTCGAGCGAACTCGTTAAAACGTATCCGTGCGTTCCTGATAGAATTGGAATTTAGAAGTGTTGGTTTTTAAGGAGAGGGAAAAACCGGAGTACCCGGCGGAAAACCTTTCGGAGCAAGGGGAGAACCAACTACAAACTCAAACACATATGGTGGACGCCGGGATTCGAACCGGGCCACGTTGCTAGGCAGCGAGTGCTCTCACCACTGCCCCACCCTTGTTCCGTAAAATAATACAATAATTGATACAATAATTTGGTTTATTTTGATACATGTTTCAAAAAACGTGATTTGTCATATGATATATCTTAATAGGTAGCTATGGTGAATTTAGAATGCAAATTTAGGACTCAGTATTTAATAACATGCTCCGTTTTATGGAAAGTAACACTTGTTACGCAGGATTGCAGAATGATTGGTGTTGAAAGTAGCGCCTGTGGTTTTTGTTCATTCCCACTTTTCCAATATTTGAAATAATGAAAAATGAGAGGCGGCCCCCAAAAATGAAGTTGGCGGGGACGAACTACACTTATTTAATGAAAACCCTTGAATGCAGAGGTCCAGTACACGCCTAAGGGCGGTAGAGGACCCCAGGTAGGTGAGGTAACATGTGGCAGGTCACCCCACCTGTCATGTAAACGCGATCAAATTAAAATGAGAAATTATATGGACAGGCGGGTTACCCCACCTAAGCGGGCTACCTCACATACCTGGGGTCCCCCACCTCCATGTAAACACGGCCTAAATAGAAACGACTGGTTATTTCTTACCGGGTCTATAATGTAAAGATACTAATGGCAGGTGTCAGTTGACGTGGGAATTAAAACAAAACTGAATACAAGGCTGGTAATGCGCAGCAAAGGGCTGATTCATTTGAGGCCAATATTTCGGTCAACATGCAAAATTAGCCTCCCTTAGGGCCAGAGCTACACTGAAATATTGGCCTCAAATAAATCAGCCCTTCTCTATACTGCCAGCCTTGTATTCACTTTGTTTTTGAAATAATTGTTTTTGTTGCATGTTTTGTTTTGTTTTTTACTTGGCCGTGATGCTACCATTTACCAATGTCTTCTTTGTAGGAAGATAAGATAAGAATGACTAGAAATTTAAGTCATCTTCTCTGCTGGCTGTTCATGGTTTAATTGTGAGCCGATTTTAGGTGCGGCGAATATGGGTCTTGCCCTTTTTTTTCAGTATTACGTCTCTTAAAAAGTAACTTTCCTAGAATAACTTTACCCTCTCTCCTAAAATGCCTGTTAGTAGCACCATATATGAAGGGGTTGATTGCGCTACTCAAATAAACTAAGAACCCGTATGTAAGGTACACCTGTCGAGGCAAAGTGGGTATCCTGAGCGCAGCATCGACGTAATCGATGACGCAAACTGGAAGCCAGCAAAACGCAAAACCAACTATTACCGCCCCTAAAGTCTTAGTAACTTTCGTTTCTTCTATGTTCGCTCTTAACTTTTGGAGGTTGTTTCTAGTTGCAAAGATTCGTTTTGTCAATGAAACTGTGTAGAACACTTTGACATAGCAGATTATGATCAGCAAAAAGGGTGTTGCCACATACACGCATTCAATAAAAGCGGTAAACGCAATGTTGGTTTGAAACGTGTACAGGCACATTGCTTTTCCTGCTTGGAACTCAAATCCGCCTTTTTCAAGAAAGAACGGAGGCACAGATCCAATTAAAGCGGCACACCACACGACGCCGACGTACGCCAAAGTGTTTCTTGCCTTAAATAAAACGACGTATCTTTCTGGTTTTTTCGCACAGAAATATCTGCTAACTGCAATTATTGCCATGGTGAGAAGAGACGTCATGCCAAACGTAAGAACACCAAAGCCATGGAACTGGCACAAAATATCACCAAAGATCCAACGGCCGCGAGCAAGTAGGGCAACTGAAAACGGCACACAACAAGTCGACATCAAGATGTCACTGACTGCCAGTGCTACCACGAATATATTTGGGATCATGCGAAGTCTCTTGTTCCTGTATACAGCATAACAAACGAAGAGATTTCCGTTAAAAGCCGACACGTTTATGAACACAAATAGAAAGGTCTCAATCCATATCAAGTGAATTGGTCTTGTGTAAAGCGCACGAGAAAGCGAAGTGTTCATGTTTGATGATAATAAAGACTGATTCAAGGGACAACCAAATCAGTATCTTCTGTATTTTCAGAAATTATACGTTAATTAACATAAAACGTCCTTGTTTCTACTGTTGTCCTTGTCAAATCAAGTTTCTACAGAAAGACATTTAACTGTCTGTTTACAGCCGGTATTGATACACTTAGCTATGCAGACAGGTGTAACACTCAACTGCCGTTAGTGCCCACCTTTTTTTTCGCGGCCTGTTCTAGGCATTCTTGAAAGCATTTCCGCAACACGTGTACACAGAATTTTAAGCTTTCTTGTTTGCCAAAATAGCAGACCCATTGTGTAGGATTAAAAGCGCCGGGGGAACTGTACCAAGTATGGATTGTGGAGGCTCAAACCAAACGAGAGAAAGTACTACAACGCCATATTTACCATTTTCGCTCTTAAAGTTTTGATCATAAATCCCTCCTACTAGCTAATGGTTTGATGCGTTATCAATATGGCGATATGAAATTTTATAACTTAATTTGTCTAAACAGTTTTGTCCGGGCTTGAAGCATTTACTTTTAAACTTGTTATTTTGAGAAAAATTTAAAAGGATCTACATTAACAGCTAGTTTATACATACTAAATATAGCTCGCTCGAATTTTCTCCTTTGAGGCAGCGTCACTGATTGGTCAGTGCGTCTGCGGACTCGCAATGAAAAATGCGCGGGAAATTTCCTTATTTGAATTGACCAATCAGAAGCCGGGATCTCTATTGAGATCTAAATGAGCCAGAAATCCCAGTTTTCTACTACTCGTATACTTTCAACAGTTAGCAATAGGCAAAGCAAACTGGCCGGAAGCCAACAAAACGCAAATAAAACACCTTGACTTCTGTCTTGGTGTCTCGCACTGTTACCGTAAATGACCTGATAAACGCCCGGGGTGTCTATTAGATTTTAGGGGTCCAAGGGGGGCCTTTTTGTATATAAGAAGTGTTTAAAAGGGAGAGACGTCTGTTCTCATAAATGTAACAAACTCAAGAAAACCAATACGCTTTTTGTAAAGTACTAAGAGAGTTTAATAATAGCGGAATATCAAACCCATCAATTGATACGTCTGGCTTGTCTGTCCCATCATCAATGTCAGCATCCTCGTTCAGGATTATTGAGTCTATCCTTACTTTGAACTTGACACCAAGCAAAATAATGAAATACCAAAGCTTCGTTAATCATTAAGCAAGAAATTGAATGAACTGAATATTTTTGCTCCTTTTTGCTCATTCCTAGTACTTTGGAGTAATTTTCAGAGGGAAGGTATATTAGACACCAGGGTTTATTAGAGAGGGGCGTCTAATACAATTCTAAGGGCGTAAATTGGGGCGTTTATTAGATAAGAAGCGTTTATTTTGAAGTAGGTATTTACTAGGTCACTTCCGCTATTTTCTTTTCAATTCACGTGTCCGGCAATGTACCATAAGACTGTCTGGAGAAACGATGAATGATTTGGGAATTTAAAGAACGGATAGGCCACTTTTCTGCTCTGCAGGAATTAATTTTTCCGTTTGAGTGAGACTGATTTTCCTTTAGAATAAGTTTTAAGTGCTTTTCAGCAATTTTCAAACAACATTTTGTATCATCCGAACGAGGTATCTATTTTTCTGGGGAAAATGCTTTGCGGATCAACAATTTAACAGGAGAGATTTAGTGGCATATGGTGTGATAAGTGGGCAAAGAAATGAAATATTTAAAAATTATTCCTCGAGCCCGAATGGGCTCTGAGTCAATAGCCCATGAGGCTGTTTATTCATTTTGTGACAGAGAGGGCTCCCTATGTAAAAATATCGTAAAACCTCTACAACCAGTAGACGGGTGGTGCCATCAAGTCAGTGTTAATTGCCTCTACAGGTGGATTAAAGCGCTTTTTCTTACTGTAACAACTTGTGCCATTCTAGAAGTGTCTCCTTTTTAAATATATATGCCCATTTCGAGGTTACCCTTGAGACTGGTTTAGGAGGTATTTCACACGATTTGCCGCACAGCCTCTGAGTAGCCAATTAAAATAAGCCAAAACACCCTACAACAATCCCATATAACAAAATTCAACAAATCTCTTGTACAACCTTAAATTGGCCTATAAATCAAGGAAAAAAGATTTAGTCAACTGGCAGGGAAAATTACTGTACTCTCCAAGTGTCCTTTTTTTTTCTTTTCTTTACGTCATTTACTTTAAGATATTTCTCTTGCTTTGTTTTAAAATACATTCCTGTAACAGCATAACAGGACTATTATTATTTACTTTAATCTGTCTTTCTGTTTATAGACCTGCACACTCTTTCAGCTCTTTCTTATTAATAAACTTTAATTAAACACATCGCTTGAACAGCAATTGTCTTAAATAATAAAGTAAATCAATTAACTGAAGATCTTTAATTACTTGATTTTTGTGGGCCGATTTAACAGATGGGTGCGGCAAACATAGATCTTTTTTGCTTTTAGGATGATTTCTGACTAAATACTTTCCTCAGAATAACTTTACTTCCTCTCCTGAAATGCCTGTTAGTTACACCATATATAAAGCGGGTGGTAGTACTGCTAAAATAGATCAAGAATCGGTATATAGGGTAAACCTGTCGAGGCAAAGTGGGTACCCTGTACGATGATGCAGACTGGAAGCCAGCAAAACGCAAAACCAACCATTACCGTCCCTAAAGTCTTAGTAACTCTCGCTTCTTCTATGTTTGCTCTTAACGTGTGGAGGTTGTTCTTTGCTGAAAAGATTCGATTTGTTGACGAAACTGTGTAGAATACTTTGACATAGCGTACGCTGAAAATTGAAAAGATCTGTTTCAGCCCTAGTGTCAATTCAGCCCTGCAGGCCAAAGTTTGATTCAGCCCTTCCTGGAGCCATTTGAACACAATTTAGGCCAAACAAGCTCTATTTCAGCCCTAGCTAATTGGACTGTATTGGCCCTGATTTAAGGGAGCCAAATTAGACTCAAAACTAGGACTGTATTTTAGTCACCGAAACGGCTCTATTTTTAGGGCTGAAACAGTTTCTGATTTAGAGTGTAATATGATTAATATAAAGGGTATTGCTACGTACACGCTTTCAATAAAAGCGGTGTTGTAATGTTGGTTTGAAAAGTGTACAGGCACCTTGGTAGCCTTTCCTGGTTGGAATTCAAATCCGCCATTTCTAAAGAAAAACGGAGGCAGCGATCCGAGTGAAGCGGCACCCCACTCGACGGCAATGCATGTCATAGTTTTTCTCGTTTTAAATAACACAACATATCTTTTACCACGAGGAGGTACCTACTAATTTTTATTATTTGTATGCTGTAAAGAGACGCCAAGCCAAATGTAAAAACATCAAAGCCATGAAACCGGCAAAAATATTCACAAAAAATCCAAAGGCCAAGAAAAAGTTTGACAACTGAAAACGGCACACAACAAGTCGACATCAAGACGTCACTGACTCTCCTTCTCTTTGGCATTACCCTTTGGTTTAAACGATAATATCTGCTGCGTACAATCGGCGTACGTATGCGCAGTTGGCAAATGTTTCAAGATGACCTGGAACAACTTGCTTGCATGGAGGGTAGGGTGAAGAGGAGTGGTCCTAGGCATGAACCCACATGTTAGCTGAAAGGTGTCAGAGATCCCATCACCAAATGCAAAACACTGTGACCTGTTCGACAGGTAAAATTGGAACCAAGCCAGTCCCCTCCCTGAAACTAATCTCGTTTTCCCCACAGTAAATAAAATTCCATTGTCTGCTTACAGCAGTAGTGCAGTGCATTAAAGACAGCTGAAACATGTGCTCAATTGTTAGAGGCCCATGCAATAAAGCGCCTATTGTACAGAGAATTTTTCTATTGAGTGCTTTCTATAGTAAATGTCCGCAAACATTAAGCTCATTTGTGATGTTTGCATTTCGAATTCTCTAAAGTGGATTATTCCTAGGAGCTGGCCCTCTCTGTAAAACGGTCGTAGTTGACACAGACACAATGTTAAGGAGGATCAAAATGTGAACTGATGGATAGTGAAGAATCGATCGTTGTTTGTCCTCGCATAATGTAGTCATTCTACAGTTTGTTTGTACGAAGAGTGGGGAGGGGAGGGAAAGTTCCTGTCAACAGCAGTTAACCAGAAATTTTCTCTCTGTCACCTGAATTCAGGGAAATTGTCATTGTCAAGAAAAATACCCAAATTAACGTTTTACCTACTAACCAAGAGAGAATGATCTCATTCTCTCTTGCTACTAAGTAAATAAAAACATTGTCTAATCATCTTCTTTCATACATCTTCTTACAACTTCGAGAAAACTATTACCTAACATGGAAAAAAATGGTGCTCCTTTCCTCGCAGAGAAATAAAAACTTCGAACGTGTCTCTACGATATCTCCTGGTCCTAAAAATAGGAGGAAATAGGCACGATAGGGATAACTAATAAGCGGATTTCCATTACGCTGCCCTAGCCTGCCAAAGACCAACCCTTATGTCTTAAAGATGGCCTTGAAACAGTGACACAGGACAGCAGAAATTGCGACAAACGACACAAAGATGGGTTGAAACTGCGACAGCGACGGAGAAACGCTCAAATTAGATAGTATTATACTGCTACATGAGAAATTTCTGCAATTTGATTGGCTTCGAGTAGTGGTATTCAGCTAAATTTGAAATACCTGCTATGAAAATTACAAACCTTTTGCGGGTAGTAGTATAAAGAAATAATAGCATTATTTGTACGTGATATTTGGCATAAATACCACTCGTGATATTTCAAGATTGTCACAAATTTCACTCGCCTAAAGGCTCGTGTAATTACTTATAACAAATTCGAAATATCACTCGTGGTATTTATGCCAAATATCACTACAAATCATGCTATTACTTACACTTATACTACTACATGAGAAATTTCTGCAATTTGATTGGCTTAGAGCAGTGGTATTTCAGCTTAATTTGAAATACCTACATGTGAAAATTACAAAACCTTTGCGGGTAGTAGTATAAACAAATAATAGTATGATTTGAACGTGATATTTGGAATAAATACCACTCGTGATATTTCAAAATTGTGTCAAATTTCACTCGCCTAACGGCTCGTGAAATTATGTATAACAATTTTGAAATATCACTTGTGGTATTTATGCCAAATATCACTACAAATCATGCTATTAGCTATACAAAACCGACAGTGACATGGCTTTCTCCTCAATACGCGAAAAGACAGGTTTTGAAATTCTCACTAGAGACATACGTGACGTCCCTCAGAGGACCTCCTTAAGGTGTGTTGACAATTTACGGCACATATGCCCTCCCATTTTTTTTTCGGACATATTTTGCATATTTTTTGTCAAAATTTATGAAAATAATTCTATAGAAAAACTTATTCTTTAAGGAAGTAGGTTACTGTTCACACATCGCTCTTTTTCTTCGTATCGTATGTTTTATGACAAGCATATAGGCTAAAAAAATCACACTTTCTTGACCTTTCATTTATCATTGTACTTACATCGGTGTCATGCTGTCTCCCTTAAGAAAACGAAACAATTTCCTTGTTTTGACAAGGTGATTGGTCTAAAAAAAAAAACTGGCCATTATTCAGGATTGCGTATTGGACGTTCAAACAAGTCAGGCTCGACCACACTCTCTTACCCAGAGCATAATTTTCTCAGTTCAGCTAGTTTGAGAAACTTTTCAGTTACAACGATGGGCGGTTGGAACTTGGCAAATTGCATCAACTTATTTGTTCTCACAGTTATCTTTGTTTCAGGAGAAAAAGTGGCTAAGCATAACAGCTGCAAGAAGGTCTTAGGGCAAGAAGCAAGTTCTCTTACTGTTGCGCAAATAAGCAATGTCTCGTCGAAGGCACGTTATGAAGTCTGCGCCGATATTTTCGGCGTAATTTTCTATTGTCCAGGGGATGAAATATGCTGCACACCAGGGGATCCATTTAGCAAATGTTGCCCGGCAGACTATCCGCTTTGCTTACCCGTAGAAAACCCAGAGAAATGCTGCCCAGTAGGATATCCAAAACTTTGTGGGTCATACTGTTGCGAGGTAGGCAGCTTCTGCTGCAACGAGAAAATCTGCTGTGAAAATGAAGGCGCTTGCTGCGGGGCCCAGTGTTGCGAGGATGGTGAATTTTGCTGCAATGGCCTAAGCTGTTGTGATAGTGGAGACAGCTGTTGTGGGGTTAAGTGTTGCGATGTTGGCGAATTTTGCTGCAATGGCATAAACTGTTGTGATAGTGTAGGTGCTTGTTGTGGTGCTCAGTGCTGCGACGTTGGCGAATTTTGCTGCAATGGCATAAGCTGTTGTGATAGTGTAGACGCCTGTTGTGGGGCTCAGTGCTGCCCAGAAGATGCCCCTTGCTGTAAGCAGGATGAATCCTCAGCATGCTGCGACAAAGTTACCATGGGCTGTTGTGACGGATACGGATGTGTTCCTCCCTGCCCATCCCAGTTTGATGCCATAGGTTGCCAACTGTCAAGCCTGTCCCTTGACGATAAACTGTTGGAAGCACCATACGGATTGCCAACAAACGTTTATCGACTACTGCGCCCTGACGAGAATCCTGATGGAATTGTTGCAAAAAATCCGGGTGCCCAGAAAAGTGTTCTGTCTCATGTTAACTGCGGAAGTCGCCCGAAATACGCTTCGCAGTTTATATCAACATCAGCATCCTTAGACGTGGCAAAGGACTACAAAAAAAAAGGCGAGGAAAAAGGTATAACCGGATTGAGAATTTGTGAGTTTGAAGTAGATAAATTGCCCCAGACTTGCCAGATCGTGGACCTTACAACCGAGGAGAACCGAGACAAGTACCTGGGAAACGCTGTGTGCAAAGCCTATGCCAAGGCATCGGCGGAGGTCCTTCTTCAATGCGGTGTGCCAATTCCGTGTACGGTCATTGATCCCCCGAACCGAGCGTGAGACGAAGAAGTTTGCAGATACTCGACACAAACTGTAGGTGGAACATTTCATCTTTGTTCACTTAAATTAAAAACCTTTTGTTGTTTACGTCGAGTTATTGTACTGGAAAGGGAAGGAGATAGTTGAGGCTTCCTTTGTTGAAGTTGCAGATTTCTTATCCATAAATCTAGAATTTGTTTTCGAAAGAAAGTTTCAGTCTTGAATAAAGAAAAGTAACAACAGTATTTTTTTTCGAATTAACTAAGCCAATGTTAATCTCAGTTATTAGTCCAAACAGGAAAAAAATGCTTAAAATACTCGTTTTAGTCACGAACAGATAAGCGGAAGTTAGTATGGCTTGTCTTAGTTTTCTCAAGAGTGTGCCAATGGTTTCTTAGTATTTTTCTCGACACAATCGAAGGACTTGAAGCTTGGTGCATTTGCTACTTTTGTTATTTATTTTTTTTGATGATGTTATTTTTTGGCAAAGCGTCTATGTTGTTTATACATACTCTTTCAGTTGTAATGGCAAAAATAACTTCCACTTTCATGTAATAAATATGTCAGAATACTTAAAGCTTCGTGACTTTAACCCTGATTTATTAGATATAGCTATAGTAAAAAGCTATGTAAGTTCAATGAAACAGGAATATATCTTTTACTGCAAAACACCCTTAAACATTCTCAAAAACTTGAATTTTATAGGTCTTTAAAACCGATCATACCTCTTTTAGTTACTTAGACTTAACAACAGGAACGGCTGGGAGAAGGGCTATAGTAAAACTACAAATAAGCAATCACAAACTAATGATAGAAATAGGCATATACAATCAAACTACAAAGGTTAATAGGCATTGCCCTATTTGTGGATGCAATGTAATAGAAGAGGAAGTTCACTTTCTTTTTCAATGTTCTACATATACCCTATGATTAGTAATAAATTTTACTACAAAGTCAAGACTCGAATTCCAAATATTACCCAGTTACCTATAAACGGTTTGATCAATGAACTGATGAACTCTTCTAATTACTTTATCAATATACAATTCATAAAATGTATTTCAGCTTGTTTTGATGTTCGTGACAAATTATTATCAAAGTAACGTAATTGCCCTGTGTTGTGATTTTGATTCCTAAACATAGCTTTTGCAATACTGTACGTGCTTGTATAGTCAGGCAAATAAAGCTCGTTGTTGTTGTTAAGCTCCTTGTTTGAACAATAATTATAATTACATAAAGTAAATAACGAGAGATTTTTAATTACTAATGTGTGAGCCGAATTATTTATGTGCGGCAAACATGGTATAGTCGCAGACTTTACCGGGGGGGGGGTACTTTAGGAATTTCTGGGTGGGGATGTGCAGCTGGGACCCTGGAACCCTTAACCTATACCAGAGCTAGTTCAGCTGAATTTTGCTACCCTATACTAGAGTAAACTCCCCAAATCTCCCCTATCCTAAAGTAGCTGTTTCCCTAGTCTAGATAAAACCTTCAACCAACTGATCAGTTTCCTGAAAAATGATACCCTATACTAGAGTAAACTGCTTGAAAACTATACCCTTCACAGCGGCACATACCTATATAGCCCATATATGGCAGTCCCTCTCCCCCCCGGAGACTTTACGCGCTTTCAAATTTCCTTACAGACACAAACTTTATTTGTGGACTTTCTAGACTTTGTACAAGGCGAACTGATGTGTAGTAAGTGAAACAAGTGAAACGAAGCGAAACGAAGCGGTACTGAAAACAAGGTTAAGATAAAATAACTACCGGATTAAGTGAAATCAATACGGCAAAGGCCGAAAGAAACAAGCAAGATACTTACAAGACGATAGCGAGAAAAGACGAAACACCGGGGCGAGCTAAACAAACTGCATGTGGGCAGAACCGAGGGCCACGAAGAACTGACACCAAAATATTAAAACAGAAGCTAGACATACTATATGCAGAGCGGAAACTAACACGGAGAACAAAGGTACCCGAACAATGAGCGGCTAATGAACTAGAAAACTACACCGAAGGAGTGAACACGAAAATAACTAAAAGCGAGGCGAACATACAAATACTTTAGACAAAGCACGAGATTCCTGGCGCCAACCCATGGATCGTGCCTGTTTCTCAGGATGGTTACTGACGAAATACTTTCCTTAGAATAACTTTACCCTCTCTTCAGAAACGCCAGTTAGTTGCAGCATATATCAAGGTGGTTGATAGCGCTACTCAAATAGAGCAAGAACCTGTATGTAAAGAGCACCTTTCGAGGTAAAGTGGGTACCCTGTGTGTAGCAGCGATGATGCAAACTGGAAGCCAGCCAAACGCCACACCAACCATTACTGTCCCTAAAGTCCTAGCAACTCTCCCTTCTTCACGGAAATTCGAAAGGAAAACCACCCATCACGTCTTGTGAAAATAGTAAATCACGCATCACGCTGCTATGCCCATTCACGCCCCACGCGGATAATTTGGGCCAGATCACGCACCACGCTGATAATTTGGGTCCCATCACGCGTAAAGGAAATCAAGACGTCACTCACTGCCATTGCTACAACAAGAAAATATGTTTGAAATTATGCTAAGTCTCTTGTTTCTGTACTTAGCATAACAAATTTCCATTGAAGGCTACCACGTTTATTTCCGCAAACAGAAACGTTTCAATCCATATCAATAATTTGGGTTAGTATAAAGCGCATGACTAAGAAAGCGAAATCTT
The DNA here is from genome assembly GCF_958299795.1 of Porites lutea. Taxonomy (NCBI): domain Eukaryota; kingdom Metazoa; phylum Cnidaria; class Anthozoa; order Scleractinia; family Poritidae; genus Porites; species Porites lutea. Next base: position 20,484,148 of record NC_133208.1, read on the forward strand.
CAAGTGAAAGTTTGATGATACGGAAAGACTTTGATACAAAATAATGAAAATCGATATCCTAACGTCAACAGCTACTTTCAAGCCTTTACAACCCGGAAGTGTTCCAAAGATGTAAGTCTAGTTTGCTCTTTGGAGAATATCTTTTTAGCTCGCTGCGTTATTCAAGTCTTTGAATGATTTAAATATACTGTCAAGAATGACGAGGATTTCGATAACAACGCAGTTTGTCACTCCTTATAGCTCATACATTTTATATTGGATTGGCATCCTTTGAAGTTATACATGAATTAAATAAGACCTTTCTTATTCGACTTTTATCTCAAGGACTGTGTATAGTGTGCATGTTCAAACAAGAAATACGTAAGAAGGGCAACCACGGTCTTTTATCCGAGGTTGAAGGATCGTGTTTGCGTGTCCTGTCAGTCTGTCTGCAGATTGCCCTAGGTAAGGGAATCCAAGAGAGTCTTGGATTCTTGATTTTAAGCAGTGGATTTTGGATTTCAGGTTCTAGATAGCGGGATTCAGTGGAACTTGGATTTGCGGAGTGGTCGTTAGTGCGATTCCGGATTCTAAAGGTCAGGATTCTGCATTCCACAAGCAAACTTTTTCCAGATTCCGCAATATTTTTCACTTGCATGGGGCGATGCAGATCGGTCTCACGTTCAAACATGACAGGCACAAGACAATCTGGCGACCACCATCGTTTATCAGTTTTCTCAGTTCAGTTAGGTTGAGTGCCAAACGCAAACGTACATGCAAAAATGACCTGCTGGAAGGCAAACTACGTCAATTTATTTGTTCTCGCAGCAGTCTTGTTTGTTTCAAGCGAAAAGGTGCCTAAGTACCCCAGCTACAAGAAGGTCTTGGGGCAGGTAGCAAATTCTCTCGCTGTTCCGCAAATAAGAAATGTCTCGTCGAAGACTCATTTTGAAGTCTGTGCTGATGAGGGAGAAGAGATATTCTACTGTCCTCTGGATGAAATATGCTGCACGCCAGGGGATCCAGCAAGTAGATGTTGCCCGGCAGAGTATCCACTTTGCTTACCCAGGGAAAACCCAGAAAAATGCTGCCCAGTAGGATACCCAACGTTATGTGGCCTATATTGTTGCAAGGAAGGCAGCTTTTGCTGTAATGGGATGGACTGTTGTGATAGTATAGGCGCTTGTTGTGGGGCTCGGTGTTGCGAAAATGGTGAATTTTGCTGCAATGGCATAAGCTGTTGTGATAGTGTAGGTGTTTGTTGTGGGGTTCAGTGTTGCGAGTTTGGCGAATTTTGCTGCAATGGCATAAGCTGTTGTGATAGTGTAGACGCCTGTTGTGGGGCTCAGTGCTGCCCAGAAGATGCCTCTTGCTGTAAGCAGGATGGATCCTCAGCATGCTGCGACAAAGTTACCATGGGCTGTTGTGACGGATACGGATGTGTTCATCCTTGCCCATCCCAGTTTGATGCCTTAGGTTGCCAACTGTCAAGCCTGTTTCTTGATAATAACCACTTGGATACACTATATACATCGACAAAAAACGTTTATCGAATACTGCGCCCAGACGAAAATCCTGATGGAATTGTCTCAAGAAATCCAGTTGCCGAGAAAAGTGTTCTCTCGCATGTTAATTGCGGAAGTCGGTCAAATTACGCCTCGCAGTTTATATCAACATCAGCATCCTTAGACGTGGCCAAGGACTACAAAGAAAAAGGTGAGAAAAAAGGTCTAACTGGATTGAGAATTTGTGAATTTCAAGTGGATAAACTGCCCCAGCCTTGCCGGATGGTGGACCTTACAACGGAGGAGAACCGAGACAAGTACCTGGGAAACGCTCTGAGCAAAACCTATGCCAAGGTATCGTCGGAGATTCTTCTCCAATGTGATGTGCCACTTCCCTGTACGGTTATTGATCCCCCAACCGAGCGTGAGACGAAGAAGTTTGCAGATACTCCATTTGAACTTTAGATGGAACATTTCATCGATGTTCAGGAAAATTTTAAGCCTTGAATTGTTTATGACGAGTTAGTGCACTGATTTCAAGATCAAAAGGGAAGGGGATAATTTTATAAATAATAGAGGCCTCTTGTGATAAAGTTCCAGGTTTTTCATACATCAGTCTAGAATTTGAGCTGGAAATAAAAGCTTTCTGCGCGAAAGGAAAACTAACAAATTGAATTTATTTGCATTTAACTAATGTTACTCTCAATTAATCGTCTTAACTTTTAAATTAAAAAAAAATCCCTGAAATATTCGTTTTAGTTACAAACAGGTAACAGGAAGTTGATTTTACCTGAATTAATTTTTCTAAGAGCTTGCCAAGGGACTTTGAATCTGTCACCTGACACATTGGAAGGAATTTGGAGCTTGGCGGCTTTGCTACCTTCGTAGACGTTGCGAATTGTGAATCAATTACCCCGGATCTTAATAAGCTTACATTTGAATTATCATTAAAACTATGGTTCTAAACAAAGTACAATGTCATTTCTCGCGTCATTCAAGAAGAAACACATTTCCCATTTGCCGTACTATAAAATCTATGTTGCCAAAGTCTGCTTTACTATACTCAGATCACGTTAATGTATATTCTGCTAGGGACTCACATTATGTTGCCCGGTTTCCGGCCAAATAAACGTCAATTTTCGGAAAATATCCGTTCGGAAGACGATTTGAGATCTAGAATTTTCGGAACATTTGTTCTAAAATTTCTTGCTTGCCTGCCTCTCCTAGGATTTTTGAACATCTAAAAAAAGGAATAATTGCCCATTTTTAACGGATTTTTACCCTAAAAAGGTCACCTAGAATTTTCGGGAGCCTTTTTTCTGGCTGAAATTTTCGAAAAGGTAAGTTTTGATCCCTATAATTTTCGGATCACTAGACTTTCAGCTAGGAAATCCGAACAGATGAAAATTTTTAGGGGATAAAAATATGCCTATATCTACCGTTTAAATACAAAAATACATTCAACAATGCTATGTTTAGGTGGTTTTGAACCATATTCTCGTTGGGTGCCCCTTAAATAATGGCCCTAGGGTTTTCGTTGGACTTTTTTAGATGTCGTGAACCTAATTATTCTGAGAAAAAAGAACGAGCGGCTAGTTCAACTTGAAATTGATGAGCTTGGACTGGCGATAAAGTCAATAGACTCCTCAGGACGAAGAATGTTATACACAGTACATGTTGAATTTTAATACTGAAGTGTCTTTTTTTCTTTATCTTCAAGTTATTTACTTTTGGATTCTTTTCCTGCTTTGTCTTAAAAGCAATTATCATTCACGTACTTTCGACAAACTGTCTTTTTGTTTATACATCTTCAGCTTTTTGTTATTAATCAGTAAACTTTGATTACACACATCTCTTGAATAAATTAAAAGATCTTGAACCAATTTTATGTGAGAGAGGATTTACATACCAGCTGCGGCGAACATGGATCCTCCCCACATTTAGGATGATTTCTGACAAAATACTTTCCTTAGAATAACTTTACTTTCTCTCCTGAAATGCCTGTTAGTTGCACCGTATATGAATGGGTTGATAGTGCTGCTGAAATAGATCAAGAATCCGTATGTAAGATACACCTGTCGAGGCAAAGTGGGTACCCTGTGCGCAGCGTCAACATAATCGATGATGCAAACTGGAAGCCAGCAAAACGCAAAACCAACCATTACCGCTCCTAACGTCTTAGTAACTCTCGCTTCTCCTATATTTACTCTTAACGTATGGAGGTTGGTCTTGGCTGAAAAGATTCGATTTGTTGACGAAACTGTGTAAAATACTTTGACATAGCAGATTATTATGAATACAAAGGGTGTTGCCACATACACGGTTTCAATAAAAGCGGTGTACACAATGTTGGTTTGAAAAGTGTACAGGCACAATGCTTTTCCTGGTTGGAATTCAAATCCGCCATTTTCAAAGAAAAATGGAGGCACCGATCCCAATAAAGCCGCACCCCACACGACGGCAATGTATGTCATTGTCTTTCTTGTTTTGAATAACACTACGTATTTCTCTGGTTTTACCACGCAGAAATATCTACTAATTGCGATTATCCCCATGGTGTGAAGAGACGCCAGGCCAAATGTAAAAACTCCAAAACCATGAAACTGGCAAAAACGTTCACCAAAAATCCAATGGCCGCGAGCAAGTGCGACAACTGAAAACGGCACACAAAAAGTCGACATCAAGATATCACTCGCTGCCAGTGCTACAACAAATATATTTGGAATTGTACGAAGCCTTCTGTTTCTGTACACAGCATAACAAACGAATAGATTTCCGTTTAAAGCTGCCACGTTCATCACCGAAAAAAGAAACGTTTCAATCCATATCAAGTGGGTTGGTCTTGCATGAAGCGCAAGAGAAAGCGAAGTCTTCATGTTAAAGTCAAAATAATTAAACGGATCTGTTAATGTCAACACTAACGTTCCAACTTTTAAATGCGTTAGTGTTCCAAATAAGTAAATTTAGTTTGCTCTATGAAAATTCATTTTTAGCTCGCTGTTTTGATCAAGTCTTGGAATCAAATATGGAAAGTCCAGAAAATCGACGTTTTCGATGACAGCGCAGTATGTCAGGCTGTCTTTGCTTGTTCAAATATTTTATATCCGATTCGCATCCTTTGAAGTCGTACCTAAGGAAATATAAAACCTTTCTTATTTGTCAATCCGTTTATCTCTTTTAACGTAAGTTTCATATTCCCTAAAGTTAATGACATTTCACTGAGCTGTCTGATCTCAGTTGCAGATGCAACACACAGTTGTTAGTGGCTTTGGCCTTAGTCTGCTACACAGCCGTTTTTAGGATCGTCACGCAGCGCTCCTCCCCACCTTTTGTGGGGAGGAGCGTTGCGTGACGACACTGAAAACGGCTGTGTAGCAGACTACTTTGGCCTAGACCAAACGTCAAACTTTTCATAAGACAAACCAAAAGTAATGAGTTAACAATAGCTGATCCACGGAGGTTACCGCCCCCCCCCCCCCCCCATACTTTTTGACCAAACTGAGGCGTTTTGTAGACCTGACCAAACAGGCGACCTTAACTTACAACTTCATTTAGGTCGACCCAGTTAGAGTTTGGTTCGTATCATGAAAAGTTCGACGTTTGGCCTACGCCTACTCTCGGCAGTTCAGTCGGTAGGGCGCTCGACTATAGAGCGAAAGGTAAGTTTTTAGCCTAAGAAAACATCCGACATTTCGCCATGGTGGCTTCGATCGGGACCGGCCGAGCAATACTCAGCGTCTTAAAATAACTGAGAAATGAAAGTACTAGCTAAGCCTACGGCTAGACCTTCGCAGTGCTCGGATGACCATGTAAAATGGAGGTCCCGATCCCGTCTCTATTAACTAGCAGTAACCAACGGTTAGGTAGTGTGCGCGAACTATGTGCGTTTACCTTAGGGTGCGATTGATGTTGAGGACCGCTTTCACAATTGTGTACGTGAATAAAGAGTGGAAGATGAATTGAACAACACGGTAAACAAGACCTTTATTGAATTCAACTATTTTATTCACATTATTGCTTAGATATAGGTAGCCTTGCGACGATGAGGAGCGACTGAGGGAGACGGCTGCATTCACTGAGATAATAGAGAGATTACGATTCACGTTTACGCCAAACGGCAGACGTGAATTTGTACCACGTGACCTAGTTTTCCCCTTATTTTTGCTTATTTTTTATTGCTTCTAAGCAAAAAGAAGTAGTTTTATGCCAGTTGTAACCACAGGAATCGTTCGGGGCTGTTTTTATCTGCTTATTTTGTATTCTAAGAAATTCTCAACTTGAGCTTGACGTTTGCCGTCTGCGATAAACGTGAATCTTAATCTCCCTAATGCGTGACAACGCTCATCGTGAAATGAACAGTAATAACCACACGAACTCAAGGCACGAACTCTTATTACTCAACAATTACGTTCGGTATTTGGTGACCAAAGGTCATTGAGATGCAACAGTGAATCATGAAAAAGCTTAGTTTAAAGCTTATCGAGTGTCAGATAAACATACTAGAAAGCACATAAAATATAAAACAACTGAAGTGTAACCTGGATAAGCTTAACTTACATGGATTTATAGGCTATGAAATCACTTATCTTACCAAGGCTCGTCCCACACTAAGCTGAGATCAAGCTCTGCTCCTGGTAAATAAATTTTCAGCAACAAGGCGAATCCAAAGATCTTGCATTTAATGCAATACGTGCATACCTGAAATACGCTGACAACGTGTTTTCAAAACAAACAAATATTGTTGCATGTCCTTGGGAAGATTACTGCTCTTTCTCGACTTTCGTCTTGTCATTGTTCGCCAACGTCACAGCATGCAACGAAAAATGCAGCATCAGCACCTTGGAAAACGCTGATGGTGCAATCATGTTTTCGTGTTGACTTTTCACGAGAGCACGGACCTTGCGCTCAACACCTGGGCCCTCTCGGCCAGTTTGCGGCCACTTACCGTGCACTAGTTGGAAGAACAATAGCATCCCAAGAATGTGGACAGATTTTGCCAAAACCCCCGCTACACACTAAGAAAGTGTCGCCAAGAATAGTCTGGGCTCCTCTTGTCGCCCGTAAAAAGAAGATGTAAACCCTCAATTGGTACTTTGCTGCTAATCCATTGACTCTCAAATAAAGTGCATTATTCCTATAATTTTCATTTTTTATCGTTTGCTTTCTATACACATTTACAATGTTCCCAATCTAATTCTCTAAAGCGAAAAATTTCAAAGAGAGGACCTTGCATGGTAGATGACAAACGCAATCTGAAAGGAGATTGGCGTAACATGAGAATGGATAGTGGTAGGCTCTAACGAGGCCAACTGAGTTAAATTTCCAAAGATCCTCGCGAAGGCGATATTTTATTTGTCATATTAACTTTTCAAAGTTTGATAATTAACTAACATGCTTTTGAATGAAAAATGAAAAACGCTAATTTTAAACTGAATCTATATTTGTCTAAACTTGCATTCTAGTTGGGATCGTCACTACATAGCAAATAAGTTACGGCTCTAAATAATCATTTTCCGCTCGTTTCACGATGCTGGTGGCCGAGATAGCTTGAAATAGAGAGTTAAATATTTTACTTCTGATAGTGGAATTATTAATGGCGGCATAAACAGTAAATGCCAACGTAAAGAAATCAAACTGGCGCCTAAGAATTAGCTCAGGTGACAATTATTATCTTGACACTTACAACAGGCTATATCTAGTCTAGTACCGGTATACAACTGAAAGGCGTATCATCAATTTCCCTTAAATTACCGGCATAACTCTAAGACAAAACTATGAAATTCACGGCAATTATTTCTAATAGAAGGATAATTTTTAATCTGACACACCCAAAAAGACACCAAATTTGGTGGACTTTTGAAAAACAACCGAAAATAAAAATTAACTAGGATTACTCAAGATGATGTCATCTACAGTCTCAAAAGTCATGTGTCTATGTAATTAACTTTGACAGCGCGAAGGTTAAGGTATATCTTTATCTTTATTGTCCCCGCCTTAAATAGCGACTGACACTAAATTTGTAGTTGGTTGTGAGGTCTGTCCTCTCCGGCTTTTAAGAGGTTCGGTTCCAGAAACGTTTTCGGACATCCCCGTGCACTGGCCCCTATGCAAGCAAAGCACCTTTTTCAAAATAATCCGATACTCTCGCCGGAAGTGCTTATTCGTAGCGCCATAGATGAAGGGGTTTATAGTGCTACTCAAATATACCAAAAACCCGTATGTCAGATACAACTGTCGAGGCAAAGTGGGCTCCCTACGTGCGGCGTCAATATAATCGATGATGCAAACTGGAAGCCAGCAACACGCGAAACCAGCCATAACAGCTGCTAAAGTCTTGGTAACTTTTGCTTCCTCCACGTTTGCTCTTAGTTGCTGGGGGTTGTTTTCATGGGAGAAAACCTGATTTGATCGTGAAACAGTGAAGAATACTTTAGCATAGCAAATGGTGATGAGAGTTAAAGGCGTTGCTACGTACACGCATTCTATGAACGCTGTGTACGCGATGTTGGTTTGAAAAGTGTACAGGCACATTGCTTTTCCAGGCTGGAACTCAAATCCGCCATTTTCAAAGAAAAACGGAGGCACAGATCCGATTAAAGCAGCACTCCAAACAACAGCAATATATGCCAAAGTCTGTCGAGTCTTAAAGATCACAATGTATTTTTCTGGTTTGACTACGCAGAAGTATCTACTAAGCGCGATTATCCCCATGGTGTGAAGAGAAGCCAGACCAAATGTAAAAACACCAAAGCCATGAAATCGGCAGAAATCTTGACCAAAAATCCACCTGCCGCGGACTAGCGTGGCAACTGAGAAAGGCATACAACAAGTAGACATTAAAATATCGCTCACCGCCAGTGCTACAACAAACATATTTGCAAGCGTTCGAAGTCTGTGATTTCTATACACAGCGTAACAAACTGAAAGGTTTCCAAAGAAGGCCCCTACGTTAATAACAACGAACAATACTGTTTCTGACCTGACCAGATGCTTGTCTCGAGCGGAAAGTTCTAAAGAGAGTTTTGCCTCCATTTTGTTCGTTATCCCCTTCACTGACAATACTCAAAAAAAGATTTTGAGATAAGCGAAATTTAAGTGTACGATACACGGTCAAAAAATTGTAAATTCATGAGGTAAACAAACGCCCGATTTGAGTTTGATGTTTTGAAATGTTCATTAGTCTGTTTTGGCAGGTGTCATCCCAAAACACATCTCCATCGCATGATACTCGTTTTGAGCAAACATCTGACCCTTCGTTACTCTTTTATAACATCCCCTGATGAATTTATGAATACAGGCGGTAATTACACTGGTATCTCATTTATGATATCGTTTGTGTAATCAGCAAAAATATCGCCAATTAGTAAAATCCAACTAGTGGTCTATTATCAATGCTGCGTTCTGATTGGTTAAGCTACCACTAGGCTCTATGTTTGTTAAATATACCAGGTGTCAGATAAATTTATTTCCTAGAGCAGATCACGGTATAATTTCTCCTCAGTTAGAGTTATAACACGAAGGAAACTAGTTACCGGTATAAAAAGATGCAATTATTTCTTTTCAGTCAAAATAGCTAATGATCACCAGTTGTTGCTGCAAATCCGTGTGCCGCAAATCTTCCGTCAGTTCAATTAGGCTGACATCATCCAGATCATTTTATAAGCCCATGTCAGGAATGCTAGTTATAATGAAAGGGTAAAGTCAGCGTTATATCTATAAACATTTAACAATCATCGGAAAATTTCATTTCATTTTCGCTTAGTTACTGAGACAATTAATAGTTTTGTTCTCGAGATATACTGACTTCAAAAGTTGCGGGGTAAGAAGCATCAAAATAAAATCAGGTTCACCTAGTTTTGACGCTCAGTTGAGAGATACTATCCTTTGAGTTCTAGTTCGTTTGACGTGGTAGGAAATCAACATGCAAAACATGCAGAAAGTTAAACAACAAAGTAAGGGTTTTAAGGGTAATGTCTAAACAACCGGAAAAGATTTCCCATTATGATCCTTAGGCGTTAAATAGTAGCAGTTCTCTATTTACCTATATTTAGTGGTTTCTCATTTGTCCAGTTACGAAATAACGTTTCTGTTGTACCTATTAGTACGAACGATATTGACATTTTTATCTTGCATTTCATGGCTTGTTCTAGTTTGTCTCATATGATCAGTTGATTTTCAAATTTATTCCATTTTTACCACCAACCAATTTGAGACATATTTGTTTTGCCATCTAATTACTTAAGCATGTGACAATTTTTCTCTCATTCATCCTCCTCTTGTCCCAGTTTTATATTTTATTCATTACAACAAAATAATTGATCGGATAAGATATTGTTTTTTTAAAGCATCCAAACAAGGAAAATATAACTGATATGCACTTATCCACTGTGGAAGGGTAGATAAGAAACTCAAAAATTAATGTGCCTCTTAGTGCGAGATTTTTCACGACAGACGAACCATGTGAAGAAGGTTCTGTTATATAGTGATATCCGTGCAAAACCCTATATTCCATGGATAACTTCGCGTTTCCTTTTCTTTCTTTTTGGGATAGTTTTAAAGCTAAGGGAACCGGAAATGTTCTGCTTCCTTGGTTGTTTAGTGAATTACCTGCCCTAATATAAAGTTTGTCAAGTTTTCCGATTTCACAAATGTCTAATTTCCTATCATAAACAAAGTCATTTACAATTTGAATTTGAATAGGAATATTAGTATTCTATTTTTAAAGAACAATTAAGACACATCCGATATTAAGAAGCATATTCTCCACACTATCCATCATACATTTCTTGTCACCGTGACGCCTTCGCGTGCGCAGAGTTCTCCTGGCGTTGCTTGCTTGCTTGGTACGGGTGATTGCAACTATCTTTGATGAAAGATAGGCTATGTTCACTGAAACTTGAAAAACGTCCTAGTTAACACACGTTTTATGGTGAAATGTCGTATGTGCTCACAAAGAACTTTGTTTATTGTGTTCCTGTTCGCTTTTTTTTTCTTCACTGCAGCTCATTTTCACCCTGCTGGTCGCTAGCATTTCTCATTTTGAATTTCTCACCACTGCTATAAAATTTGTATATCCCCCTTGATCTTGCGGAGTCAAAGAGCAAATGCTCATCTTCTCGTCAATCCAATCCCCAAGTTAACCATCACACTCATCGGAAAAACTCCCAGTGCGTGTCTTAAATTTGATAAGACCTCTAACTGTGCTGAAGAAAATTTGCCACAGAGAAAACTCTTAGCCTGAGTGGCGAACGATGCACGCTATCATAAGAAATTGATCAAACCGAACTTCGGCGAGTGTGTGCTTCTTCGGAAATGATAGATCTTCGCACTCTCCAATTCGAACAAGCCTCGACCCGAAGTCCGTCTACTACGAGTGAGCGAGTGACTAATTTGCATATCCTTGTCCCTGAAATAACTCGTGGTACGCTCGCGCGCCCCCTCGAGTTAAAAATCAAGAAAATGGCTAGTTTGCCTTGATTTATTACTGATTCGTATTATTTTATAGTCAATGTCCTATCAATTGCCTTTTACTATATTATCAATGAAAAAGCAAAGATCATCATTTGCACTGAGAGGACATGTGATATCATTTTTATGAAAATGAAAGTTATATGATTTTGCCCTCAAAAAACGATTAGTGGGTCATATCTTCAACAAAATGATAGTGATTTGGTTTGTAAAACTCGCACCATTTTCTTAAAATGAGTAACTTCGTTGGTCCCCTGACCGTACTGTTATTTTTAAAATTATAAATTACCTCTTTCTGAACACAAATTTTCCACTTAAGGAAAATGTTGAAAAAATGATGTCGTAACGTTTGTAGCAATACAAATCATTCTACTAAAATCAAAGTGCCATAAAATATCTCTCTTTAATGCGTTTCCCCTCATATTTCGGGTGAAGATAATTTAGTATGTGCTCTGTCAATTTTTGGCACCAGCAAGATTCTCAATCATTGTTTTAAGGAAGCATTGGTCACGTTACCTGTTAGTGCAAGTGGCCTGTTGTCGCTGAATACAAAAAGTCTATGAAATGGCTAGTTTGCCTTGATTTATTACTGATTCGTATTATTTTATAGAGTCAATCATACTTTCAATTGCTGTTCACTATATTATCAATGAAAAAGCAAAGCTCACCATGTTTCCTGTAAGATTATAACCATCCTATATTCTCCCTGATCTCAATCTTATCAAAATTCATTGTATGCACAGCTTTTTTTTGTTTCTTTTCTTTCGAAATCGAAATTGAGTTCTGTAAGCTTTATAAAATGACTGTCAATAGTTCAATAACATTTACAACATTGGTTTTTAGTTATAATAAGTTAAACCTGACACCTTCCTTTGTTGGTGCAATTATCAACCTGATTTCTTTGTGTTACACCTAAAAAAAGATTAATATTGAGAGACTGAAACTGTCGTTGGCTAAGAAATCAGAACGGCCTAATGTTCCTCCTAAACTGTCATTAAACAGTAAGCAGTTTAAGTTCGTTTTGTTATCACTAATTGAAGGTTGCCCAATATTGGCAATCTCTGTAGTCTAAGAAAGTGAAAATTAAGAAACCCTTGCTCGATCCATTTAATTTTGTAAGTTAATGGATATTCAAGCAGCGCTAGCCCAGCTGCAATTTTCAATGAAAGATGCAAATATATGTTCATTTGTTGGTCATAACTCGCAAATTAATCGCATAATGTGACGCATAATGTGAATACATCTCCGGGGGTCACCGATAATGATTTACCAGGAGCCGGGGGGGAGTACTACTTTATAAGAGGCTAATGGGGATGTGCTGCTGGATGGGGTCGCATATTCACGTCTGTATTGACTATAACGGGGTCGAGTTTACAATAGATTCACTAGAATGGGGTCGCACATTTTCTGAGTTTTGTAGTAAGACAGTTCTTCATATTTACGGTTAACAAACGTGTTTGCACTGTAGGCTTGTACTGTAGGTGAAAAGTAAAGTGTTCTTCATTCAATAGAAGGTAGATACATAAATAGAAAGTGACTATGTTGGGATCGCGAAAATTAAAAATTTCCGCAAAAGTGATTAAGATGGGGTCTATAATTGGCCACAGAATAGACTATAATGGGCCAGCGGCACATACCCAACAAAAATTAACCCAAGTACCCCCCCCCCCCCTCCTCCTGGGGGGACAAGGAGAGATATCCTCAAAAGGTTAACTTGAGTTCAGTCAGTATGAAAGTGTAAATACAAGGCTCGCCCAAGACTTTTCATTGCCAATTGGAAGGTGATTTATCTCTTAGGAAAACGTTTCATATAGAATAATATTTTTTAAGTTACAATTTTTTCCTGTCATTCAAACACATGCTTTTTCAATCCTTGTTCTTTTCCTTGTTCGGAAAATTGATAAAAAACAACAACGACGTCGAGAAAAACAACTACCAGTTTCTCAACATTTCACATCGATATAAAAAGGATTTTTGAAAATATGTGATGCTACAAACTCGTAACTTTAAAAAGCAAAACAATATTTTTGTCTTCCAGAAGCGAAAAAATGAACAGGAGTCCAGTTTTTCCTTTTTGCTTTACTTTACTTCTCTTTGCCAACCAACTGAAAGCTTCGGTCTTCCGTTGGCAGGTACGAGTGCCAGGAGAGGGCCAAGAGAGGTGCCCCCCCCCCGTCGGGGTTGGTGAGCCAATTGTAAATTCGACCACGAGAAGCGCCCCCAGGGTAAAAGCATTTTCCAAGTGGATTTTTAATTGCGTCTCTGCTCTTAAGAAACTCGCTGTTATGCTGAATTTTAGTAAATCGAGTTAAATCGACTGTTATCTTCATTCACATTTATAGTGATCCATCATTTGCTTCTTTGCTTAAAAACCTTCAGAGGGTACCTTGAATCAATATGGATGAGTCAATCTCTTTGGAGCTTCCTAAACGAAGTCATCATCAAATCTGGTTTGAAACAGCTTTGCTTCTTGTCATCAACTTGACAGCTTTCCTTGGAAACCTCTCTGTTTGCTGCGTTGTGTGCAGAAATCAAAGACTTCGCACGATTCCAAACATGTTTGTTTTAGCCTTGGCTTTGAGCGATATCCTAATATCCACCTGCAATATGCCTTTTTCGATCGTTACTTTGCTTCGTGGGGAATGGATTTTCGGGTCTCATTTTTGCCGATTTCACGGCGTGACCTTTTTCATGTTTTCAATGGTTTCGCTTCTTACAATGGGAATAATCGCCGTGAGCAGGTATTATTGCGTGGTAAAGCCACACAAGTACCCCATGTTATTTTCCAAACGAAAAATTCTGGCCTATATTTCCATTGTGTGGTTTGTAGCATTGGTTGGAATAACGCCTCCGCTTCTTTTCGATGGCTACAGGTTTAAACCAGGCCAAGCAGTTTGCATGTACGCATTCGAAACAAGCGTTGCTTTTACTGTATTTGTTGAATGTGTGTATATAGCAACGCCCTTAGCAATCATCACAATCTGCTATGTTAAAGTATTCTACACAGTTTCACGAACAAATCTTGTCTTCCAGCGAGAAAATAACCCCGAGCAGCTCAGAGCTAACGTAGAAGAGGTGAAAGTGACCAAAACATTGGCGGCGGTGATGGCTGGCTTTGCATTTTGCTGGATTCCTATCTCCATAATGGATTACATTACTGCCGTGCGTGGGGAGTCCACTCTACCGCGTCAGGCCTATCTAACATACGGGTACTTGGGTTATTTGAGCAGCACCATTAACCCATTCATATATGGTGCTACCAACAGGCGCTTCAGGCAAGGGTATGGAGCAGTTTTGGGCAGCCTGCAAAATTTGTGTGCGAAATGCTTTCGACCTTCAAACTCGGCTGAAAGAGAGTAATCGAACCAATTTGTATATCAAAAGACTTTACAACAAACTTCTGAAAGGTCGTTGATAAAAAGCTATTAGTTAAATTTGGTTTGCCGAGGGGCTTATAACGTATGCAATAAGAATTACTACTCAGTTCTCTCTGCCTGGGGAGGATAACTGCGTGGAGAAGTAAAAGGGGTTACCCCCGGGGGTTTACCACAGATTAAGCCATGAGTTTCTTCCGCGGAGCTTAATCAAACGCCGAGGAAATCCTTCTTTTAAGATGCACGAAACACAAAGCTTTATTTATACATCAGTTATGACCTTCAAAAGATGTAAAACTTTAAGGTCGTGTAACAACATAAACATGAAGCCTAAGTGGTCGTGTAATAATACAATAATTTAATAATACAAGAATTTATATAGCGCCATTTCCGTAAGCTCAATGGCGTAACGGCCGGTATAACCGACTTATGTATCTTAAAAACGTATACAGCAAAAACCCACGTATATGAACCTAGATTTTATCTAGTTGCCTTAATAGGTTCTTATAGAAATGGTATTTAGTGGGATTTTAGGCTACTTAGGTTCTTGAATAGGTTCTCAATAGACCTTGTCACGGTTTTCGACGCCATCTTGACGTGTAGGCAAACGCGTGAGAAATTACAGTGATTGTATGAGAATCTAATGTCGAATAATTTCCGTAAAACGGCTGTTTTGAAAAAAATATGATTTGTAAACTAAAGCTTTACTCCTAAAGATTCTCTTGAAAAAATTTGAGGGCGTAACATGCACTAGAAGACCTAGAACCACTTTTTAAAACTTTCTATACATTTGTCTGTAAGAAAGTGCCGGAAAAATTACAGACAAATATATGGAAAATCTAAAGAAAGCCTCTGGAGAAATTTAAGCACAGGTACGCCCCCAAATTTTTTTGGACAATCCTTTGCTTTGCAGCTTTAGTTTACAATTGCTATTTTGTTCAGAACAGCCGCTTTACGGAAATTATTCGACATTAGATTCTCATACAAACACTGTAATTTCTCACGCGTTTGCCTACTCGTCAAGATGGCGTCGAAAACCGTGACAAGGTCTATTTGATCGGGGCACTAGCGATCACCATAGATAACTACTACAGGGCATATGTGATATGAAATATATCGCTGTATTAAATGATTATCTAGAATACAGTTTAGAGGATAACCATACAGCAAATGAATCTTACTGGCTGAAACCGAGACTAAAATTTTTTTCTGTATTTTCGTCTGTGCCTTCATTTTTGTAAAATAAAAACCTATTGAAGATTTAGGCCAAATAGTCAAAATAGGTTCTTATGAAAAGGGGGTTGAAAATGAAAATTTTAGCCTAACACTATATATTTTGTAACTTTGTTTTTCTGTAATTCTTATTTATCCACATAGTTTATTTAGTTACTTTAAAATATTATCTGTTATGACAGCTGTAACCTTTCCTTTCCGCCTGCCTCGTCTAGCTTTTGCTATTTGCGGACGGAGATGGCAAAATGATGTGTATGAAAATAAAGTATAGTGTGTGTGTTATACGTGGGTTTTTTACTGACAGTGTATTTCATAATAACAGCTAATGATATAATAATTATAATCCCTTATTGCATTTCAAAAAGAGGGACACATATCAATATTAATAGTAAGAGGAAAAAACAGTCCTTCGTGAACGCCATGGCATATGTCTAGCGGCCCTCAAACACTAAGCCTATATCAGACCGAGTTCGGCTAAACATTGTAACCCTATGACAGGCTAAACTCTCAAAATACCTCCCAATCCTAGGGTCGCTATTTTTAAGAAGCTACCGAGGTTGACACTTCATTTGTTTTTAAACTGAGTTGCGGGAAATTAAAATTTTATGCCGATATCATTATTTTGCCCTTGACTAAAATTTTCAACCAACTGCTCTGACCAAACTTTCTAATCTCTTTTCTTTCCCATTTTTAACAGGCTTGAAAACCATACTTCACAGCGGCACATGCCCATATAGACCATTTATGGCAGTAGCGGCCGTAGAATTTTTTGTTTCGCTCGAAAGGCCAGCTTACTCTCAATGAATTAGAATCCTTCTAAATTTGACGTGGGTCTAAACGTTATGACCCAAGTCAAATTTAGAAGGATTTGTGTGGAGTCATCACAGTATAACTGGGCTAATATCTCAGCGAAAATTTGCCCCACAATGCTTGTTTTTGGCAAGTTGGCCTCTTGGATGAAGTTCTTTCAGAATATCCTGACAAATTCCATAATTTCACAAATTTAATTTTTTATAACGTCACACTTTAGCACTCTATTGGCCGACAGCATAAAGAGCGGGGGCAGCTGTACCACTATTACTAGTTTAACGTTGTACATATTATTAATAACGCTACATAAAAGAAAGAAATATTCAAAAGGAGGAAAAGTGCAGCCCAAAACGCTCTTATCCTCTCAAAATTGCAAAGAGTTCAATACCAATCAAACAAAAACTGAATCTTACGAACTTTGTGATCAACCGAGAAAATGTACACTATCTATTCACAACTAACGAGAGCTTAATAGCGTGTCATGTGTATTATGAAAATACTCATTATGAAGATATTGGATGTAAAAAGATAAATTTCAAGTCTATTCATTCCGTAAACCAATCAGAAAGAACGGAATGATCTGCTACGTAAAGGAAGCTGTAATCATTTACATGTTATATCAATTTTGTTCAGATAAGAAATTCTCAA
Source organism: Porites lutea (assembly GCF_958299795.1). Lineage (NCBI taxonomy): Eukaryota > Metazoa > Cnidaria > Anthozoa > Scleractinia > Poritidae > Porites > Porites lutea. The sequence goes on from NC_133208.1 coordinate 20,501,165, forward strand.
TCTCCACATGCAGTAGAAAATATTTCCCAGTATATTTGATACCCTAACCAATGGACAGACACTGTTAGCTGAATTACTTCGAGAATTTTCTTTGAGCTATTGTAGGGTTTGGAACTGTTTTATTTTTGACTAGACCTCGGTAAGTAATAAATTCAAATTAACTTGCTTCTTGGCGCAATTGGGCCACTAAGTTACCTTTTTTTAATAAAAAATGAGAAGAACACCTACGGTAAAGACAGCTACTTCTCTCATTAAACGTAAAAGACAGCGGAGTTCAAAGCATTATTTCAAAGAATATCGCAAGCTTCCCCTAAATTATGTCATCGAACTCTTTTCGATCCTCCCTGTAGTGGAAAAAAAGAATCACAATACGGAAAGAAAGGTATGAGATGTGAATGAAACCAAAAGACTGCTTTAAGAGACAAATATCAAATATATAACGAAGGGAGAGACAGACTCTTTTATTTATGTACTCGGATATATCTCTACTTTTTGGAGTTATGTTGGGGTTATGTTTTGCAACTGTTTAATTATTGACTAGACCGTAAAGAAGGAATTATCTTCTTTTTTGGTGCTCACATGAATAACTACTTGTTAACATTTTTCATAAATGAGACGAACACCTGCTGTAAAGAAGGCGACTCAGTCCCCCAAACAAAAACAGCAGACTGAAAAGCTTTTCAGTGGTACAAAAAAAAGAACATCTTTACAAGCTTTTCCTGAATACTCTCAACGAATTCGTTATGGAAAATTTGCTTTCCAGGGAGCTCGTTGTAAGAGCACAGCATTTAATTTGGATTGAAGCAAGTTTCCTTGCTATCATCAACATAACAGCCATCTCCGGAAATATTTCTGTTTGCTACGCCGTTTATGGAAACCAAAGACTTCGATCGCTTGCCAATATGTTTGTTGTAGCGTTAGCTGTCAGCGATATTCTAATATCGGTCTATTGTATGCCTCTTTCAGTGGCCGCTCTCATTCAAGGCCGATGGATTTTCGGGACCAGTGTTTGTCGACTCCAGGGTTTTGCAATGTTTACGTTTTCATTGGCCTCTCTAAATACCATGGGGGTTATTGCAGTTAGCCGATATTTTTGCGTAGTGAAACCAACGAGGTACATTGTATTATTCCGGAGGCAAAGAATTGTGATGTACACTTCGGTAGTATGGTGTATGGCTTTGATTGGTTCAGTGCCTCCGCTAATTTTTCAGACAGGCGGATACACTTTCCAACCAGGAAAAGCAATGTGCATGTACCCATTCCAAAGTAACATTGCTTATACCGCCTTCATCGAATGTGTGTTTGTCGCTGCGCCCTTTACACTCATCACTTTCTGCTACGCCAAAGTGTTCTACACAGTGTCAAGATCAAATCGTGTTTTCACGCAAGAAAATAACCCTGAACAGCTCAGAGCGAACGTCGAAGAAGCCAAAGTGACCAAGACATTAGCCTTGGTCATGGCGAGTTTCTCCTTATGTTGGCTTCCTATCTGTGCTATGGATTATATCGACGCAGCACGTGGAGAGCCCACTTTGCCACGACAGGTATATCTTACATACGGGTTTCTGGCCTACCTAAGTAGTACAATCAACCCCTTTATATATGGCGCTACCAACAGGCGCTTCAGACGAGAGTACAAAACCATTTTGAAAAAGATAACTTTGATCTTTACTTGTGGTCGTTGCAGTTGTAGACAGAACCGAACGTCCGATAATCCACCAAATTTAGCGGTGACCGAGCTTTAAATTATGTAAAAACAAATGTAAAAAACAAGATGTCAATGTTAGACAAGTTCAAAGCCTTTTGCGGTGATGCAATGAAGACCTGACAAGCTTAAAACGAAGAGCAGACGAAAGTGCTATGGAAAAAGAAATGGTTTTACTGACAGTGTAGCGTCACGGACCTGCATAAATAGCTATTTTGCTGGCACGGACCACTGGACTGGATCCATTAGGAGGAATTGTAGTCAATTTCTTTGTGACATGTTTCGTTGTTCGTTACAAATTATTATCAGTCAAGGACATCACTTACATTTAGAGGTATTTTTCCATTTTGCAGCCATTTCGCTTACTTAACGTGTTTAGCATATACACCTCTGTCCCCGAGTTGTCTGCACTGGAGCTGATTTTAGCAGGTCGAGGGAGATGCACTCTTTTGTTTTGAACAAAGTGGTGCCGTATTTAATTTCTTTGCATGTTTTTATTTTTTGCTGGTTTTATAACCAAGGGTGCACGGATTAGCTGATGACAAAATTGCAAAACTACCAAAGGACGTCAAAACCAGTTTAACTGAGATATCTAAAAGGGTTTTTAATACAAAATATTTCGAGGAGATGCTATTCTCTCGCACTTTGCAATAAAACTGTCACGCTTGGTAATGAATTTAGCTTGTGCAACCTGTAATAACAGGCCATCGCATTTTGTTATAAAACAAGTTGTCGCACTCTGTTATAAACGTTATTAAACTTTTTAAATTGGAAAAGAAATGAAGCTCTTGAATGATTGATGTACAAGAAAAATCATTTTCGTCATTGTGGTAAGAATTTCAATTAGAATAGATGTTTTTCAAATTCTAATATAGCATCATTCTTATAAGAGAGTACGAAGCCTTTGTTGCATTAGGAATAAAGTAAAGTTATTTTCAAGATTAAGAATGATTGCACTATGTCTTCATAAAATGAGACCTTAAAATTAAAATACTCAAAAGTACGTTGAGTTTGATCGTCCGGGTGAACGTAGTCTTGATTACCACTATTGTTGTTGACAGTGACTGACGTTTCTACAACCTGTGAGGTAGTTAGGCCTAGATACAAATTCACGAAAAATGGCCTAAATATGTTTCCGGAAATTCCTCATCTTTTTTCTAAATATCAGAAAAATTTCTAAATATGTCAAAAATATCTGGCTTCATTTCATATATATTACAGTAAAAAAAAAAAGCCGCTCATTTAAAATGGCAACAGAAATTTCAGCAAATTTCAGGAAATTATATCCTTGTACAGCATACTACAAAACTCTAAGCAATTCCACATAAAGTCTAGCCTGCGAAGCGCAGACGCATTTCCGGTCGTCGCTTCTCTCCCTCCGAAAAATAGCGTCTGCGAACCCGAGCGGCAAAACGATTTCCGTGACGTAAAACCTTTTTAGCCAATCACGGTTTAGCTCTTAAAATCAAGGAACTAACTCGCGAGACTTCTCGCAGGATCGTGCGCGGTGGATATGTTTTCAAGTCGAAATTGAAAGGATGACGTGGCTTGTGTATAGCCGTCCTTTTTTCTCAGAAGGACGCGTTTACGAAAGTTAATTTGCCAGGATTGTGGGACTGATTGACGAAATAAGTATCAAGAGGATTCATATCGAAGAAAAGATTAGAGGACAATTTCCATCTATTTGCCTACGGAGTCATTGATTTATCACACCTTGTTGTTTTGATCATATTCGAAACGATAAATGTCCTAATGACAGAAGACGCATCATGCCGTTTGTTGCTTCTGTTCCTCTCTGGTTCCTGACAGGAAAGTGTGCCTTGGAGAACTCTTCGATAGTTTGTCGTGTGCCGCTTTAGATATTTTTAGTAGATATCCTTTATCTTTGAAAGGTAGGACATGTGGTAATTGATTTTCCATGCGTGGTTGCTTCTTGGTTCAGATAGAACTTTGATCAGATCGAAAGCATTTTATATTTGTTCCGGTATATTTCTTTAAGTACATGTTCTTTTCAAGGTTCTCATTTCCATAGTTTTTTGTGAGATGAGTCGAAGCGTCGTAGCTGAAATGTCATTTTGACTATGATCTATTTACTGCTGTAACTATTTATTTCACGCTGGGTCTGGCCCAGGTTTATAATATTTCAGATCATTGTGTTGTGGCGATACTAGAATTATTAACGAGCGATTGTTAGAGATTTCTGAATCAGTCAAGGATGTGTCTGTATAATTGATTCACCACCTTTTGTCAGCGCTGGTTAAATTGAAATAAATAAGTCTGAGCGCGATGTCATTAAGCTATGTTGCTTTCCTTTTGCTGTAGCGATTATTTGGTCCAGGTTTTGTTTATGTCACGTACTACCGTCTTTTATAAAGCGAAACCAAAGGCCCACATCACATACATAGCTTAAGAAGCCGTTGCTTCATAAAGAAGTCACCATTCAACGTCGCAGGAAACCTTGTTATGGTCGTGAAATTCACGTTCCAAAGCGTATTTGGTAATTCTCGCCAAAATCCAAGACACTTCAGCGCGCGAGGTCGCGAGGAGTCACTCGAGCTGTATTCTATCCTTTGATCTGATTGGCCTACATCAAAACAAAAGGTTTTACGTCACGGAAATCGTTTTGCCGCTTGGGTTCGCAGACGCTATTTTTCGGAGGGAGAGAAGCGACGACCGGAAATGCGTCTGCGCTTCGCAGGCTACATAAAGTCAGCCTTGTTTACAGCACCCCTCGGCCTACAAGAAAACTAGGGCAGTGCACTTTAATACAGGCAGAGATGGTGAAAGACCATTAGGTGCTGGAGGTCTAATAGGGTCTAAAAGGGACACTAATGTATAGTTTGCGCGTGGCTTAAAGGGTTCGTCATCAGCCATTTTGTTGAACATTAACCACATTGCATATATTATATAAATGGAGAATATAGCTGAATCTGTTTACAACAGGCCCATATGTGGAGATTTGTTTGAATTTTTGTCACTGAAATGCCCATACCCTAATTGACATTGAAGTAGCTTCCTAGAAAAAACATGATTTCAGTAGTACTTTTTCGTAACAAAATTCTAAATATCACAATTTTTTCCTAAATATCATGAGATTTGGTATCATACTCTGGTTATTGACCTGACTGGCCAATTACGTCGCGATGTTATTGGTCGTCTGTCAGTTACGCCGTAATTTTGTTGGCTATGCAAACTCTTAATGTAATTGGTGCCCTTCGATCCGTCTATTGTTAGTCAAATTGTCAGTTGTCCAGTTCTTCTCTCGTAGTAAGTTTTGCTTGATTTTGTCAATAAAGGAAAGTTCATTTAATATGACAAGGGGGGGGGGGGGGGGGGATGAAGATATTGAAACTCGAAGCTTGAAATTTTAGCAGCCCCCCTCGCTAGCGGTTCAATTTTTTAGGAGCCCCCTCCTTGGTAGTCGAAAAAATTTCAGAGCCCCCCCCCCCTTCATTTCTTAACATTTCTTGTTACAGAGTCATCGTTTTTATAGTTCCCGTTAGCAGAGTTTGAAATCTTGTTGAATCAATGTGGTTTTATTATAAAAAGTTTGAGCATTTCTAATTTTTGAAATTTTCTAAAGCATTTTTGGGATGAACAAGAGTGTAATAATTACTGAGACTACATTTGTTATATCTGTAAACCACGTGATATAGCTGAGTTGCACAGGTCATTAAATTGTTGAGTTGAAAACCATCCGATCTGTATGATGATGTCATGTGTTGGTTTTGAAGTATACAAATTTTCGGAGCCTCCCCTCAATATCTTCATCCTCCCCCTTGTCATATTAAATGAACTTTCCCTAAGTCGCTTTTACGGTGCCGGTAACTGTGGACTACGATTCAGTGGCGTTTGTTTTAAAATAGTAAACCAACTTTCTAAAGTAAGTCGTTGACAGTTGTTTGTAGAATACGTAATACATGTCGCAGAGTCCCAGTCGATTTGATGTTTCGTCTCTAATGTGATTGTTGACGTCACCATTTCTCTTCGCTCGTTTGTTTTCGCTCAGTCGTGTACCAAGGTTTCTATCGGTTTCACCAATGTAAGTAGCCTGGCAGTCGCAGCATTGATCTTGTATACACGCTTTTAATAAGTCTGGGCGCCATCTTGAAATTTTTATTTATGACGTCATTCGCGGAAACGGCTTCAGCCGCCGTCTTTGGGTTTTGACTCGCGTGAGAGTACCATGTCAGGGTGAGAGGCGAAGTCAGACCATTATGAATCGCTTTATTCCATTATTTTCCTATATTAACATTAACAAATACCAGCGAATCCTTTTCGCAGGCTGAAATAATCGTAGTTGTGCGGTTCGTCTTTGCAAGTCATACGGCGATATGTTCGATAACAAACGCAGCACTAAGAAATGCGACGTAAGATACCAAGCGATCAGCATATATGTATTAAAAGCAAGCACGGCTGCAGCGAATTAAAAGGGAGGAGTACTCGACATTAAAGGTGTGTAACTTACTCTTTTTGTGTGTGGGTTCTAATTCGTACTGCTATATTCATCTCTCAAATCTTACTTTTTTGCTAGGTGCGGAAACATACAATCGTCTGTTCTTTTCAATTGCTGACTTCGAGAGTATTGTATTGTATTGTCTTTTAATAGTGGTCGGTAGCTTTTGAAAACGTGCAGCCTCCCCTCGAACCTTATTCCTAAGATCCAAAATAAGGAATTTGATTCGAGGGAAACCAAATACGGTAAAAAAAAAAAACAGGAGTGAGGTGTGTGTTGAGCCAAATGATGCTAAGCGACACAGCTTACACTAGTCTGACGCTGAAATTTCTGAACTAGAATCTGAAAGTTTAGTACTAAAGGTAGAAGGTAGAAAACTGCTAATATCAAGTGAAATGTAACCAGTCTTTTTTTAAGAATATTGAAGACAGCACCACTTTAATCCTGCCCAACCCAAATAACCCCAAAAAAGGTGGTCCCTTTTGAGCTCAGGCCTGTGTGACAATAAAACCTTGGATCAGAAGACGCCTTCTCAAGTGTCAAGTTTTATAATGTAAAAGGGCGTTTTATTTCTTATAAACCATTACTTAATATTTATTATCTATCATCCTTCTGTTTGGTAAAGCAGCCAATCATGGAATTGTGCTTGATATCACAACACCACGCTCTAAGACCTAAATATGGATGCATATGTTCATATAAATATACATGCTAAACCAATATTTTTCATGTAGTCAGCATATTTAGTTGCTGCTTAAGACCAACAACTTGTCATTCAATATTATTAGAAACATCATTCTGTGACACGAGAGTATTTTGAACAAACCTTGTTTGCAGTGAGAGATTTTAAGTTTCCATTCGCAAACAAGTGCAATTTACAGCTAGTTAACTTGAACCTTTTACTTTGAAACCACATCGTATTTTTGCTCAGGACCTTTTGATTCTCAATTAAGAATGGATATAGGAATTTTTAAACAACTTTTAAATTGGTCCTCCTGAAAAAAGGAGCATTTGCAATCCCACTCAAGCTGGTGTGTCAATGTCAATTGGGAGTTCAGGAAAGGAGCCATCAAGAGCTATAGGTCTTGGCAAATTGAAATAGTGGTCAACACTAAAAATTACCTCGGTTACTGAGAGAGATGTTTAACTCACCACCCGTGGAACATTGTGTCCAGTTTATTAGTTGAAACTATTGCAGGACTGTTCATTGGCTTAAGTGAATGAAAGAACTAATTTGCCCTCTCTTTCTTTTGGACAATATGTTACCTGGCTGGATACAAGGTGTCTACAAGGGACACCTTAAAGCCCTCATTTCTCCATGAGCATTTCTCCCTGTAATAAGGATTGATAACATTATATGCCTTATATACATTGCATGAATTAGAGTTCGTAACCAAGGTCCTTGGTTTGTTCTACTGTTGGGAGTTGTACACATTCCAGCTCTTGGGAATTCAGTGAATTCAAACACATAATAAAAACATGTGATTACAGTAACTATTTTCTCCTGCTGCACAAGAGCATTCATTACAACTGTTAACATTGTGGGGCCTTTTATTCTTCCTCAGTGATTTAAAGTATTTCCCTCTTCATAAATTTATTGTCCATATAAGCCTATAATAATCGTCGCGACAGTCATTTTCAAATAAAAATTTGTATCCCTTTTCTAGGGTATTTTTGATATTATTAGCTTTCAGATAGCTTTTTGCTTCTACCCCGGATTTTTTCGTTGCTTGTTCAACAATGTAAATGTAAGAAAAGTGTTTTGGAAGAATTCATCCCTGCTCCAACTCTCTTTAGTGGCTACATCTCTAACCAGCAGTCGAGCTGATAGCTTTCTGGATTACTGAGCTACGCTTCCCCAGAGTGAAAAATTATTCTGTGCAAGGGTCGACTGGACTATAAAGGTATTTTATCCAACTTCTTTCCTACCCTAAAACCTATACATAATAACATAAAAAATGGTGATGAAAAGCATAAACTTTTTATCGAGATAGCATTATCGTAGATTTTGAAAGGATCAGAATAGCAAGTACCTGAAAAATCCTTTCAATTAGCTTTTATTAATACCTGATAGGTAATCTAAGTATCCCACGAGCGGTAATCGTTTTCAGCTCTTTTAATAAAGGCCCGCATAAAAAATTAAGAAGTATCAAAACCATTGGTCGATAAAAGAGATTACCTGGAAGAAGTTCAGCTCGTGTCTGTTGACGTAAGACACGACGATTAAGCCAAAACTTTAATTCGCATTTTTGTTTTTGGCATTTAAATCAGCTCTCGTTTACCCTCGATATCACCGAGCATGGAATATCTGTGCACGAAAGCTTTAAAGTTACGATAACATACCCATAAAGACATAAAGAAAATATTCCTCTTGATATAAAGTAAAAACATTCTTTTTTTTTTGACATGAACATACTGCAAAATCAACGTCAACAGAGCTTTCATCTTTGGTAGCCATTTTGCCCACGTGTATGATCTTTCCGCGAATGACGTCATTTGTTGAAAATTCAAGATGGCGCCCAGACTTATTGAAAGCGTGTTTTCTGCGCTGTCTTTGTCCCTGACATTAGTAAGTAGCCGTCGTAAGGTGGTTATCGGTTTGTGTGCAACACGTATATTGCAAGGTTGTAGTATACGTGCGATGGTGCCAGAGGTGTCTCTGATGTACGGTATAGTCGCTGTCGTAACAGGGCCAGAGTTGACGTTGGTTTGAGCGTTGGACTACGTTCACCAGGACCATCAAACTCAACCTACTTTTGAAATGACTCATGGGTTCAAACCTTTCACAGTTTTATAAAAATACTCTTTAGGAAGATATTGGATGCAAATGAATTAATTCAAATAAACCCATAAACCAATCACAAACAAGGAAATGTCTGCGAAGTGAATGAAGCTTACCCGACTACTTAAGAGCGGATGTCTGTAAATATCGACCAGAGGTGAGAAAAATAAAATTTTTGAAAAATCCCAAAAACATTATGTAGACTACCCTAGGTATTCTACTAATGAAGATATAAATTTTAGTTTCATTGGATAAGTATTTTGGCGATACGGCGAATGTCAAGTTCGGGCGATTGACGGCCTCCGCCAGACCGCTTTTTCGGGCCTCTAGACCGGGTTACGAAAAGACAACGATTTCAACCGAATTCAAATATCATCCAACCTAAAAAGCTTCTAATCGTATTCTCGGCTTGCACTGTCACGCAATGAAAAATAAAAATGCAAACCATTCAATACAGAAGGACCAAAATTCTGGGAAATGAAAAAAGATAAATATACAAAAACCCTTGCCAAGAATCAGGTCTGTGAAATATTTCAAATGCGAGATATTGGGAAAAACGGTTTACCTAAATTTATAAAGCTTTGTATGGAAACGCCATGTTGGTGTCCTTTTCAGGAACACCAATATGGCCGCCGGATACCAACAGAAACATCTGTTTTCGAGTTTTCCTACTAATGCGTGAATTCTTCGCTTGAGGAACTCATAAAGATTACAGTAATATTTATTCTGAGACAAGGAATGTTTAGATTGCAAAATCTCCAAAAATCGGTAATGTTTTTAACCCACATAAGAGCTTTCCCGGCCGCCAGCTAAATGCCGCGTCACGCAAAAGCCTGAAAATTCAAGCGTCCTCTCTCGCAAAACGAAGAACCCTTTCGAACCAAAAATTTGTTTATGTAAAGGTGTTTAGGTATTGTAATACCTTGTGAAAGTAGAAACTCAGAAGAATCGATAGTTTCTTAGTTTGATTTTTGGTGACGTCACGTGCAACCCAAGAATTAAAAGGGTTTTAATACACATATTGAGTGGTCTTGTTCTTGAATTGATTTTAATTGGAATATTTTATGGATTTTTACATTGCCAGAAATAGTGGACATTTCGCGCCCGTGATTAATTGTCAGCGGAATCTCATTTCCAAAATGGCGGACAAAAACGATCGTAGTCAGGGAAAGCGTATCCCCTGCGATTTTTTAAATAATTTGAGCTCTGTGGATCTGTTTTACGAAGAAAAAAGCTGGGATGAAACACCTTGCAAGAAAATGTTAGGTTTATACTCGGCCGAGCGGCTGATAGCAACAAAACAGTACGCGGCTGTACCTTTCGTGACATTTTCGTGACATTTTCGTGACAATTTTGTTTTAAAACCAAGCCTGGTAGGCTAATCGAGGATTTTTGAATGCCTGGAACCTAGTTTACATCCCGTGAAGCATCTCTGGGGTATATACTTCATGGTGGAAAGCCACAAGTGCACCGGTAATATACACTCTGTGTAGTATGTAGTATTGTGTCTTCTCCCTAATAGCTAGTGGTAGTTACTAGTAGTTACTTGTACTTACTAGTAGTTACTAGTAGTTACTGGTAGTTATTAGTAGTTACTGGTAGTTACTAGTAGTTGTCGGTAGTTACTAGTAGTTAATAGTAGTTCTTGGTATTTACTAGTAGTTAGTGGTAGTTATTAGTAGTTACTGGTAGTTACTAGTATTTAGTGGTAGTTATTAGTAGTTACTAGTGGTTGATGGTAGTTACTGGTATTTATTAGTAGTTACTGGTAGTTACTAGTAATTGCTGGTAGTTACTAGTAGTTACTAGTAGTTGATGGTAGTTATTGGTATTTACTAGTAGTTACTAGTACTTGCTGGTAGTTACTAGTAGTTACTGGTAGTTATTAGTAGTTACTGGTATTTAATAGTAGTTGCTGGTAGTTACTAGTAGTTACTAGTAGTTGATGGTAGTTATTGGTAGTTACTAGTAGTTAATGGTAGTTATTGGTATTTACTAGTAGCTACTGGTAGTTACTAGTAGTTGCTGGTAGTTACTAGTAGTTACTGGTAGTTATTAGTAGTTCCTGGTAGTTACTAGTAGTTATCGGTAGTTACTGGTAGCTGGTGGTATTTATTGGTAGTTACTAGTATTTAGTGGTAGTTATTAGTAGTTACTGGTATTTACTACTAGTTACCGGTAGTTGGTGGTATTTATTGGTAGTTATTAGTAGTTAGTGGTAGTTATTAGTAATTGTCCGTAGTTACTAGTAGTTACTAGTAGTTAATAGTGGTTCTTGGTATTTACTAGTAGTTAGTGGTAGTTATTAGTAGTTACTGGTAGTTACTAGTATTTAGTGGTAGTTATTAGTAGTTACTGGTATTTACTAGTAGTTGCTGGTAGTTACTTGTAGTTACTAGTAGTTGATGGTAGTTATTGGTAGTTACTAGTAGTTGATGGTAGTTATTGGTATTTACAAGTAGTTACTGGTAGTTACTAGTAGTTGCTGGTAGTTATTAGTAGTTCCTGGTAGTTACTAGTAGTTACTGGTAGTTGGTCGTGTTTATTGGTAGTTACTAGTGGTTAGTGGTAGTTATTAGTAGTTACTGGTAGTTACTAGTAGTTGTCGGTAGTTACTAGTAGTTACTAGTAGTTGCTAGTAGTTGTCGGGAGTTACTAGTAGTTACTGGTACTTACTAGTAGTTGTCGGTAGTTTTTAGTAGTTGCTAGTATTTACTGGTAGTTACTAGTAGTTGTCGGTAGTTACTAGTAGTTGCTAGTAGTTGTCGGTAGTTACTGGTAGTTACTAGTAGCTGTCGATAGTTTCTAGTAGTTGCTAGTATTTACTGGTAGTTACTAGTAGTTGTCGGTAGTTACTAGTAGTTACTAGTAGTTCTGGTAGTTACTAGTAGTTGTCGGTAGTTTCTAGTAGTTGCTAGTATTTACTGGTAGTTACTAGTAGTTGTCGGTAGTTACTAGTAGTTACTGGTAGTTACTAGTAGTTCCTAGTAGTTATCGGTAGTTACTAGTAGTTACTAGTATTTACTGGTAGTTACTAGTAGTTGTCGGTAGTTACTAGTAGTTGGTGGTAGTTACTTGTAGTTTTCGGTAGTTACTGGTAGTTACTGGTAGTTACTGGTAGTTATTAGTAGTTGTCGGTAGTTGCTTGTAGTTATCGGTAGTTACTAGTAGTTACTGGTAGTTACTAGTAGTTGTCGGTAGTTACTAGTAGTTATTAGTAGTTAACGGTAGTTTTTGGTATTTACGAGAAGTTATCGGTAGTTATTACTAGTTACTGGTAGTTGGTAGTAGTTCTCGGTAGTCACTAGTAGTTGTCGGTAGTTACTAGTAGTTACTAGTATTTACTGGTAGTTGCTGGTAGTTACTAGTAGTTGGTGGTAGTTACTAATAGTTGTCAGTAGTTACTAGCAGTTACTGGTAGTTACCAGCAGTTGTCGGTAGTTACTAGTAGTTACTAGTGGTTAATGGTAGTTCTTGGTATTTACTAGTAGTTACTTGTAGTTACTGGTAGGTATTAGTAGTTGTCGGTGGTTGCTTGAAGTTGTCGGTAGTTACTAGTTGTTGGTGGTAGTTATTGGCATTTACTGGTAGTTTTTGGTAGTTACTAGTAGTTATTGGTATTTACTGGTAGTTTCTGGTAGTTACTAGTAGTTGCTGGTAGTTACTAGTAATAAAATGGCTGCATAATTTTACAGTATTGCAAAAGCATGCATATGCAAACAAAATTTAGAACAAACAGCACTAATAATGATCTAGAAAAATTCAGTTACATTACTAACAATGAATCACGTATTTTCATACAGGAGGAAACAAACTTCATAACTAACTTATTTACACGATGTTCCTTCGAATTCATTATCAGTTTTATGCTTTCTGGAGATGATTTCTTGTCAAAGTCAGGTATTATTCGATTGCTTTGATTAATAAAGGCCTGTCTCTGTACTGAGTATTTGTTACATTGAAAGAGGAAATGAGTCTCATCTTCTACCTGATTTGAGTTACATAAGGGACATAATCTATTTTCTCTCGGCAAATGATCGATTTGGTATCGACCATGTTCAATCATAAGTTTGTGATTACTTATTTTAAATTTAACAAAATTCTTTCGTTCGTCATAATGTCTTAGCTGGTAGAGATAATCAGATGTAGAATATTCATCTTTAAAAGTTTTAAAAAAATTCTAGTTTTTTTGAATTTTCAATGCTGTGCCGCCAAAAAGATAGATATTTCTCTCTTATTTCTGTGGTATATCGTCTAATTTTATCATTATCTAGAGATTCAGCATTTAAACTGGTTAGATTGTATTGTTCAAACATGTATGTTTATGAAATTGGAAAAATATCCTGAATTATTCATAGAATGTAGATTCTTTGACATAAGGAAAGACTGTTTGACTATAGAGTCATTATCTTTGTTGTTGAGGTAAAAAAAATATTTCATAATTTTCTGATTTATCGGGATAAGCAGCGGCAATTTATGAAGTTCAGCTCTGCAAGCTATGTTAGAGGCCTTATTGTTAACCTCTAAGTAACGTTTACAGAATTTGAGGCGGATTTTTTCTATTGGGGAGCTATCCCATTTTTTAAAATCTTGCTTGGTGTACATTTCCCATACCTCGCTGTTGTAACTCGAGATTGGGAATGCCATGGTGTCAAAAAATTCGGAATGCAGTATTAGGATTAAGTTTGTTAAGAATTGTCCGCTTCCGAATAATAGAGAACGTGTGAAGGGCATATTCTTTTAAGTGTTCGAGTGCAAGTGTAAATTTTCCCTTTGGAGTTAAACGTGTGCCTAAATAAGTGTATTCTTGGACAATTTCAATTGACTCACTGCCTATGTTGAATTTGATGTCAGTAGATTGTTTTGGGCTTTTCTGGAATATCATAATTTTTGTTTTCTTCGGATTAATGTTTAGCTTTCATTTGTCACAATACAAGGAAAGCGCATTTAAACAGTTCTGTAATCCAGTTTTCGATCTTGATAGAATAACTAAATCATCTGCGTACAAAAGTGAATTTATTTTTTTTCCCATTTGGAAGAACAAATGGGTCATATAAGGTGTTTTCGAATAAATGTGGTAGATTGTTTAAATAGAGGTTAAATAAAAGAGGGCTTAAAATACAGCCTTGATGTACACCTCTGGAATATGAAAAAGGCTGTGTTTTTTTTCACCGATTTTGATGGAATATGTCGAGTTGCAATAAAGGCTTTTCATGAGGTTGTACAAGTTTCCTCCTATATTCGTTTTTAGCAGCAAATAAAACAATCCTTCGTGCCAAACAGAGTCAAACGCTTTGCTAGTAGTTACTGGTTGTTAATAGTAGTTGTCGGTAGTTACTAGTAGTTGGTGGTAGTTACTGCTATTTACTAGTAGTTACTGGTAGTTACTAGTAGTTGCTGGTAGTTTCTAATAGTTGCCGGTAATTACTGATTCGAGTCGACTGTTTTCATTTGCTTAGACTATTTCTATTGACGCTGTTGAAGTGGAAGTCTAGAAATATAACAGAGCACTTAATGTCAGGTCCGGCGGGGAAAAACAGTTATATTTTTCCTCAAGTAATCATGTTTCCTTTGTTGATTTCGTCTCGGGAAACATCAGGACTTATAAAGTATGCTTGAGAATGAGAGCAGCAAGGCGATAAATTTTACTGATTCCGGAAGCCCATAAGCCGATGATGGATGTTAAGATGGATTCAAGGGCTTGCTATAAAATAATTTGAGAAGTGCAAGAGGCGATTTACGTATTAATATGTTACCATTATTTTAAGTTTCTTGATTAAGTACATCCTCTTGTCATGGTACATATCTAGGCGAGGTCAACAAGGGAAACATCATTACTTGACGAAAAATATAACAGTTTTTTCCGAGGGGGACCTGACATTAAGTGTTCTGTTATATTTCTAGACTTTCACTTCAACAGCGTCAATAGAAATAGTCGAGGAAAATGAAAACAGTCGACTCGAATCAGTAATTACCGGCAACTACCAGCAACTACTAGTAACTACCAGCAACTACTGGTAACTAGCAGTAACTAATAGTAATTACCAATAACTACCAGCAACTACTGGTAACTAGCAGTAACTACTAGTAACTACCAGTAACTACTAGTAACTACCAGCAACTACTAGTAACTACCAGCAACTACTAGTAACTACCACTAACTACTAGTAAATACCAACAACTACCACAAACTACTAGTAACTACCGACAACTACTAGCAACTACCAGTAACTACTAGTAACTACCGATAACTACAAGCAACTACCGACAACCACTAATAACTACCAGTGACTACCAGTAACTACTAGTAAATACCAAAAACTACCATTAACCACTAGTAACTACTAGTAACTACCAGCAAATACTAGTAACTACTAGCAATTACCGACAACTACTAGTAACTACCACCAACTACTAGTAACTACCGACAACTACTAGCAACTACCAGCAACTACTAGTAACTGCCAGCAACTACTAGTAACTACCAGTGACTACTGATAACTACAAGGAACTACTAGTAAATACCAGCAACTACTAGTAACTACCAGTAACTACTGGTAAATACCAAGAACTACCATTAACTACTACGTAGTGACTATCGACAACTACTAGTACCTACCAGTAAATACTAGTAACTGCTAGTAATTACCGACAACTACTAGTAACTACCAGTAACTACTAGTAACTACCGACAACTACTAGTAACTACCAGTAACTACTAGTAACTACCGACAAGTACCAGTAAGTACCAGCAACTACTGGTAACTACCAGCAACTACCAGTAACTACCAGCAACTACTAGTAACTACCAGCAAATACTAGTAACTACAAGTAACTACCAATAACTACCACCAACTACTAGTAACCACTTGCAACTACCACCAACCACTAGTAAATACCAAGAACTACCATTAACTGCTAGTAACTACTAATAACTACCGACAACTACTAGTAACTACCAGTAACTACTGGTAACTACCAGTAACTACTAGTAACTACCGAAAACTACTAGTAACTACCGGTAAATACTAGTAACTACTAGTAATTATCGACAACTACTAGCAACTACCAGTAACTACTAGCAACTACTAGTAACTACCAGCAACTACTAGTAACTACCAGTAACTACTAGTAACTACCAACAACTACCACCAACTACTAGTAACCACTAGTAGCTACCGACAACTACCAGTAACTACTAGTAACCACCGATAACTACTAGCAACTACCAGTAACTACTAGCAACTACCGACAGCTACCAGTAACTACCACCAGCTACTAGTAACTACCAGTAACTACTAATAACTACCAGTAACTACTAGTAAATACCAAAAACTACCATCAACTACTAGTAACTACTAGTAACTACCAGCAACTACTAGTAACTACCAATAACTACTAGTAAATACCAATAACTACCATCAACTACTAGTAACTACTAGTAACTACCGACAAGTACTAGTAACTACCAGTAACTACTCGTAAATACCAATAACTACCATCAACTACTAGTAACTACTAGTAAATACCAGTAACTACTAACAACTACCACTAAATACTAGTGACTACCAGTAACTACTAATAACTACCACTAACTACTAGTAAATACCAAGAACTACTATTAACTACTAGTAACTACCGACAACTACTAGTAACTACCAGTAACTACTAGTAACTACCGACAACTACTAGTAACTACCAGTAACTACTAATAACTACCACTAACTACTAGTAACTACCAATAAATACCACCAACTACCAGTAACTACTAGTAACTACCGATAACTACTAGGAACTACTTGTAACTACCAGTAACTACTAGTAACTACCGAGAACTACTAGTAACTACCAGTAACTACTAATAACTACCAGTAACTACTAGTAACTACCAACAACTACCACCAACTACTAGTAACCACTAGTAGTTACCGACAACTACCAGTAACTACTAGTAACCACCGATAACTACTAGCAACTACCAGTAACTACTAGCAACTACCGACAGCTACCAGTAACTACCACCAACTACTA
Source organism: Porites lutea (assembly GCF_958299795.1). NCBI lineage: Eukaryota > Metazoa > Cnidaria > Anthozoa > Scleractinia > Poritidae > Porites > Porites lutea. The sequence goes on from NC_133208.1 coordinate 20,518,139, forward strand.
GTAGCTACCACCAGCTACTAGTAACTACCAGTAACTACTAATAACTACCAGTAACTACTAGTAAATACCAAAAACTACCATCAACTACTAGTAACTACTAGTAACTACCAGCAACTACTAGTAACTACCAATAACTACTAGTAAATACCAATAACTACCATCAACTACTAGTAACTACTAGTAACTACCGACAAGTACTAGTAACTACCAGTAACTACTCGTAAATACCAATAACTACCATCAACTACTAGTAACTACTAGTAAATACCAGTAACTACTAACAACTACCACTAAATACTAGTGACTACCAGTAACTACTAATAACTACCACTAACTACTAGTAAATACCAAGAACTACTATTAACTACTAGTAACTACCGACAACTACTAGTAACTACCAGTAACTACCAGTAACTACTAGTAACTACCGACAACTACTAGTAACTACCAGTAACTACTAATAACTACCACTAACTACTAGTAACTACCAATAAATACCACCAACTACTTGTAACTACTAGTAACTACCGATAACTACTAGGAACTACTTGCAACTACCAGTAACTACTAGTAACTACCGAGAACTACTAGTAACTACCAGTAACTACTAATAACTACCAGTAACTACTAGTAACTACCAGCAACTACTAGGAACTACTAGTAAATACCAATAACTACCGATAACTACTAGTAACTACTAGTAACTACCAGCAACTACTAGTAACTACCAGTAACTACTAGTAAATACCGACAACAACTAGCAACTACTAGTAACTACTAGTAACTACCGATAACTACTAGGAACTACTAGTAACTACCAGTAACTACTAGTAACTACCGATAAGTACTAGTAACTACCAGTAACTACTAATAACTACCACTAACTACCAGTAACTACTAGTAATTACGAATAAATACCACCAACTACCAGTAACTACTAGTAACTAATGATAACTACTAGTAACTACCGGGAACTACTAATAACTACCAGTAACTACTAGTAACTACCAGCAACTACTAGCAACTACTAGTAAATACCAATAACTACCGATAACTACTAGTAACTACTAGTAACTACCAGCAACTACTAGTAACTACCAGTAACTACTAGTAAATACCAATAACTACCATCAACTACTTGTAACTACTAGTAAATACCAGTAACTACTAATAACTACCATTAAATACTAGTAACTACCAGTAACTACTAATAACTACCACTAACTACTAGTAAATACCAAGAACTACTAGTAACTACTAGTAACTACTAGTAACTACTAGTAACTACCGACAACTACTGGTAACTACCAGTAACTACTAATAACTACCACTAACTACTAGTAACTACTAGTAAGTACCAATAGCTATTGGGGAGAAGACACAATACTACATACTACACAGAGTGTATATTACCGGTGCACTTGTGGCTTTCCACCATGAAGTATATACCCTCTCTGGAGTTGTAGCAACAACCAAAATGGCGATTCGGTGAGGTTTGGAGTTGTGAAGCTTTGTCCGACCGAAATAAGTCATTCGCAACCATGGCGTCCATTACTGGACTATAGATGGAAAACTGCGGGAAATAATGCGCCTTTGGAAGTATTTTCCAGTGCAAAAATCGTCCTTTTAACAACTGTTTTGGAAACATCTTCCATCGCAGAAGTGATATCGAGTCGTGCAAATTTACTTCAGTGAAGGGTTTATCCTCTAATCGACGAGTATTTCGCATGACTTCGGCAAGATTTTAAGACAATGTATGGAGAAATGGAGCGTACAACGAGAGATAAAAGTGGTCACTTCGGGAAGTAAGTAAACCTACTTCTAATTAGCTATTTTTAACCCAGATGCGAAGGTTGCACAGCACTTAACATGTTTCGAGTCGTGCACTGAACACCCGTGAGCTCATAATCGATATATTTGAAAAAGTTTCCTTTTCTCCATACATTTTCTTATACGAATTCGCAGCCATTGTGGCCTTGGTGCGCACGCGCAACCGCCATCTTGTCCCTAATTTCTGGCAATGAATAGTTACAAAATTTTAAGGCTTTTACGAGAGCAAAATATTGTCAAATTTCAAAGGCCTAAAATCACATCCGATACATGATTTCAAACAGGAAAAGATATTCCACATTAAAAAGCAATCTCTAAGCTTTCAAAATATGCTTTCAAAACTCTGGACAACATATGAAATGAATTTTTGGGAACGCAAAATTCACGGAGCACTTGAGTGTAATTTGACCTTTCTGACTTGAGAGTTAAGAGGTTCGGCGCGACACAAATCAATCCTCCAACAAATGTTTCAGCCAAAATACGTTTAATTTAGGCAATCTCAAGTCCCACAGTAATACATAGATGCTTCATATACATTAGGTGGAAAGTTTCATGCCCTTTTCTCAGCCGTAAAGAACTATTACTCTGGCCTTCAGGTGCAGTATTTGAACTGGCTTCGCTATGTAAAATGTAAACATGTGGGACAAGTTCTTATCACGAAACTACACAAGTTTTCAAAATCTACACCAAATACCTATCCTTTCTATTATATACTAAGGTCTACAATTTGTTTGTTTGTACCTTGTGTCCTTGTTTGACTTCATTTCCGCAAAGAAACTGAGACATGGAAACTACAACAAAATTCCGGCTCGCTCGACATGTCATGATTGCGTTACGTAAACATGACACACAGCGATTACTTCTGATTTGTGCAAAAAAAATCCATCTCTAACCTATATGTTATAGGTATACCATTGAATGAGCAGACAATCTCAATATTTTTTTCTTACCATGCAGTTTTACCGATCTCAGGCTTGTGATCCCCGAGCGTGTCTAACCGCGATATGTAAATAACGTGTTCTTTCTAGTTGTTTGTTCCGTTGTTTGTTTTAGTTCAACACTTTTCCCCCGTCCTGATAGATCCGTCAGGTTAGGAAATAACCTAATGCGTTTCGCAATAATTCTGCAACACGCTAAGTGGTCGTGTAATAATACAATAATTTAATAATACAAGAATTTATATAGCGCCATTTCCGTGAGCTCAATGGCGTAACGGCCAGTATAACCGACTTATGTATCTTAAAAACGTATACAGCAAAAACCCACGTATAAGAACCTAGATTTTATCTAGTTGCCTTATTTAATAGGTTCTTATAGAAATGGTATTTAGTGGGATTTTAGGCTACTTAGGTTCTTGAATAGGTTCTCAATTTGATCGGGGCACTAGCGATCAGCATAGATAACTACTACAGGGCATATGTGATATGAAATATATCGCTGTATTAAATGATTATCTAGAATACAGTTTAGATGATAGCCATACAGCAAATGAATCTTACTTACTGAAACCGAGACTAAACTTTTTTTCTGTATTTTCGTCTGTGCCTTCATTTTTGTAAAATAAAAACCTATTGAAGATTTAGGCCAAATAGTCAAAATAGGTTCTTATGAAAAAGGGGGTTTAAAATGAAAATTTTAGCCTTAGACTATATATTTTGTAACTTTGTTTTTCTGTAATTCTTATTTATCCACATAGTTTATTTAGTTACTTTAAAATATTATCTGTTATGACAGCTGTAACCTTTCCTTTCCCCCCGCCTCGTCTAGCTTTTGCTATTTGCGGACGGAGATGGCAAAATGATGTGTATGAAAATAAAGTATAGTGTGCGTGTTATACGTGCGTTTTTTACTGACAGTGTATTTCACAATAACAGCTAATGATATAATAATTATAATCCCTTATTGCATTTCAAAAAGAAGGACACATATCAATATTAATAGTAAGAGGGAATAAAAAAACAGTCCTTCGTGAACGCCATGGCCTATGTCTAGCGGCCCTCAAACACTAAGCCTATATCAGACCGAGTTCGGCTAAACATTGTAACCCTATGACAGGCTAAACTCTCAAAATACCTCCCAATCCTAGGGTCGCTATTTTTAAGAAGCTACCGAACTTGACACTTCATTTGCTTTTAAACTGAGTTGCAGGAAATTAAAATTTTATGCCGATATCATTATTTTGCCCTTGACTAAAATTTTCAACCAAGTGCTCAGACCAAAACTTTCTAATCTCTTTTCTTTCCCATTTTAACAGGATTGAAAACCATACTTCACTGCGGCACATGCCCATATAGACCATTTATGGCAGTAGCGGCCGTGGAATTTTTTGTTTCGCTCGAAAGGCCAGCTTACTCTCAAAGAATTAGAATCCTTCTAAATTGGACTTGGGTCTGAACGTTGGACTCAAGTTCAATTTAGAAGGATTTGTATGGAGTCATCAGAGCATAACTGGGCTAATATCTCAGAGAAAATTTGCTCCACAATACTATTTTTTGGCGAGTAGGCCTCTTGGATGTTCTTCTTTCAGAATATCCTGACAAATCCCACAATGTCACAAATTTAATTTTTTGTGAAGTCACGTACACTTTAGAACTGTATTGGGCGACAGCATAAAGAGCTGGGGCAGCTGTACCACTTTTACTAGTTTAAAGTTGTACATATTATTAATAACGCTACATAAAAGAAAGAAATATTCAAAAGGAGGAAAAGTGCAGCCCAAAACGCTCTTATCCTATCAAACGTGCAAAGAGTTCAATACCAATCAAACAAAAACTGAATCTTACGAACTTTGTTATCAACACTCTAAAAAAAGGAGAAAATGTACACTATCTGTTCATAACTAATGAGAGCTTAATATATAGTGTGTCATGTGTATTATGAAAATACTCATTATGAAGGTATTGGATGCAAATAGATAAATTTCAAGTTTATAATTATAATCCGTAAACCAATCACAAAGAACGGAAAGATCTGCGACGTAAAGGAAGCTGTAATCATTTACTTGTTATATAAATTTTGTTCAGATAAAAAATTTTCGATCTCCACATGCAGTAGAAAATATTTCCCAGTATATTTAATACCCTAACAAATGGACAGACACTGTTAGCTGAATTACTTCCATATCTCCATTTCTTTAAGCTAGAGTTTGGAACTGTTTTATTTTTGACTAGACCTCGGTAAGTAATAAATTCAAATTAACTTGCTTCTTGGCGTAATTGAGCTACTAAGTTACCTTTTTTTAAATAAAAAATGAGAAGAACGCCTACGGTAAAGACAGCTACTTCTCTCATTAAACGTAAAACACAGCGGAGTTCAAACCATTATTACAAAGAATATCGCAAGCTTCCCCTAAATTATTTCATCGACCTCGTTTGGATCCTCCCCGTAGTGGAAAAAAAGAATCACCATACGGAAGGAAAGGTATGAGATGTGAATGAAACCAAGAGACTCCTTTAAGAGACAAATATCAAATATATAAGGAATGGAGAGACAGACTCTTTTATTTATCTACTCGGATATATCTCTACTTTTTGGAGTTATGTTGGGGTTATGTTTTGCAACTGTTTAATTATTGACCAGACTGTAAAGAAGGAATTATCTTCTTTTTTGGTGTTTACATCATAGTTAATGGAGGTGACTGGTTATGAAGCCCGGCAAACATCAAAGGAGCAAACAAAGATGCCAAGATTTATGTTGGAAGGTCCACGACCCTGCACAATCTTTTGTTTTGCGTTCATACGTTATGCATGAATTACGTAACCAGCACGTTTCTATTGGTTAGTTCCTCAATACGGAGTAAACAACTATTGTGTTTTGTGCAGGGTCAAGGCCAAAAAAGAGAACAAAAACATACAACAAAGAACTTTGTCGGGTTTCATAACCATTCCCTCTATTAACTATGTTTACATGAAAAACTACTTGTTAACATTTTTCATAAATGAGACGAACACCTGCTGTAAAGAAGGCTACTCAGTCCCCCAAACAAAAACAGTATACTGAAAAGCTTTTCAGTGGTACAAAAAAAAGAACATCTTTACAAGCTTTTCCTGAATTCTCTCAAAGAATTCGTTATGGAACATTTGCTTACCAGGGAGCTCGTTGTAAGAGCACAGCATTTAATTTGGATTGAAGCAAGTTTCCTTGCTATCATCAACATAACAGCCATCTCCGGAAATATTTCTGTTTGCTACGCCGTGTATGGAAACCAAAGACTTCGTTCGCTTGCCAATATGTTTGTTGTAGCGTTAGCTGTCAGCGATATTCTAATATCGGTCTATTGTATGCCTCTTTCAGTGGCAGCTCTCAGTCAAGGCCGATGGATTTTCGGGACCAGTGTTTGTCGACTCCAGGGTTTTGCAATGTTTACGTTTTCATTGGCCTCTCTAAATACCATGGGGGTTATTGCAGTTAGCCGATATTTTTGCGTAGTGAAACCAACGAGGTACATTGTATTATTCCGGAGGCAAAGAATTGTGATGTACACATCGGTAGTATGGTGTATGGCTCTCATTGGTTCAGTGCCTCCGCTAATTTTTCAGACAGGCGGATACACTTTCCAACCTGGAAAAGCAATGTGCATGTACCCATTCCCAACTAACATTGCTTATACCGCCTTCATCGAATGTGTGTTTGTCGCTGCGCCCTTTACACTCATCACTTTCTGCTGCGCCAAAGTGTTCTACACAGTGTTAAGATCAAATCGTGTTTTCACGCAAGAAAATAACCCTGAACAGCTCAGAGCAAACGTCGAAGAAGCTAAAGTGACCAAGACGTTAGCTTTGGTCATGGCCAGTTTTTCCTTATGTTGGCTTCCTATCTGTATTATTGATTACATCGACGCAGCACGTGGAGAGCCCACTTTGCCACGACAGGTATATCTTACATACGGGTTTCTGGCCTACCTTAGTAGTACAATCAACCCATTTATATATGGCGCTACCAACAGGCGCTTCAGACGAGAGTACAAAACCATTTTGAAAAAGATAAGTTTGATCTGTACTTGTGGTCATTGCAGTTGTGGACAGAAACGAACGTCCGATAATCCACCAGATTTAGCGGTGACCGAGCTTTAAATTATGTAAAAACAAATGTGGAAAACAAGATGTCAATGTTAGACAAGTTCAAAGCCTTTTGCGGTGATGCAATGGGACCTGACAAGCTTAAAACGAAGAGTTGACGAAAGTGCGTTGGTAAAAGAAATGGTTTTACTGACAGTGTAGCATCACGGACCTGCATGAATAGCAGCTTTTTTGCTGGCACGGTCCACTGGACTGGATCCATTAGGAGGAATTGTAGTCAATTTCTTTCTGACATGTTTCGTTGTTCGTTACAAATTATTATCAGTCAAGGACATCACTTACATTTAGAGGTATTTTTCCACTTTGCAGCCATTTCGCTTACTTAACGTGCTTAGCCTACACCTCTGTACCCGAGTTGTCTTCACTGCAGCTGATTGTAGCAGGTCGAGAGGAGATGCACTCCTTTGTTTTGAACAAAGTGGTGCCGTATTTAATTTCTTTGCATGTTTTTATTTTTTGCTGGTTTTATAACCAAGGGTGCACGGATTAGCTGATGGCAAAATTGCAAAACTACCAAAGGACGTCAAAACCAGTTTAATTGGTTTTGATGTCCATCTATTCTGACGGTTTTCTGTTTTGAAACGCAAGCCCTCAAGCAGATTACTGGGGATGTCTCCGTCCTTCTGCGAAAAAATAAGGCCGTACTCTTTTGCCATACCCTTTCCAACCCTGAGAGGGTACTCCCTATAATGGCTATAAATTAAGGCTCCGAAAGCAGGAATTTCAAATGACGGGGTATAGGAAACAAAAGGGAAATCCTCTTTGAGATATCTAAAAGGGTTTTTTATAAAAAAAAATTTCGAGGAGATGCTATTCTCTCCCACTTTGCAATAAAACTGTCGCGCTTCGTAATGAATTTAGTTTGTGCAACCTGTAATAACAGGCCATCGCACTTTGTTATAAAACAAGTTGTCGCACTCTGTTATAAACGTTATTAAACTTTTTAAGTTGGAAAAGAAATGAAGCTCTTGAATGATTGATGTACAAGAAAAATAATTTTCGACATTGTGGTAAGAATTTCAATTAGAATAGATGGTTTTTCAAATTCTAATATAGCATCATTCTTATAAGAGAGTACGAAGCCTTTGTTGTATTAGGAATAAAGTAAAGTTATTTTCAAGATTAAGAATATATATCTTCATAAAATGAGACCTTAAAATTAAAATACCTTAAAAGTAAGTTGAGTTTGATCGTCCGGGTGAACGTAGTCTTGATTACCACTGTTGTTGTTGACAGTGACTGAAGTTTCGACAACCTGTGAGGTAGTTAGGCCCAGATACAAATTCACGAAAAATGGCTTAAATATGTTTCCGGAAATTCCTCATCTTTTTTCTAAATATCTAGAAAAATTTCTAAATATCTCAAAAATATCTGGCTTCATTTCATATATATTACAGTAAAAAAACAAAAATAAACAAAAAAAGCCGCTCATCTAAAATGGCAACAGAAATTTCAGCAAATTTCAGGAAATTATATCCTTGTACAGCATACTACAAAACTCTAAGCAATTCCACATAAAGTCAGCCTTGTTTACAGCACCCCTCGGCCTACAAGAAAACTAGGGCACTGCACTTTAATACAGGCAGAGATGGTGAAAGACCATTAGGTGCTGGAGGTCTAATAGGGTCTAAAAGGGACACTAATGTATAGTTTGCGCGTGGCTTAAAGGGTTCGTCATCAGCCATTTTGTTGAACATTAACCACATTGCGTATATTATATAAATGGAGAATATAGCTGAATCTGTTTACAACAGGCCCATGTGTGGAGATTTGTTTGAATTTTTGTCACTGAAATGCCCATACCCTAATTGACATTGAAGTAGCTTCCTAGAAAAAACATGATTTCAGTAGTACTTTTTCGTAACAAAATTCTAAATATCACAATTTTTTCCTAAATATCATGAGATTTTCTAAATATCCCAAAATCTTCTAAATATCTTAAAAAATATTTAGATACTTTTATCTAGGCATAGCGGTAGTCATCTTCAGAGTCAAAATGAGCTGTATCACGCCAGTTGATGGTATCATACTCTGGTTATTGACCTGACTGGTCAATTACGTCGCGATGTTATTGGTCGTCTGTCAGTTACGCCGTAATTTTGTTGGCTATGCAAACTCGTAATGTAATTGGTGCGCTTCGATCCGTCTATTGTTGGTCAAATTGTCAGTTGTCCAGTTCTTCTCTCGTAGTAAGTTTTGCTTGATTTTGTCAATAGGTCGCTTTTACGGTGCCGGTAACTGTGGACTACGATTCAGTGGCGTTTGTTTTAAAATAGTAAACCAACTTTCTAAAGTAAGTCGTTGACAGTTGTTTGTAGAATACGTAATACATGTCGCAGAGTCCCAGTCGATTTGATGTTTCGTCTCTAATGTGATTGTTGACGTCACCATTTCTCTTCGCTCGTTTGTTTTCGCTCAGTCGTGTACCAAGGTTTCTATCGGTTTCACCAATGTAAGTAGCCTGGCAGTCGCAGCATTGATCTTGTTATGTATACACGCTTTTAATAAGTCTGGGCGCCATCTTGAAATTTTTATTTATGACGTCATTCGTGGAAAGGCTTCAGCCGCCGTCTTTGGGTTTTGACTCGCGTGGGAGTACCATGTCAGGGTGAGAGGCGAAGTCAGACCATTATGAATCGCTTTATTCCATTATTTTCCTATATTAACATTAACAAATACCAGCGAATCCTTTTCGCAGGCTGAAATAATCGTAGTTGTGCGGTTCGTCTTTGCAAGTCATACGGCGATATGTTCGATAACAAACGCAACACTAAGAAATGTGACGTAAGATACCAAGCGATCAGCATATTTGTATTAAAAGCAAGCACGGCTGCAGCGAATTAAAAGGGAGGAGTACTCGACATTAAAGGTGTGTAACTTACTCTTTTTGTGTGTGGGTTCTAATTCGTACTGCTATATTCATCTCTCAAATCTTACTTTTTTGCTAGGTGCGGAAACATACAATCGTCTGTTCTTTTCAATTGCTGACTTCGAGAGTATTGTATTGTATTGTCGTTTAATAGTGGTCGGTAGCTTTTGAAAACGTGCAGCCTCCCCTCGAACCTTATTCCTAAGATCCAAAATAAGGAATTTGATTCGAGGGAAACCAAATACGGTAAAAAAAAAAACAGGAGTGAGGTGTGTGTTGAGCCAAATGATGCTAAGCGACACAGCTTACACTAGTCTGACGCTGAAATTTCTGAACTAGAATCTGAAATTTTAGTACTAAAGGTAGAAGGTACAAAACTGCTAATATTAAGTGAAATTTAACCAGTCTTTTTTTAAGAATATTGAAGACAGCACCACTTTTATCCTGCCCAACCCAAATAACCCCAAAAAAGGTGGTCCCTTTTGAGCTCAGGCCTGTGTGACAATAAAACCTTGGATCAGAACACGCCTTCTCAGGTGTCAAGTTTTATAATGTAAAAGGGCGTTTTATTTCTTATAAACCATTACTTAATATTTATTATCCATCATCCTTCTGTTTGGTAAAGCAGCCAATCATGGAATTGTGCTTGATATCACAACACCACGCTCTAAGACCTAAATATGGATGTATATGTTCATATAAATATACATGCTAAACCAATATTTTTCATGTAGTCAGCATATTTAGTTGCTGCTTAAGACCAACAACTTGCCATTCAATATTATTAGAAACATCATTCTGTGACACGAGAGTATTTTGAACAAACCTTGTTTGCAGTGAGAGATTTTAAGTTTCCATTCGCAAACAAGTGCAATTTACAGCTAGTTAACTTGAACCTTTTACTTTGAAACCACATCGTATTTTTGCTCAGGACCTTTTGATTCTCAATTAAGAATGGATATAGGAATTTTTAAACAACTTTTAAATTGGTCCTCCTGAAAAAAGGAGCATTTGCAATCCCACTCAAGCTGGTGTGTCAATGTCAATTGGGAGTTCAGGAAAGGAGCCATCAAGAGCTATAGGTCTTGGCAAATTGGAATAGTGGTCAACACTAAAGTTTACCTCGGTTAGAGAGAGATGTTTAACTCACCACCCGTGGAACATTGTGTCCAGTTTATTAGTTGAAACTATTGCAGGACTGTTCATTGGTTTAAGTGAATGAAAGAACTAATTTGCCCTCTCTTTCTTTTGGACAGTATGTTACCTGGCTGGATACAAGGTGTCTACAAGGGACACCTTAAAGCCCTCATTTCTCCATGAGCATTTCTCCCTGTAATAAGGATTGATAACATTATATGCCTTATATACATTGCATGAATTAGAGTTCGTAACCAAGGTCCTTGGTTTGTTCTACTGTTGGGAGTTGTACACATTCCAGCTCTTGGGAATTCAGTGAATTCAAACACATAATAAAAACATGTGATTACAGTAACTATTTTCTCCTGCTGCACAAGAGCATTCATTACAACTGTTAACATTGTGAGGCCTTTTATTCTTCCTCAGTGATTTAAAGCATTCCCCTCTTCATAAATTTATTGTCTATATAAGCCTATAATAATCGTCGCGACAGTCATTTTCAAATAAAAATTTGTATCCCTTTTCTAGGGTATTTTTGATATTATTAGCTTTCAGATAGCTTTTTGCTTCTACCCCGGATTTTTTCGTTGCTTGTTCAACAATGTAAATGTAAGAAAAGTGTTTTGGAGAATTCATCCCTGCTCCAACTCTCTTTAGTGGCTACATCTCTAACCAGCAGTCGAGCTGATAGCTTTGTGGATTACTGAGCTACGCTTCCCCAGAGTGAAAAATTATGCTGTGCAAGGTTCGACTGGACTATAAAGGTATTTTATCCAACTTCTTTCCTACCCTAAAACCTATACATAATAACATAAAAAATGGTGATGAAAAGCATAAACTTTTTATCGAGATAGCATTATCGTAGATTTTGAAAGGATCAGAATAGCAAGTACCTGAAAAATCCTTTCAATTAGCTTTTATTAATACCTGATAGGTAATCTAAGTATCCCACGAGCGGTAATAGTTTTCAGCTCTTTTAATAAAGGCCCGCATAAAAAATTAAGAAGTATCAAAACCATTGGTCGATAAAAGAGATTACCTGGAAGAAGTTCAGCTCGTGTCTGTTGACGTAAGACACGACGATTAAGCCAAAACTTTAATTCGCATTTTTTTTTTTGGCATTTAAATCAGCTCTCGTTTACCCTCGATATCACCGAGCATGGAATATCTGTGCACGAAAGCTTTAAAGTTACGATAACATACCCATAAAGACATAAAGAAAATATTCCTCATGATATAAAGTAAAAACATTCTTTTTTTTTTGACATGAACATACTGCAAAATCAACGTCAACAGGGCTTTCATCTTTGGTAGCCATTTTGCCCACGTGTATGATCTTTCCGCGAATGACGTCATTTGTTGAAAATTCAAGATGGCGCCCAGACTTATTGAAAGCGTGTATACTGCTCTGTCTTTGACCCTGACATTAGTAAGTAGCCGTCGTAAAGTGGTTATCGGTTTGTGTGCAACACGTATATTGCAAGGTTGTAGTATACGTGCGATGGTGTCAGAGGTGTCTCTGATGTACGGTATAGTCGCTGTCGTAACAGGGCCAGAGTTGACGTTGGTTTGAGCGTTGGACTACGTTCACCAGGACCATCAAACTCAACCTACTTTTGAAATGACTCATGGGTTCAAACCTTTCACAGTTTTATAAAAATACTCTTTAGGAAGATATTGGATGCAAATGAATTAATTCAAATAAACCCATAAACCAATCACAAACAAGGAAATGTCTGCGAAGTGAATGAAGCTTACCCGACTACTTAAGAGCGGCCGTCCGTAAATATCGCCTGGGGGCGTGCAAAATGAAAAAATCGAAAATCCCCAAACTTTGTCAGAATATAGCTCTAGGTAAACTATTTCTAGAAAAATAACTTTCAGTTCGATTAGATTTTTCTTTTACGCGTGCGGCGACCGAGTCGGTTCGGGGGCTCACATGTTAGGTTTCACCGGCTAAAGGCAGTGCATTACTTAAAAATCATTTAAAAATTAAAGAAGAAACAAACTCTGCTTCTCAAAACCTTTATAGTAAGAGTGCAAATTAAATAATATTTTCAATGTGAAATTTTCCTATTCGACAACAAACTGGATATTTTTCAGATTTTTAATTATTTTACCTAATTTGCTTATTTTTGACAGACAAAATATTGACAAAATTCGGACTCAAAAATCACTTCTTGGTATACGGCTTTGAGGCATAACTTTCCTACAGATAGAAAGAGCAAGGTGTCTTCCTCAAAGTAATGCAATAAAATTTTTGGGCAATCCAACGGGGAAAATATTCCAGCGCCAAATGAAAGTTGCCCTTGAGGTCAAATTCACGCCACTTTTGTCACGGTATTCCAAGGTGTTAAATCAACAAAAATGCTCTTTGGGGCAAAGAATGGCCAAAATCCCCCAAATCTCTTTCAAACGGAACAATACTTATTATTTTCGACCTATCTGCATCTGTTTCGCCAGTTTTTTTTACTTAAATGAACCCGTTAACAGTCAAAATCCGTTTGCTGTTCAATGAATTAACAGCCGTGAACAGCACAGATCAACACGTTTCAATACTGACTATCCATTGCTCATTTAAAAAGAACAATTTAGCCCACGTCAGCTTACATAAGGATATATGACTAAATATATTACTTATCTGTCAAAAACTGAAGAGGTATTGGAAATAAAACCGCTAAATACACGTTCTCTTCACATCCGTTGCGGAGCAATAGGACAATGCGTTACACACAGCTGTGGGGACTTGGGAGAGGAATGTCAGTTGTATGGGTGTGGGGTAAGTCAGATTTGTGCTGCACAATGCAATAAACCCTCCCTGAAACTAAACAATGATCAAATTGAAAATGATAAATCAGGGGGCTGATCAAAAGTAAAACGGACTGATTGCGAAACTTTAGAAACGCAAAAAATATATAGCACCAGGACCAGATACCACATGTGCTGTCTGCTCGAAGAGCAGGAGAGAGAACCTGGGAACGAGGTTGTTGTCTGCTATCTTGGGTTATCTCGTCTGCTGATCTTGAAATATTTACTTTAAGTCTAAAAATGCTTTCAGATAAATCAGATAAGAAAAACTCCACCCTAAAAAATTTTTTCAAAGTAAACGTGTGATAGTTGACTAATTCTTAGAGCCAGTACCAAAGCCACCTTGCTTCCGAGTTGAAGCCAACACTCGTTGACGTATGGCATCGTGTGGATATTCTACGTTTGTTGGAGGGCCCTGTGGAGCTAGCCCTTCAAATCCTGCTGATGCAACGTGTGTAGCACTAGACAAATGCACAAAAGACGTCAAGTCTCACTTAAACCAATATGACTGCTTTGATTCGTCCTTGAAAACGGAAGCAGATCTTCTTCTCGCAAGAGCAGGTAACTGATTTGCACTGTAAATAAATAAAGCCTTTCCGATGAGTTGATCAAGTTGATGCACTTTCACTGCTTGTTATTATATGTCATTCGTTTTATTTTATTTTATTCATTAATATTAATTTGTTTATGCGTGGCACGGCAACTCGAAAGACCTCTCAAAGGCAGCAACGTAGTTCCGGAATTTGACTTACTAACTTTTGATACTAACAGCTAACACATTTTGCGATTACCACAGGATTGCTACATGAATTCACTGCGGCTTCTTTATACATTTTGTTTCAGGGATTTTCGAAGTCGATGATAACCATATTAAAATGTCGATTTGTCCACGACATCGAGACGCCTTTGGTATACGATGGCGTAGCGGCAAAAGAACATGTTCGGCTCCAAAAGACTGGGCGGCGCATAAGAGTAAACAAGTCAAGGGAGATCGGGGTATCACCCTACCACAATGTAAAAGGATCTTTAGGCTCACTTCAGTGCTTGTTCCAGTTGCGTCTCGTAAGTAATAAAGATAATGCTAAGAACTGCACAATCCTCTAGTCCCTGGGAGCTGTGTATGCAGTCGAAAGAAACCCGGCTAGATGTTAAGTCTGGTCTGTGGCGTAGGCTGGGGACTGGTACTTAAAATTTGGACACAATTAGCTGCCATGAACAAAAGGCTTTATGACCAAATCCTAACTCGATGGGGATCAAATGCATGTCTAAATCAATGATTAAAACCACATTCGCTGTGTTACAGACACCAACCAAATTTGCAGTGATTATGGAGATTCCACTGCATTATTTCTTCCGCAGATTTTATCGCTGAATAAAGAAGATGGGAAATGTACTTATGAGTTGTTATTTTTCTGTTTTAATTTTAGCCATTTGTAAAAAATGTCGGCTGGTGCTTGCATCAGGGGCACCTTCATCCCCGTGTGAAACAAAAGAAGATGCCCCCCCTGCAATCGCAAAAGAGAAACAAGACGTCTGCACATCATTTACTTCATCACCGTCCATTACAAAAGAGGATGTTTCTTTCAAAGTCCAACAAGCAAAGGCAAAGGCAAAGGTCTTGTCAGTTGTTGACACTGACGAAACTGACTCGGTAATATATTATTATCATCAGAATCAGAGACAGGATTTGGAATTGAAACAGTTTTCAAATGGCTCCTTCTTGGGACCTCAACGAAAAAAAACCACATGCACACAAAGAAACAGATGGAGGAAGGAGGATTGTTTTAAATTAGATCTGCAATTTGTTTTGCAGTTCAAAACATGTAGAATTAAATCGATGACTAAATTTTTTTTTAAAAATAAAAGCTACAGTTTTCATCATCTTCATCATTATCATCGGCCCAATCATCATCATTGTCATTATTTTGTATTACTGTTATAGTCGCTTATAGCTTCTTAACTCCATATATTATTTTATTATTCTCTTTCTTAATTTGGCTTTCTCTTTTCTTCTTTTCTCTTTTATATTTCAGGACAATGAAAGTACCTCTGGTTTAAGTCAAGCCATGAAAAACCTCGAACTTGTTTCGTTCGACAGTAGCCCTTACGCTACAGAAAGTACCGGCAGCAGCAACGGTAGTGCGAATGATTCATCAATCGAAAACCAAACGCTTCGTCGCTTAAAGCTGAATGAATTTCTAAGTGTATGTGGCAGGGAAACTGTGAATCAACCGAAAAAAAGTTGGGAGCAACTAAGCACGCGAACTAAAAATGTTCGCGTATCTAAAGCAAAAGATGCTGTCGTTGCGTCGTTAGAGGTCATTTCTCCTGGAAACCCGGCAGCCCTATGGGAAGCAATGAAAAGCTTACAGTCTGTAGAAAAAGCCTTGGGCACAGAAAATCAATCTCCGTTGGATAAGAAGTACCTGGAAGCGTTAGCAGAGACCTATCAGAATGCAAGTAGTTGGGACACCCGCCGACAGGTGTTGTCAATAATGGCTGATTTGACACCGTACTCTGTTTTGCAGCAATTTATTCCTTGCATCACCGACTACAGAATCAAAGTAGCTCGCCAACATTCCATCGAGCATGGACGCGGTGTTCCCTTGCCTGCCGCCAAGAGCCCTAGACTCAGGGTAGACGAAATCCAGCTCGATCATTTTTTAAGCTTCATTACCAGTCCCCACGTGGTCCAAGATCTACCGTTTGGCCAACGCTACCTGTACCTATCAAACGGCAAGGTACTCGAAACACCTAATGTGATAAGGTCCATGATACCACAGCGCATAATTGATCAGTATAACCAGTTCTGCTTGGAGACGAATTTTTCTCCGTTCAGCCCGTCCACAATGTTACGAATATTGTCATCGTGTACCGCTACAGTAAGAAAGTCACTTCAAGGACTAGACTACTTTGCCGCTGAAGGAGCAAAAGCCTTTAACGATTTGCTAAAATTAGTTGCAAGGACTGGAGACAGACAGTGGGTCGTTAGATGCGAGCAAGCTCTGAAAGAGGGAAAACAGTATTTGAAAACCGACTACAAGGTAGATATTTGAGAACCATTCATAATATAAACACTGAAAGGGTAATCACATAAAAGAAATAAATATGCAAAGGCGATCAGTTGAACCCTTAAAAATTATTGTAGCTATGCCTACCTTTTATGCTTAGTTACCCCTTTTATACTATTAAATAAATTTAATTGTATGACCGCAGTAAAAGATGTGTGATAAATCGTGTCTAGTTCTTTGGCCAATCATAGGTTGATGATTTCTTCTTTAAGATGTCGAATTCAAAATTTACCCAGAAATTTCAAAAACACAATGAAGAAATTCTTCTTTGTAGATATAGCTCATTATTTTTGTTCTGACTACTTTCTCGCAGGTTCATATCACCAGAGCATCCAGTATCCCCGACCACTGTAGTGCGTACGCCCTAACTGATACAAAAGAAGAGTGTCTTCGAGAAATGTGTGACCACGCCCACGACAAGAGTTGTCCCTTTTGTGATCGGCTGAAAGACACTTTAAAAGAAATTGAGTTGAATTTGATCGAAGCGAACCTGGATGAAGAAGACCGGGATGACGTCATGTACTCGTTTCAGCAAGCTTATACAGCAATAGAAGCTTGGAAGGCTCATCAACTGAGATCTATTCAACAGGATAAGGCCCGCTTAAACATCATAGATACCCTGGTAGAAAGTTCAGTGTTAATCACTCAAGACTGGGCGATGAAATTCTTGCCCCGAAAGTACCGGGAAACCCAAGCCGACTGGTTTGCTAAAAGAGGAATCTCTTGGCATATCAGTACCGTCGTACGTCGAAAGGGAAACCTGCAACACCAAGCATTTGTCCACATTGCGAAGAATTGTAACCAAGACAGTGACGCGGTGGTAAGCGTTTTACGCCACACCTTGCAGCAGCTCAAAATTGACCATCCTGAAACAACAACTGCCTTTCTCCGCCAGGACAATGCTGGATGTTATCACAGTGTAGCCATGTTAGCTGCCTGTGGACTTATGGAGAAAGCAACGGGAATTAAAGTAGAAAGAGTTGATTTTAGCGACCCGCAAGGCGGTAAGGGGCCCTGTGACAGAAAGGCGGCCACGATTAAAGCTCACGTTTTAAGGTATCTCAACGAAGGTCACGATGTGGTCACTGCAGAAGACTTCCGAGATGCAATGCTCTCTCATGGTGGTGTTAGAGGTGTTCGGGTGGCTTTGATCGACATGTCCATCGTGCGTCCAACGTCTCTGCGTGGGAAATTAGAGGGAGTTAGCAGCCTTAACAACTTCTATCTGGGAGACCGAGAGCTCACAGCGTGGAAAGCATTTGACGTGGGTAAAGGAAAGAAAGTACCATGGACACAACTGGAAGGTCAGACATCTTAGAAGCTATAGATAACTAACTCATAATTTGGGCACTAGTTTTGTTATAACGTAGCGTAACTGAATAGACATCAATGCGAACTACAAGAGATAGCTGCAACGCTGTTAATTTTAAAGTAGGTTGAGAACTGTTGTAATTTCAGCATGCCCATTCACTAGGCTTAAAAAGGTAACTACACAATACTTTTGAAGTAACGTTTGTTTTAGTGAGATTGAGCATCCATAATCCGCTACTGAAGTTTTTTGATAAAAAATTCTGAAGGCCTTTCTCTTTTAATATTTTTTTCTTTCGTTATTTAGTTGAAATAGGCCCGCTAGAGGAACCAGTTTTCACACATTGTTCATTTTCCCAAGGAGACTTTCAAGATGTCTCTTCATGTGACAACGCCCAGGCCTCTAATAATAGAAAGGAAGAGTCGCCGACAAAAGAGGAAAGTGTTGTTTCCGCTGACCACGAAAGCCCGCTCTTTTATTGTCCAGTGGAGGGATGCGTAAGCACCTTTCAGCGCCACTATAATCTTGAGCGCCACTTGCATTATGAAAAATGCCAGTTTCTCGAGGAGAAACACAGCCTCTTAGACAAGGCGAAGATGATGTACTTCGAAAAACTCGAAGAAGGTGCCAGTGCACAGCCTTTTGTAGCGGGCTCAGTTGTGGTAGAAAAGAGGGCGGGGCATCTGCTATCACCGGGTTGGGCCCTACGTTCAACTAAAAAAAGTTCTAGATTCAATTTCAAGCAGAAGAATTACTTAAACGAAAAGTTTAAGATCGGTGAACAAACTGGACATAAAACAGACCCGGAAGACGTGGCTAGAGATATGAGGCACGCAAAAGAAGAAGATGGCAGCCGCATGTTCACACCAGCTGAATTCCTTTCACCTCAGCAAATTAAATCCTATTTTTCAAGAGCTGCAGCGAAGTTACGTCAGTCCGAAAGTTGCGATGATGCTGATGAGTGCGATGTTCAAGCCGTTGAAGAGGAAGATGTATACTCTTCTGTGCGCACTCATATAATCCAGGAATGCCAGCTTGTTCATCCAGTCATGTATGACACGTACAATCTGTGTGAAATGTGCGAACAAAGGAAACTGACCAAGCTCAGCGTGTCAATGTTGCGTTTAATATGCTGTTATTTTGATCTGAAGTGCGAAGGTGTTTCACTGAAACGTAAAGCACCTTACGTAAAATTGATTGAGGACCTTGTAAAATCGTGCTCCTGCAACTAATATTATTATTGAAACTTGGGTGTCTGGACTAATACGGAAACATTCACAGCTCCTACTCCGTCCACCTACTCACTCAAATTTCCCACTACAGTATTATTCCAGTTTAATTGCATAATAACAGATAATTAGCATGTCGATACAAAAATAAAATTAATTAATTACAAAAGTACCCTCTTAAATTAGTCCACTGAAACGCAGGATTGTCTCTCGGCTTGTGCGCCTGCGGAGGTAGGGTAGAGCAGTGAGTAGGGATACGGAATTGGGATTATGGATGTTTTCATGTCTTCGATTACTCGCCAGAAAAGGTATAGGGGGAACAAAAGTTTCAGCTAATTAAGAATACGACATATGCCAGGTATCCTTACCTGTACAAGTCGTTTAAACCTTAAATCGCTCAATAGTAAGCTTCCGGTTTGAGGTGCATTACCTGCGCCCCTGTGTCACGCAATTGTGACATTCCGTGAAGTACAAGTACTCGATCGGTAACTCGAAATGCATAGGATGGAAGCCTGTTTGTATACATTGAATCAGCTTTAAAATGGGTAGGTGTATAACTAGTTAGTCTCATATAATGAAAGGAACAATTATTGTTTAATCGTGCGTGAAATATTTTAAGTTCTGGAAAACTATGAAGTTTGAAACGTTTCTCAGTCGGGAGCAATAACTAAGAATTTAGATATTGCAAGTCGATCGCAAATGTCACCTGTTAGCAAACGGTTTCCAATAAAATGAACAATAGAAATCATACAGCTACTTAAAAAGCAAACCTTCTTGGCAAATACAAGGCGTTCTGTGCTACAAAGCGCAAAAATATTTTAAATAACGAGAGTATTGTTGTTTTTGCCCTTCGAATGTCGTGACAAAATGGCGTGTTTTGACCTCAACGGTCGCTTTTGTTCGGCGCTCAAAACATTTTGCCTTTTGGATTGCCCAAGAATTTTATTACATTTATGTGAAGAAGACACCTTTCTCTTTCTATTGGTAGGAAAGGTATGGTCCAAAGCTGTATACCAAGGAGTGATTTTCGAGTCTGAAGTTTTGCTATTTTTTGTCCGTGAAAAATGGGCAAAATAAGTAAAATAATTAAAAATCTAAAAAATATTTAATTTGCCGTCGAATAGGAAAATTTTACATCAAAACAATTGTTTAAGTTGAGCTCTTTTTGGTACGATTCCCAGAAGCAGAATTTGTTTCCTCTTTAATTTTTAAACGATTTTTAAGTAATATATGGTCATTAGCCCCTGAGAACTGCCGTGTGAGCTTCCGAACCGACTCGGTCGCAGCACGCGTAAAAGAAAAATCTAATCGAACTAAAAGTTATTTTTCTAGAAATAGTTCACCTAGGGCTATATTCTGACAAAGTTTGGGGATTTTCGATTTTTTCATTTTGCACGCCCCCAGGCGATATTTACGGACGGCCGCTCTTAAGAGCGGATGTCTGTAAATATCGACCAGAGGTGAGAAAAATAAAATTTTTGAAAAATCCCAAAAACATTATGTAGACTACCCTAGGTATTCTTCTAATGAAGATATAAATTTTAGTTTCATTGGATAAGTATTTTGGCGATACGGCGAATGTCAAGTTCGGGCGATTGACGGCCTCCGCCAGACCGCTTTTTCTGGCCCCTAGACCGGGTTACGAAAAGACAACGATTTCAACCGAATTCAAATATCATCCAACCTAAAAAGCTTCTAATCGTATTAAAAGGGTTTTAATACACATATTGAGAGGTCTTGTTCTTGAATTGATTTTAATTGGAATATTTTATGGATTTTTAAATATTTACAAAATTTTAAGGCTTTTACGAGAGCAAAATATTGTCAAATTTCAAAGGCCTAAAATCACATCCGATACATGATTTCAAACAGAAAAAGATATTCCACATTAAAAAGTAATCTCTAAGCTTTCAAAACATGCTTTCAAAACTCTGGACAACATATGAAATGAATTTTTGGGAACGCAAAATTCACGGAGCACTTGAGTGTAATTTGACCTTTCTGACTTGAGAGTTAAGAGGTTCGGCGCGACACAAATCAATCCTCCAACAAATGTTTCAGCCAAAATACGTTTAATTTAGGCAATCTCAAGTCCCACAGTAATACATAGATGCTTCATATACATTAGGTGGAAAGTTTCATGCCCTTTTGTCAGCCGTAAACAGGCGCGGATCTAGGATAAATGCTGACCGATTTCCTCAACGAGCGCCGAAAACGCAAGCTTCTTGGGGGTCCAGGGGCATGGTCCCCCGGTAAATGTTTTAGATTTTAACTCCCTAAAGTCTCCTCTCTCGGGGTTCCGAGTCACTCAGATAGGATATTGGCCAGTTCCATTTACCTTGGATAAAGCCTTGCAACTTGGAAAGTTTTTTATTTATTAAAAATATATCTATTTAGGAAAAATCTGACCGATTTCCGTAAAACGGTGGAAACCGGTGTGGATCCGCGCCTGGTAAAGAACTATTACTCTGGCCCTCAGGTACAGTATTTGAACTGGCTTCGCTAATGTAACGTGTGGGTCAAGTTCTTATCACGAAACTACACAAGTTTTCAAAATCTACACCAAATACCTATCCTTTCTATTATATACTAAGGTCTACAATTTGTTTGTTTGTACCTTGTGTCCTTGTTTGACTTCATTTCCGCAAAGAAACTGAGACATGGAAACTACAACAAAATTCCGGCTCGCTCGACATGTCATGATTGCGTTACGTAAACATGACACACAGCGATTACTTCTGATTTGTGCAAAAAAAATCCATCTCTAACCTATATGTTATAGGTATACCATTGAATGAGCAGACAATCTCAATATTTTTTTCTTACCATGCAGTTTTACCGATCTCAGGCTTGTGATCCCCGAGCGTGTCTAACCGCGATATTTAAATAACGTGTTCTTTCTAGTTGTTTGTTTCGTTGTTTGTTTTAGTTCAACACTTTTCCCTCGTCCTGATAGATCCGTCAGGTTAGGAAATAACCTAATGCGTTTCGCAATAATTCTGCAACACGCTAAGTGGTCGTGTAATAATACAATAATTTAATAATACAAGAATTTATATAGCGCCATTTCCGTGAGCTCAATGGCGTAACGGCCAGTATAACCGACTTATGTATCTTAAAAACGTATACAGCAAAAACCCACGTATAAGAACCTAGATTTTATCTAGTTGCCTTATTTAATAGGTTCTTATAGAAATGGTATTTAGTGGGATTTTAGGCTACTTAGGTTCTTGAATAGGTTCTCAATTTGATCGGGGCACTAGCGATCAGCATAGATAACTACTACAGGGCATATGTGATATGAAATATATCGCTGTATTAAATGATTATCTAGAATACAGTTTAGAGGATAACCATACAGCAAATGAATCTTACTTACTGAAACCGAGACTAAACTTTTTTTCTGTATTTTCGTCTGTGCCTTCATTTTTGTAAAATAAAAACCTATTGAAGATTTAGGCCAAATAGTCAAAAATAGGTTCTTATGAAAAGGGGGTTTAAAATGAAAATTTTAGCCTTAGACTATATATTTTGTAACTTTGTTTTTCTGTAATTCTTATTTATCCACATAGTTTATTTAGTTACTTTAAAATATTATCTGTTATGACAGCTGTAACCTTTCCTTTCCCCCCGCCTCGTCTAGCTTTTGCTATTTGCGGACGGAGATGGCAAAATGATGTGTATGAAAATAAAGTATAGTGTGCGTGTTATACGTGCGTTTTTTACTGACAGTGTATTTCACAATAACAGCTAATGATATAATAATTATAATCCCTTATTGCATTTCAAAAAGAAGGACACATATCAATATTAATAGTAAGAGGGAATAAAAAAACAGTCCTTCGTGAACGCCATGGCCTATGTCTAGCGGCCCTCAAACACTAAGCCTATATCAGACCGAGTTCGGCTAAACATTGTAACCCTATGACAGGCTAAACTCTCAAAATACCTCCCAATCCTAGGGTCGCTATTTTTAAGAAGCTACCGAGCTTGACACTTCATTTGCTTTTAAACTGAGTTGCAGGAAATTAAAATTTTATGCCGATATCATTATTTTGCCCTTGACTAAAATTTTCAACCAAGTGCTCAGACCAAAACTTTCTAATCTCTTTTCTTTCCCATTTTAACAGGATTGAAAACCATACTTCACTGCGGCACATGCCCATATAGACCATTTATGGCAGTAGCGGCCGTGGAATTTTTTGTTTCGCTCGAAAGGCCAGCTTACTCTCAAAGAATTAGAATCCTTCTAAATTGGACTTGGGTCTGAACGTTGTGACTCAAGTTCAATTTAGAAGGATTTGTATGGAGTCATCAGAGCATAACTGGGCTAATATCTCAGAGAAAATTTGCTCCACAATACTATTTTTTGGCGAGTAGGCCTCTTGGATGTTCTTCTTTCAGAATATCCTGACAAATCCCACAATGTCACAAATTTAATTTTTTGTGAAGTCACGTACACTTTAGAGCTGTATTGGCCGACAGCATAAAGAGCTGGGGCAGCTGTACCACTTTTACTAGTTTAAAGTTGTACATATTATTAATAACGCTACATAAAAGAAAGAAATATTCAAAAGGAGGAAAAGTGCAGCCCAAAACGCTCTTATCCTATCGAACGTGCAAAGAGTTCAATACCAATCAAACAAAAACTGAATCTTACGAACTTTGTGATCAACACTCTAAAAAAAGGAGAAAATGTACACTATCTGTTCATAACTAATGAGAGCTTAATATATAGTGTGTCATGTGTATTATGAAACACGCTGGGCCCGCGCGCTGCTCAAAAGTGCAATTTGGCGCCCGCTGTAATTTCAAGTTCCGCCAGCGGTATACACCTTTGATCTAATATGGCCGCCAAAGCAGAAATCATTTCAGCCACGAGAGCCCTGCGTCCTCTTCGCAATCGAGTGGACAATTTTATCCTTTTCGAAAGTGAAGTTGAGAAAATGATATCCCGTTTGTTTGAGAAATATCGAAGCAATCAAAATTCAATCGAAAGGGTACGAAATTCGTTGCTTGAAGTTGGCTTGGTCATCGAACAAGAAGTTATGTTATGGCTGAAAAAATTACACAGAAGGCTCTCTCCTCGCAAGAAAGCTCGTGATCCATGGACTGTGGTAGTAACAAGGGATTTGCCAGCAAACGTTTTCGGTTTCATTATGGAGATCATAAAGAAAGCACGGTCGAGCTATGGGGTGACCCACTCAGAAAGCCGTAGGTCAGATTGCATTGTGTACACTGAAGAGAATAGACTCATCAGAGATTTGTCTAGACTTTGCGACGTTTCCCGGAATGCAGTTATGGGATATTTTTCAAAGCAATGGAAAGGAGCCAGGAAAGGAGAAGCGAGAGTTACTGTAACAGCTTCAAAACCCTTTACCATATCTTACTTCAAAAGGGAGTCATACGTGCTGATGAAATGCCACTATCAATATATAAACGAGTTTGGTTACACTTTTGAGAGTTAAAAACATTTAATATAACACTTTTTAACAACTGCTCATTATGAGCCTACATCAACTGTGTTATCATAAACAGCACTGTGTTCAGTAAGTTGTGCTTTAACAGGTTAAATGTCTGTTTCAAAAACGTTTTGTTACAAAATTCTCATTATGAGCCATGAAAAGTACAATTTATTGCCCTGATGGCTCAGTCAATTCCAAGCGTGATCTTCCCTTCCGGGCATTCGTCAAGTCTGGTTTTCCCACAGTGGGGCATTTGTCATCAATATTCCGCCCGGGAGCAGGACTGTTGTTATTACTGATTTTCATATTTTCTGCAATTTTTAAAAAGGAAAGCTTTTTTGTAAACTTTATTTAACAGTAAAATTTGTGAAACTTTCCAAATAGTATATTGTGGGACATTGTTGACATATTTTTAAGCCTCGTGGTCAGGTTTTCTAAAAATTTGCTGGCCCCACTGTGGGGCTTTTGCAGCTCTCTGAGGAAAAGATGAGAAATGCCGCAGGGAGGGACGATGACCACGCTTGGAATTGGCTGACCCATAACTATAAATGTATAAATTAAATTGTGCTGTAACGGGTTTAATGTTAGCCTGAATTTCAGCTGTCTCGATCAAGTCTTAGTAAGGGACTTTGTGTCCTGGTGTGCCTCCCAGGATAAAGTACCTAAATGCTTCAATCAGTAGCTAAAAGAGAAAAATAAATGAGTTGAGTCACAATATCCTATTAGAGATGTCTCACTTTGGGAGTGAATTGCTCAGGGAGATGGCTGAAATGCAAACTATACATGTACTTTAAACGTTTATATTATCCATAAATAAAAGTACAAAAATTGTACCTGTACTTTCAGAAATACAAAGTTGTTAAGTTAATAAAATTGCCTCAAATAAATAGTTCTCCTTTGCTTTAAAAGGTACAAGTATACTCTTTTTTACAAATAAATATTAATGTAAGGGTGTTTACAAACATTCTGTCAGGGCTCTAAAGATACTTGATGGGCGAATTTCGTACCCTTTCAATTGAATTTTGATTGCTTCCATATTTTTCAAACAAACGGGATATCATTTTCTCAACTTCACTTTCGAAAAGCATGAAATTGTCCACTTGATTGCGAAGAGGACGCAGATACTTGATGGGCAATTTGGGGCAAAAGTTTCCCCTGCTCAACACTCTGTTGGATGAGTGCCATAATTGGATCTCCACAGAATGAACATTTTTCATCACTGGCATCAGTTTTTTCTAGGTTGCAATAACAGAACCTTGTGTCAGAGAAAACCCTGTTTGGTATGTATATACCATTGTGCTTATATGTACTAAGATCAAACCCTTGTTCAGGAAGCCATACCAGCATTACAAACTCATGCTTAAATATCTCATACCAGCGTCTGTGAAAGAAAGTATTCTCACTGAGTTTTTTTAAAGCAATGTGCTTAGCCTCCCTCCCTTCCATAGTTACAATCCCAAGGCCTTGCCCATATTTCTCATGTACATCTTTTGTGTGGGCAGGAATAATGTGTCCAATAGTCCACACGGTTGGATTTACGGAAGAAGACAGGAACAAAGCATTTACCCGGTAATATTCACAAGCAGCAACACTTAATTGAGTGAGCTGTTCTACTGAAATCTCAAACCTGCTGAATAGTGAAACACAATCCCTTAGTCTCAGTCCAAGATATGCAAGAACTAATAATGTTGTTCTTTGATGCTCAGAATCATTTTCTCCACTAAGCCATCTAATTAGTCTCATAAAATTGTGGCAAAGTAGCCTCGAATCTTTCTCAGTGAATCTGTACTGGAGATCTTTACCCTTTCCTTGTGTCTCATCAAACCAGTTTTTTACTTTCCTTGCCAAACATTTGGCTTTCACCTCAAACTGTAGTGCAGTCACAACCCTTGAGATTATGCTGTCATTGGGGATGTCTGAGAACTTTTTGCAGCTGTCTGCAATATTTGATTTTGCAAGTGCCTCTTTTAACACTTCTTTGAAGAAATATTGCCATGCGTTGTTCTTAACATGTAAAGGTTCCACGTGGGCATGGTCAATCAATTTGCCAATTAAGGGAACAAACTCTTGTCTACTTTTTTTACGCGTTATAAATTCAGTGACTTTGCTACGAAATTGCTTTTCCTTTAGCTGTTTCTCAGACAAGGTTTTTTTAAATTTCTCAACCTCATTTGCAATTTTAATTCTGTCCTCATATTTCCATGGATGCCATAAGCTTGTGCTATCAGTTGCAAATGTCCCCTTCAGGTCTGTGCAGTTGTCTTTTGACACATTTGCAAAGGACGAGAAATATTTTGCACTGTTAGATAGTTCACCACCTAACATGGCCAACATTTTCATGTCATTAGGTAACTCGGCACATTTGAATGTAACATGAAGGCCCTCAATTTCAAAGACTTTGTTTTCTATCTCACAAATTTCTTTGCACAAGAACTGACAATACTTACGCACAACAAGTGATGTTTCCCCACAATTTCCACCAAAAATAATAAAGTTGTCATTGCTCGATGCAACTCGTTTACCTACATTCATGAAACTTAACAAAAAAGAACAAGCTGACTCATTCTTTCCGAATGGGCAACCATCCCCACCCACAGCAATTAAAAAAGTGCCTTCAGTTTTGCCAAACCACAGAAGGGCTTCCTTTCTATCTTTTCTGAGGTAGAATTTTGCCAGGCGTGGCAAGTACTCAACTAACTTTCGAAAACAACCTTGAGTAAGTTCATCTCCGATTGCCCCTGGAAACTCTTCATCGAACCTGTACACATTTCCAATCTCAATTTCGTTTATTTCTTTCACAAGCTTGTCATATGGCAATAATTTTGGAATTGGGCACTTTGGCATAACACTTATAGCTGATCTTCCCTTTGTAGTTTCATTTGGCTTCATTGATAATGAAATTCGAACAGATTGATATTTTCGCTTTCCCATTACACCACTACTATAGAAAACTGCAATGCTTCTTTTTGCATTTTCTGCAGAGCTTTCAAAAGCTTTCACGTTTTTTTTAAACATAGCTGAGGCTACTTTCTCTTTTAATGTTTTCTGACCCAGATCATAATCTTTCATTTTATCTACTTTACATCGTTTAGCTAGTGTGTCAAACATCCCATCAAAGGCTGGACCTGGGTTATTTTTAGATCCGCCATGGATTGCAGAAGCGTGTGTCAGTGTTTCATGTCGTCTTTTTGCAGCTGTTCTTGGTGGCATATTTGATTTCCCATCCACCAAAATAGTTGGGGGTCTTGTTCGTGCACTGGTATCAGTGTTCCCCAATTGTAACTGCAAAGGCAAAAAATTATTATTTATTATTTTTTCAGCACCTCAAAGATAAAGGGGGTAATGAATATTATCCATCACCCTTAAAAAAAGGTTGCTGAAAAAATATTTTGGGGGTTGCTACTCACCTGATTATTTGGAGTGCCGTTAGTTATATCTGCCAATGCTATCCTTGAATCACTGACCTTTGATAAAAGAAGAAAAACTCAATCAATACATTAAAAAAGTGTCAGGTTTAATATTTCTCATCTGCAGGAAATGACAAATTAGAAATTGTTTATCAATAACCACATGTATGTTCACAGTGTCACTTATGACAGTACTGTAAGTTTAATCTTACTAATTTCCGCTAACCTTTGTTTCTAGTCTGTCAATTTTCCTCTTATTTCTATACAGCTCTGCTTTTAACACTCTACATTCCTCCACTGCCTTTTGCCTTGCTTCCTTTCTCTTCTTCATAAAATCAGCAACACTGAAACGGGTGTTTTTGGTGTGTGGCATAACGTGACCAAGTCACCTAAAGAAACAGACAAACATTGCCATGTGTCGAGCTCAAGCATTTTGATCCAGGCAAAAATTCAGCAAAACAAAAAACATAGGATTCTTACTTACATCTCAAAGATGTTATTTGTCCATTTCAAATGCTGTTACTTGGAGTAGTTTTAAATTCTATCCGAGCCAAAACCTTGATAAATTCCCTTTATGACAGCTCGTTCGTCGAAGTCTATTCGCATTGAGTTTACTTACGATGTAAATTCGAGCAAAAACATGGCATATTTGGTATCTACTGAAAGCTCAGAAAAAACACTGCCAAGATTTCTGCTGAATGAAGCACAAAAATTTTCCCAGAAGGCACGAGGACCCGTTAAATATATGCAAAGTAATTCGTCCCCAGTCTCTTATCAAAAACATACTTTTCCCGCGCCATTTTTAAAAACATAAACTTGCAGCTTTTTCGCGCGTCTGGGCCCGGCGTGAAAATACTCATTATGAAGGTATTGGATGCAAATAGATAAATTTCAAGTTTATAATTATAATCCGTAAACCAATCACAAAGAACGGAAAGATCTGCGACGTAAAGGAAGCTGTAATCATTTACTTGTTATATAAATTTTGTTCAGATAAAAAATTTTCAATCTCCACATGCAGTCGAAAATATTTCCCAGTATATTTAATACCCTAACAAATGGACAGACACTGTTAGCTGAATTACTTCCATATCTCCATTTCTTTAAGCTAGGGTTTGGAACTGTTTTATTTTTGACTAGACCTCGGTAAGTAATAAATTCAAATTAACTTACTTCTTGGCGTAATTGAGCCACTAAGTTACCTTTTTTTTAATAAAAAATGAGAAGAACGCCTACGGTAAAGACAGCTACTTCTCTCATTAAACGTAAAACACAGCGGAGTTCAAACCATTATTACAAAGAATATCGCAAGCTTCCCCTAAATTATTTCATCGACCTCGTTTGGATCCTCCCCGTAGTGGAAAAAAAGAATCACCATACGGAAGGAAAGGTATGAGATGTGAATGAAACCAAGAGACTCCTTTAAGAGACAAATATCAAATATATAAGGAATGGAGAGACAGACTCTTTTATTTATCTACTCGGATATATCTCTACTTTTTGAATAGTATTCGGTAAGCTCTACTTGGGAGATAAAAATCGGCCGATTTTATTTTTTAGCCGGAAATCATCGGTCGTTTCTTAGGCGCAGGGCCTCTTAAGAAGGTGGCATAGTTTGCATTTTGCATTTTTTCCATAGTTTTTGTTAAAAATTTGAAATTTCTTAATTCTTTCTTTTTCCGAAAAATGAGCCAGAAAAAGTTTTAGTTTAACTTCTATTTCGAAAAAACCCTATCTAGAATAGTAAAATAATAAACTTAAGAAGGTTGCAAACTGGGTGGTTTTTGTCAAAAATTGGAAATAGGCTAGTCAGTCCATCGTTTTTGAAAAAAATTGCGAATTTCTTTATTCTTTTCTTTTATTCAGAAAGGTCAAGGGACAAGTGTTGGTTACGTTCTATCTCGAAAACAAGACTTTTTCAGACTATAAAAACATAGATTTTAGAGGGTCTAATAATTAGCATATTTCACAGCAGTTCCTAGCAATATTTAAATCGGAAAAATGAACGTATGGTAAAAGGAAAATGGTCGAAAGACAGGATCCTGATTTCGCGTTTGCCCCCCTTTACTTTCACGGTGACATACAGGACTCGCAATAATGTGAAACTTTTGGCGGGAAAGAAGCCGTTTTAAGACGTAATCCATCACGAAATTGAGTAATTTCAATTCATCAGTGGACAAAAACCTTGTCCAGAATGATTTAAGCGATATCGTCTTCTTTTTCACATTTTTCAAGGGCTATAGATATAATTAGTTATCTGTCATAACATTAAAGACTACTCCTCATTGGAGCCTGAGAAAATAAATGTCAAATTTCACAAGAATTGTGAAAACAGAGGTAAACTTCTGAAAATTTCGTGTGTTATACTACTACATGTACATGAGAAATTTCTGCAATTTGATTGGCTTAAAGCAGTAGTGTTTCAGCCTAATTCGAAATACCTACATGTGAAAATTACAAACCTTTTGCAGGTAGTACTATAAACAAGTAATAGCATGATATGTGCGTGATATTTGGCACAAATTACCACTCGTGATATTTCAAAATTGTCTCAAATTTCACTCGCCTAATGGCTCGTGAAATTACGTATAACAATTTCGAAATATCACTCGTGGTATTTATGCCAAATATCACTATAAATCATGCTATTACCTATACAAAGATGTTATTTTGTGAAATTTGACATTTATTTTCGCAGGCTCTCGTCAGAAATTTTCTTTGGTGTTATTACAGATACCTATTTACATTTATAGCCCTTGAAAAACAAACTTGTGAAAGAAGCTGCCAACGATTCCGCCCGGGTTAGCGGGCAAGATCGCAAAATACCGCCCGCTCTCGGAACCAATCAGATTGCTGGATTCCGCCCGCTCGCAAGCTTGGAAAAAAAATAAATCAAGGTGCTTTTAATCCATGGTTTCTGTCAAAAGTTGGGAATAGACCTTTTTAACGATACGGCGGCCATATTGAATGAATTCGATTTAAGGAGTATTATAAGATGCCAAGGGGCATGAGCACATTTCGTTTGTATTTTCGGGCGCTTTCCGGGTCATTTTTTCTAAAAGTTTTCTTAGAATAAGATTGTAATAAGAAAAAAGATCCTTGTGCCGTATTTGGATGTAATAATGATCGCCTTTTTCTAGTTTAGTATTAGAAATATGGTCTTTCACTGTATGTTTCTTGGGAAAAAGGCGATCATTATTACATCCAAGCAAAAAGCGCTCGAAAATTCAAACGAAATGTGCTCATGCCCCCTGGGCATCCTATCATACTCCTTATATCGAACTAATTCAATATGGCCGCCGTATCGGTGAAAAGGTCTATTTCTTCATCCTTTCTTTTTTAGCCAAAATGAGCTCAGAAAATGCGTTTATGAACGTTCTACATCCAAAAAAAGCCTTTCCAGACTATAAAAAAGCATAGAATTAAAAATACCACCAAATATCTATTTTTTCAAATTGGTTAGTCCATAGTTTTGTCAAAAACTTGGGAATTTGTTCATCCTTTCTTTTTAGCCAAAATGGGCCAAGAAAAGTTGTTTATGATGAATACCAAGACAACCCTGTAGGAACTGAACTATTTTCTTCTGCAAAAACGTTCTTTTGTGCCATAAATTGCATAGATGCTGGTCACATGAGTGCAAACGCTTTATACGCCAAAAAATGCCGAAATAAACGCAGCTCGGGTGAGAGGTTCATTAAGTTTATTTAGTTACTTTTTTGCTGCTTTTCCGTTTTTATTTTTTGAGACAACGTCATTGCAATTAAGGGTAACTATGGGGTGAAATTTCATCATATGATGTCGATAATGCCCTCGGAGAATATGCTCGAACCTTACTATCTTTAAGGCGGCTATTAGTGGTAAAAGATTCCGCGATTGATTCCAAAAATTTAATTACGATCGAGTAAAATACTGAGTTAGACGTTATTACGTTATTAAGCGATATATAAACGGAAACTAATTCAATTTCATCTCTATCTTTTCTAAAACAGCTGAGGAAACCATTTTTTAATGGCCTTGTTTATGTCGATGGAGTTCAGCTGTACAAATTTGAGAGATATTGCTTATTTGAAACTGACAAATTCAAAGCAGTTTTGCAATGAACTGGCTATCAGATCTTTGTTGACCTATAGCACCCTATATCTACACAGTTGTTTGTGTCTTTTTTCTATCAGATCTTTGTTGACTTACTGCACCCTGTATCTACACAGTTGTACGAGTCTTTCTGTGCCGTGTAATTTCCTGACACGGATTATCCTAGAATATAATAATACACTTGCAGCTACTTGCTTTGAAAGAAAACTTGCTGGAAGAGAGAAGAGAACTATAGATATACAGTCTTCTCAGTTGGAGGCTCTGGATCTTAAGAAATATTCACATTTTTTATTTGCCTATGATAGGACAGTTTCAAATAATAAAGTATTTAAAAATTTTGCAAACAGCGGGTAGAAAGAGCTAAACGCTGTGCATATGCATGTTATTGTTGACGTTCACCTTGTGTTTCTCTTTCGTGAATAAAAAAGACTTTCTTCACTGCGTTTTTCACATTTTCACGAATTTCTCGACATCGCCAGTAATAAACCAAAGGGTCTAATGACGAATTCAGTAGAGCCAAGAATACGGCGACGTGATCATATAACAAAAACGAAACCCCTCGCAAATTCTGGAATGTTAACAAAGTAGTGGATGTGAGAACAGGAAGGAAACACGCGAGGAAAATAGCATATACAAATAAAGCATTATAACAGGCTTTCTTTTCGCGAAGAAGCTCCGCTGCATGGGAATTCTGAAGCTGAAGCTGAGTTTGAATTTGATTCTGGTGATATCTAACTGCTTTGTAGAGATGACCATACGCAACAGTCATTAATAGGAATCCAGCAAAGTTAGCGACTGCAAATACTGTACGAACATACTGAGGGAGAAGAAGTAAGATGACGGCACCCACCCCGCTTGTTGACCATACAGATACCAGCGCTACAGCAACACGCTTGGGAGTCACGAGTTCGCGATATCGGAGGTGAAGCCAAATGGCCAAAAGTCTATCGATTGCAATGGCGGTGATATTCAGAAAAGACGCAGAAAGGAAGCAAAATATTAAGAAATAACTTGCATTTAAGACTGTTGGACAGAATGGAATCTCCCCCGTCGATGTCGAGTTTAACATTATCGCGATTAAAACAGCAAAGCAAAGTTGTGAAAACAAACCCACAGCCAGATCTGAAAAGGCGAGGCACAAGAAGAGCTTTTTGATGTTGGCGGTTATCGATGACGCTTTCCACAGGGCACGGATAAGCAGGAAATTTCCAATTACTGCCATCAGCGAAAACACCAGGTTTAAAACACAGAAAATTTTCATGAAATTTTCTTGACGTTCAACAAGTTCTTCCAATTCGTTTAGTCTAGACTCACAGAACCTAGAAAACATGTTGAAACTATTGACTGATGACCGTATTCCGATCCGCCACAGCAATATGTGCTTCAGTATACTCTTTTGTCTTGCAAATGACGTTTATGAGCAATTACAAACATATATGAAACAAAGTTAACGCTCCCCCGCATTTGTTTAATAATTGGGATAATTTAATAACCGGTTGTCGCGTATTCGATTTTCAAGAACAGCACTTGACGTAAACTATCTGAGGGTCAAACTAGTTAGCAAATTTAGAAATAATGGTAATTCTCTATACTTTTCACTCCGGACTTGAGACTGGCGTTTTTGTTAACCCCTCAGGCATTTATATGTTGTATATTCATGCTGTAAGTATAAAAGACGTCAAGAAAACCCTCCGGCATTCTATGTTTGACCTTTGAAACTGACTTGCAAAATAACACTCTTGAAAACAAATCAGCCCGTTTCCACCACAACGAATTGGAAATTGTTAACGAAAAAAGTGTTTAATTGATTGCAAAAACGTACAAGTTAAGTAAATAATGTTCTAGACCCAGGTAGACTACTTTTCGGTTAATGGATACCGTGGTGGAATAATGCCAGCTCTGAATGAACAGTGTTCGTTAATCAATTAATATGCCCCTTTTCCTGTAAATTGAAAGCAGTCCTTTTATCAAAAACATTTTTTCTTTGCCTCTCCTCTTCATTTTTTCCCTTTTTGCCTAGCAATTTTTTAGCCAGGGGTTAGTTTTTAGGCTAACTGTGCCTAACACTTATACCTAATATATTCAGGGGCACCCCACGATGGTTTCCTCCAACATACGTTGAAAAACACTTTTTAGGCTATCAAAAGTACTTTAATTTAGATCTCTAGAAATGCATTCTAAGCGGCGCTACAAAATTTTTATCTGTTCGGTCATCCTAGGGGAACTTAAGTCTTTTCGAAATTACAAGGGCTTCAGTATTATTTTCCCGAAAATTTTAGGGGCAATTTAACGTTTCACGAAAGTGAGAATTTTTCTGATTCCTTTCTCCATCACATTTTAGAATCTGAAAATTTTAGGTTTCCTTTTTCTAAGAAAAATAGTGTAACCTGAGTAGTAATATAGAAAAATTAAACTTCAGAAACTCGTAGGGAATTTATTCAGGGATAAGCTTCGAAAATTGTACATGAAGGGAACGTTCGCCGTCCTCAAGCACAAGAAAATTCTAGGCAATATTTCAGGGGCACCCAACGAGGATATAGTTCAAAACCACTTAACATAGCATTGTTGAACGTATTTTAGTATTTAAACGGTAGATATAGGCACATTTTTATCCCCTAAAAACTTTTCATCTGTTCGGATTTCCTAGCTGAAAGTCTAGTGATCCGAAAATTATAGGGATCAAAACTTACCTTTTCGAAAATTTCAGCCAGGAAAAGGCTCCCGAAAATTCTGGGTAGCCTTTTTTAGGGTAAATATCCGTTTAAAATGGGTAATTATACCATTTTGTAGATGTTCGAAAATCCTAGGAGAGGCAGGCAAGCAAGAAATTTTACAACAAATGTTCCGAAAATTCTAGTTCTCAAATCGTCTTCCGAACAGATATTTTCCCGAAAATTGCCGTTGGGTGCCCCTGATATTTGCTTCTCCGAACAGATATTTTACACAAAACAGTCGTTGGGTGCCCCTGTATGTTGACCTGAATTGTATACTTCTATTAATATTCCGTTAAATTACTGAGAGAGGCTTTTACCTAAAAGCCTAGTGGTTTCCCTTAGGCTTCCTTGTCATTAGCTTTTCAATATTCAAGTACTTCATGTTTTGCATTGTGGCAAAGCAATGAACTTGAAATTTTAATTGCGAGCGTGCTCATCACACCGAATTGCCAGCGAGCAAGCTCTCCTATTTGGGCGAGTGAAACGAGTCTTGGGAGAACGCGCGAGCGAGCAGCGAAGCCGCGAGGGGCAGAGGAAAGGAGAAAATTTATGAGAGATCGTTGCAAGGTTTCCTTTCCTCGGCCCCTTGCTCGCGCGTTCTCGCGCGGCTCGCTTCGCTTGCCCAAATAGGAGAGCTTGCTCGCAGACTACATACTGAATTGAAAATTGTACACACTAATGGTAACAAAGTAAGAGAGGAATAAATTAAAAATTAATGATCTAGACCCATGTAGACTGCTGTTCTTTTAATGGATACCTTAGAGAAAAACAACCGGCTCTGACTGTGCAGTATTCATTAATTAGTCTTTTTGACATATCTTGAACAAGAGTGCCACCTGCTTTTTTCTCACCAATGATAGCCAGATGTTTTTTGAACTGGTCTCGACGAGAAATTTCTTGCAATATGTAACTGGATGGCCAATGGAGGTAGCGTTAAAGACTATGTTGGTGTCGTGTTGAACGGCACCGTTTTAGGGAACGAATTCGGAGCCACTGTCCACGCAACATTGTAATAGCAAGAGTAAGAAAAGCCACTGCTTTCCCAAAAGAACGCCACAGTGCAATTCGACACATCACACAACCCCAAAATAGGCCAATATTTACACCTCATTCGATTGTTGGTTCTATAATAATACTTACCGATTATTGGAGGAAGCTAAGGGCCTGTTTACATGGAGGTGGGGGACCCCAGGTAGGTGAGGTAACCAGATTAGGTGGGATAACCCGTTTGTCCAAATAATCTCTCATTTTAATTTCATCACGTTTACATGATAGGTGGGGTGACCCGCCATAGTTTACCTCACCTACCTGGGGTCCCCCACCTCCATGTAAACAGGGCTTAAGTGTGATCTGAAGAATTGTGAAGATCGAGGAGGATCCGCTGAGACCGAATATCTTTGATCCGCACAATTCTTCAGATCATACAAAGGTCGAACGCAATAATTGTTTTATCATATATTTATTCCAAATAAGTCTTCTAAACATGCTTACCCCGACCGATTCATTTATCTGTTCCACGGCAAATCCAGGACATGAACCAGCAGACATCCTTCAAATAGCAGTTGTCATCCGTCAAGTTCTATTTTTGCTGTTGTTGTTTTTAGGTATTAGTTAGGCGATTTCTTCTTCGCAAAATATGTCAGATTTTCCGCCATTTCCTCTAGCTCTACCGAAACAACTGAGCAAACGCAACCTTAAGTGTCGACAGAGTTTATCGGTTCTCGTCCCCTTTCCTGACGACATCCTGTACCATTGACGTAATTTTACTGGATATCGCAAACACCATCCAAATTTGGTCAACGCTACCTGGCTATGAAGAATTACCCGGGGGGTTTAATCTTTTTTTCGAGCTTCGGAAGCGCAGAAAACTGCAAAGGGGCTTAAAACAGGCAATAGGCCATTTTACAGTTGTGGGCTTGGTGCCCTAGCCTTTGAGAGAACGTGAGGCTGAGGTTGACCTTGTTTTGATACAAACCTCATTCCTTTCATAATGTAAATTTTGCTTAAAAATACTCGTTAGCATAAGAAAGACATGATTTACATAATAAAGCAGGAAGGGTTGTATCAAAACAAGGTCAACTCCAGCCTTGTTTTCACCTGCAACTGTAAAATGGGTTATTGGTCATTGCTACTGCAATCTACGGTTAACGAGAATCGAAGCATGTGGCATGTGTCCGGCTTTACTCTTTTCATCTTCCCCCGCGCGGTTGTTATTTTTAAGCAGTGGAGGCCTAGGAGAACTGCAGAGTAGAAAGTATCCGCATGGGATTTTGTCACGCGCTGTAGCAAATTATGTAGATTTTAATAACCCTTGTCGTTAACAACGCATTTCACGGTTCATTTTGAGCCAACAGAGCGTTTTCAACCACATGGCCAGAGAAAGCGTTTACATTAGAAAAGAGTTCAACTCCCATAGGATTGGTTTGGAACACAAACATGGCCGCTGTTTCATTGTATTGGAACACCAATATGGCTGTCGTGACGTCATGTGAAAAGGGTCTGTTAGAGCCGCACTTCCTTAGGGGCTCTTTACCTGGAGGAAGGAGGATCCTAGTACCAGGAAGATCCTAGAAGGCGGATCAACTTAAGTTTACGTTGGGTCTACATGCAGAATTTTCTATTGTTCGTCCATGTGGTCTAGTACAACAAAAAAGAACATTGCTAGGCTTCAAAAAGTTCAGAATTTTGCGGCACGGATTGTGACTGGCACAAGAAAGTATGAGCACATCACGCCGATGTTAAAGGAACTCCACTGGTTGCCGGTTGCTAAGCAACTGGAGGTTAGAGACATTTTAATGGCTTTCAAATGTATAAAGGGATTAGCCCCACCATCCTTGTGTAATAAGTTTTCGACAAGAAGGCAGATGCATTCTAGAAATACTAGGAATAAAGATAAACTTCATGTACCATCTTTTAGATCAGCAACAGGTCAGCGATCTTTCTCATATAGGGCTGTTCAGCTCTGGAATGACCTTCCAGAAAGTTTAGCAAACATAGAGTCATTTAATGTTTTTAAGAATGCGATTAAAGGACGTGCCCTTAACGAGTTTTTAAGCCATTGATACTCAATAGGTGTAATTATGCATATTTTATATTTTTTAAATAGTATGGTAATGTTTTTTCACTTTCAAATGTTTATATTGAATTTCTATTGTTCATATTAGATTTTATTGTAATTGGTATGTGAAAACCCATTTTAATTGGATGTACCAATAAAGTTGATTTGATTGATTTGAATTTTGGTCCGTGTGGTACCCAAATATAGAATGTTTGAGAAGGAATTAAAAATGGCAGGCGACAAAAACAAACATACAATTTGGGCCCTTCTGCTCTCTTTACTGGCGTTAACAACTTCCTTTCAGCAGAATTATCACAATAATCAGCTCGTGATAACGCCAAACGAAATGGTCGGCCTTTATTGCCGTGATTAGCCACTGAACGACCCGCCGCTATTTTTGTCTGTTTTTTTCCCCTAGTACTAGGATCTTCTTAGCGAAGGCAGTTTATATGGTGCTGGGATCTTCCTTCCTGTCAGCTAGAAAGATCCTAGTACTAGGAAGATCCCAGCTCTAGGAACAAGTACAACCCTTTGCATGTAAACCGAATACAGAAAACATATGGTGCTAGAATGATCCACCTTCTAGGATCTTCCTCCCTTCATGTAAACAGCCCCTTAGTTTCGGATGATTTGCGATGTATCTAATACTTACTTTCTAGTCAATGAAAAAGAAAAGTTTGAAAATAGATTAAATCTTTAATTTTTTTGCCCTGAAAAAGACATATTGAAACAGTAACACTAGAATGTCTAAGATGATTTCTCTGTTTTTAGCTCTAATGTTAATCGGTTTAAACCGACATCATTTTTAAAACACTGCAACCAAAAGACTGGTTTTCATGGAAAGACACGGACTACTGACAAGTGAGCTTTTGCTGTAAAGTCATAACATCTTCAGTCAAGGTGGTTGATTTTGAAAGAAGCGTTCTGAAAGAAAAATAAAGACATGAACGGTTATCAGCGTATTAAATTTCTCCTTAGTTCCTAGTATAGAGCATAGTTAATTAAAGTGGAATGGTTGGGAAAGCCTTTGTTGTAGGTTTTTGTTAGCTGTTTTGGACCTGACCGTGCACAACGTTCAATAGCATTCCTATCATTCCTATCAAGTTATTGGCCAATAGAAACATTGCATTATTTAATACAAAGGATTGTGCACGGTCAGGGAGCTTTCAACATAAACTACAGCACCGTTGTTTTCAACTTTGATGTTTGCCGGGTTTCCTAACCAGTCTCCTCTATTAACTATGTATAGTGACCAATATGATTTTTTTCCTTTCAATACCAGTACACACAAAAAAAAGGTTATGAGAATTTAGAAAAATAATCACCTAAGGGAGACCTCTTTGATCTTTTATCAGATTCTCTCAACTAATTCTTAACGGAAATGTATAGAGACCAGTCTGGAGAATTTGTAAGTGGATATTATGGCTTAAAGGTTCAAATTCAGTGTGAACCATTCGCTCAACAAAGCCGAGCTGTGGACAAGTCTACCACTGAAATAGCAACTAATCAATAATGCCCAAGGTGGTCTCAACTTACTGTCAATAAAAGAAACCCTATTTGACTACTACATGTAGGTTAGTGTTGTTTACGGCTGTGGAAAACAGGGCTCAAGAATGTCTGTTCCGGTAATCTGGGACTCGTAGATTTTCTTGGCGTGCAAGTAACCTTTAGAGCTCGCTTGACCAGTTGGCAATTGCTCAGGCGCCTAATTATTAAGTAAGACAAACTAGCAAAGGCCAGGTTAAAAGATAAGTCCAGGACTGAACGCGGTCGTAAAAATTTGCCAGCCAATTTTTTTTCCCAATTTTAGCAAAATAAAAAATGATTCACAAGAACATTTTGTGAGACAGATTCCTGCAAACATCGCAAAAATAGCCAGAATAACAAATTTAACAAAATTCTAGACTTATAAAGGGAAAAGGCAAAGAAGGGCCTGGAGAAGTCCAGAAATTTCGCAAAAATATCAAGAATTTTTCTTGTTATCCAAAAAGACTGAGTAACAAATACCACAAAAAAGTAAGAATAATTTGTTGCTAAAATTGCGACAAAAATTTGCCCAATGTTTGCTACAGCTTGGAATCCTTGTTGAATTTGTTATTCTTGTTATATTTGCTATTTCTTTTATACATTTCTGACAGCAGATCTAGTGCCAGAACGAGTCGGAATTTCAAGGCTATTTTGTCCACAGAACTCCCACTCGTTCTAGTTACCAACCAAAGACGTAAGTGACAAGAGTGGTGTGACTGGTGATGAAACCAGTGGATCAATTTAGGTTTCTGGGAAATTGCCCACCTACCCTCCCGTAAGCCAACATTTTGCCCTAGGTGAGAAGTAAGTGTTAATAGACCTTTTTACCGATACGGCGGCCATACTGAATTAATTCGATTTAAGGAGTATTATAGGATGCCCAGGGGGCATGAGCACATTTCGGTTAGCATTAGGTAACATCGGCTGAAGTCAGATTGTTTTCAGTAACATTACATGAAAAACAATTCAAGTCCAACTTTACTCTGTAAAATAAAAGTGAAATAGAATAACTCTACCGTGATGCTTTGAACCCGGGTCACTTGCTTAATAGCCTACATTCATATCCACTACACCATCGGGGACTAGCTGCCAAATCCAATAATTTTTAAAATATACATGTTCTTTTATATGCCGTACCCCATTACAATATTTGAAAGCTAACCGTTTTCAGTTCAGTGCTTAACCCTAATCACTGCAGATCAGTGCTTAACTCTCTGTGTTCTCTCCATAACTGGCGCTCTGTAGTTTTGGTCTCTTCAGCTATTCTAGCCTCATTCTACATTCCAGTCTCGTTCCATTATGAAAATAATGCGTTGTGTAAAATTCATAAGGTGTCCAATCTGGCTTCACTCGATGTTATCTAATGATAACCGCACATTTCGTTTGTATTTTCGAGCGCCTTTTCGGGACATTTTTTCTTAAAGTTCTCTTAGAGTAAGATTGTAACGGGAAAAAATATCCTTGTGCCGTGTTTGGATGTAATAATGATCGCCTTTTTCCCGAGAAATATACAGCGAAAGACCAAATTTCTAATACTAAACTAGAAAAAGGCGATCATTATTACATCCAAACACGGCACAAGGATCTTTTCTCCCATTACAATCTTTTTCTAAGAAAACTTTAAGAAAAAATGTCCCGAAAAGCGCTCGAAAATACAAACGAAATGTGCTCATGTCCCCCGGGGCATCCTATAATACTCCTTAAACCGAATTAAATTCAATATGGCCGCCGTATCGGCAAAAAGGTCTATTTTAGCCTAGGGGAGGGGTAGGTGGGCAAACTCTCACGTTCAAACCGAGGCTAATTGCAAAACCTTTCTTGTGAAAATGAGTTTTATTTGCATAAGAATAAAAAGTCATTTTCATTTCAATGGTTTCGCTCTTAGCCTCGCTTTGAAATAGAGGCTTGACGAAACTCGGAAGTGGCCTCTTTAGAGGTTGTTTCTTTTGGTGCGGTTAGGGTGAAGGGTTCATTTACCTGAACAACTTAACACGTTCCACGCTTTCTTCAAATTGTCGGGCTTTCTTAATAGCCACCGAAGTAACCTAAAAAACAAGTTATACCATGTTTAATAAATGGGCGCACTCAGTATGATTGGTCAGAAAGAGTGCAATACTTTTACTTAGGAACTTTTATTTGTATAAAAAGAAACTCAACAATGCAGTCGGTACATTTTTTGAGTAAAATATTGGATGACAAATGTAAAGAGTTCTTAACTCACCTCATCAGGAATGCCAGCCAATCCAGCGGCATTGAAGCCATAACTTTTGGGACATGCGCCCTTGACGAACTTATACAGGAATGTTATCGTTTCTTTACCATGTTCATTCTCATTTTCAACCATGCAGGCCTGACAAAAAAGATCGATAAATATTGTAAGGGAAAATCGTAGGCTCGAAAGACTAAAATTATATTGCTAGATATTCCCAAATAGAACAAAGTCAAGAATATAGTTTAAAACAGCCTTGAATTAAATGTTCTTTTGCAAAAACCTTTTTAAATTCCTAAAACAGTGAAACCCCACCTTAAGGCTACCTCATTAATACAGTCACCCGTTAATACGGCCAAATTTTTTGGGGCTACTGGTGACAGTATTAACGGGTTCCACTATACCTAATGTTAAGCAAATGTTATTGTTTATAGGTATTTTATACGACCTACGTCAGAACTTGTCGATAAACAACGATAAACATTCTATATGGCTATTCATGTTCCAAACTTGTCCCATCAGCTCCCAGGCATGGAAAAATAATAACGTTTATAATTTCATGTCCCCCCGCCCGAACTTCTTTAACCTATAAAATAATATACTTTTTCGGGTTATTTATCAAAGAGAGGTCCGATGCCACAACTTACAAACAAGGCAAATTTACTTAGTATAAATAGTTGGCAGCGGTATGAGAAAAACATCATCAGGGCTCGTTAATGAAGTTCTGTGTAACAAATAAGGTGCGGAAGCGCAAATCTCATAGTGGCTATCAGCCATAGTTTGGTCGGTCTTTTGGTGTCGAACTGCATTTTAGAACTGTTTTGAGGGGTGATATTTTTCACCCAGTTTCCTTCGCAACCTCGTAAATATCCAATAAAATAAACGATAGCGTCCCCCAAAACCGTCCCATAGTGCCACATCACCGACCCAGTCTCAGCACAACCTCAAATCGGCTAATCGCACTTTTCGATTAAATGTATAGGGCGTCTTCACATGACGTCACGGCGATAGATTCGAGGACGTAAACGATTACGAAGACATTTAATTTCTTTTCGCGTATTCTCTAAAAATAGACACCCCGAAAGCTTCATTGTACTTCTTTTTTTCAGCACAAAAGTTAGTACGCTTAAGCCGTCACCCGACCGCTAAATTATAAAATTTCTAACATTTAATAACTTGTTTTCCCCACTACGACATTGTGTGGAATAACGACGGCTATCATGTTTTCCTGTCAAAATGACGATGCTTCACGCGCGCGCACTACTTAATATTGGGAAAATCTCGTCCTTGTTTTAGAATTTAAAGCTTTCCGATTCTTTTCGACATTCTCGCTAAAACTAGTAGTATAATAAAGACGGCTGTCATGTTTTCCCGTCAAAATGACGATGCTTTACGCGCGCACACTACTTAATATTGGGAAAATCTCGTCCTCGTCTTAGAATTTAAAGCTTTCCGATTCTTTTCGATACAATTAGTGTCCCTGAACAATGAAACAGCAGCTATGTTGGTGTTCGAAACAAATCCTGTGGGAGTTGAACTCTAAACTTGTGTAAACGCTTTCTTTTTTCCAATACATTTGCATGATGCTGGCCATGTGAGCGAAGACGCACTATATGTCGCGATAGACCAGAAAGGGGGTGGGGGGGGGGGGGGGGGTGGGAGGAGTATATTTCCTATTTTATGACATCAAAAGCACTAGCATGTGGTTTAATGATTAAGCGAATTTCAGAATTTCTTACCATATGACCAAGTCTAACATTATCATCAGTGGAGAATTCCTCCACAAGTGAATGGTAATGAGTGGAAAAGAGTGTCCTACATCTGATGTTCCTTGAAAGTTCACTGACCACTGCGCATGCGATAGCTGTCCCGTCATACGTAGCGGTTCCTCGTCCCAGTTCATCCACAAGAACAAGGGAGTGTCTTGTTGCGTGTCTAAGAATTGTGGACGTTTCGCTTAGCTCTACAAAGAATGTACTTTCACCTAAAAAAGAAAAAAAAGCAA
This sequence comes from Porites lutea, assembly GCF_958299795.1. Taxonomy (NCBI): domain Eukaryota; kingdom Metazoa; phylum Cnidaria; class Anthozoa; order Scleractinia; family Poritidae; genus Porites; species Porites lutea. The sequence continues at coordinate 20,561,947 of NC_133208.1, forward strand.
GGCTTTTACTAACGGTTTCCACAATTTACGCACTCCATAAACATTGAACAAGACACCACAGATATTCAAACTTTCGAGGACTTCGGTGTTCAGTTACCTGATAAGATTCTGTCGTGAGCACCAAGCCTGGTGAATACGCGATCCACAGGTGTCAGGCGACATTTTTCAGCTGGAACGTAACAACCCTACAAACAAAAATCATCACATTTTACTACTTTTTAAGACCGCACCATTGTTTCCCAGTTAAGACACATTAAAGAAAGGACAGATCAAATTTAGCCAGGGTTAAAACAGGAAGGAATCAGGTTAGACACATCATATCATTTACAAAACTATAATTCATTTGTAAAGACCTCATTTATGCCAGGCCCTTAAGGCTTCCTTATATAGTAGCATTGTGGGTATCCAACTTGCGGCTCGATAGCATCGGAAAGCGAATCATGCGGACGCGACTTGAGAAAACTATTGCTCGAATGAAATGTTTTTCGGAGAGGGCCAATTTTCACACCAGACAGAGAGTCTCCAATAACGATCCCAGAAGTCTTTGCAAAAGCTAACTTGGCCTAGTTTCCTTGTCGTTTGTAAAGTGGTGAGTTAGGGTTGATTTCCACTGTCGCACAACTTTTCCGTGCGAACGTACGTAAATTTTACATCCGTAAAGGAAATAGAGGAAATGTATGACTGAAAGGCCACGTGTAAACGTAAAAGTCGAGCGAGCTTCAACTTTTACGTACACGCGTGACCTTCCATACATTAGGCTAATTTAGCAATAGGACGGGAACGTCAGTTGACGACAGAAAAGCGCGCGGAAAGGACTAAACACGACTTCCAGTCTCCAATTTGCCGCTCCGCCATTGGTCAGGCCAGTTGTTTGATTTGCGCGCGCCGTCGTCAATTGACGTTCCCGTTCTTTTGCTTAATCAGCCTATTGTTTTTCGGAGAGGGCCAATTTTCACATTAAAGTGAGCGTTCGTTTCTCTCTGTGGTACTCTTAAATCGAGAGATCTGGTTGACAAATTACCCTGTGCAGATTGATTGAGGGTAACCAAACCAAAATGGTGACTCAATGGAGGATAATGGACACCACAACGGCCTTGTTGACCAGAGAAATTAGTTGTTGTTGTTGTTGTGCATGGGGGGTGTTCGGGGGCGGACGTGTTTCTCTGACCTCGGACGTGGTTTAGACCTAGTGAACGTGTTTTTTTTATTTCTTCGCCCTTCAATCGCTTTGTACCGTCTCTTTCTTTATTTCTTCATCTATTTGTGCCTGATTTTTGTCATTTAATTGTGTGCTTCAAGTCTGTGCATGTGTTTTTTGCTTTTCTTTTCCTTGTTTGCTTTTATTGTTTTATACTTGTGCCTCCATGAAACAACTGTGTAGTATAAATAAAGTTCTTGTCTCGTCTTTTCTTGTCTGTCTGTAAATCATAACGTTAATTAAATATGACCAAAACAAAAAGGAACACATTTGAACACTACCACACATGGATTGTGCGCAAGCGTCAGATGCTAACCATGCCATAGGATTGGTGTTCGAGTGTATGCCTCTCTAATTTGCCTTTAGTTCACTTAAGTCTCGCTGGGTCAATGACTCGCCGATCTGCATTTCTTTCGTAAGTTTTAACCTTTAGGAACATACGAGATACGACTTTTCAAAATGGTTTTGCCCTATTATTTTGTAACAGCTACAAAAGATGAAATTCTTTACCATTTGCGCCATGATGACAATCAGCCCCGCTTGTCGCATTAGAGTTGACTTTCCTCCCATGTTGGGACCTGTAACTAACACGCACGTGCTTTGACTGTTTGCCGCTGTTTCATCGCAGTCAATTTCCTAAAAAAAATAAAGAAAAATTTCGTTTGCAACGAAAATAATATATTTTGCTATAAAATTATCATAAGAGGAATCTAAAACTTTTTCACAAAACGCTCTAAATCATGCAATATCAGTATGTAATTATCATACCTACTTTGCAGTTTTCAAACCGCTTAACCATCGGCCAGTTTAGAAACGAATAGAAAACTGGACTAAGTTTACTTTCGCAAAGACTTCTGGGTCTGTTACTCGGGACCCGGAAAAAATTCGGCCAATGATTGGCCAATGGATGACCAGCAAGTCTCCAATAACGGTCCCAGAAGTCTTTGCAAAAGCTAACTTGGCCTAGTTTCCTTGTCGTTTGTAAAGTGGTGAGTTAGGGTTGATTTCCACCGTCGCGTTTTTTTCCGTGCGAACGCACATATATTTTTCATGCGTAAATGAAATAGAGGAAATGTATGAAAGACCATGCGTAAACGTAAAAGTCGAGCGAGGTTCAACTTTTACGTACACGCGTGACCTTCCATCATTAGGCTGATTTAGCAACAGGACGGGAACGTCAGTTGACGAAAGAAAAACGCGCGGAAAGGACTAAACACGATTTCCGGTGCTCAATTTGCCGCTCTGCCATTGGTCGCGCGCCGTCGTCAATTGACGTTCCCGTTCTTTTGCTAAATCAGCCTATTGTCTCTATTTTATTAACGCACGTAAATTTACGCGCACACGCGCGGAAAAATTACGCGACAGTGGAAATCCACCCTTAGTGACTTGTTGTTGGGAGGTCTTGCGCAAAGTTTGAAACCGGTCAAATGTTAAGCTACCTGCAAACAAACAAAAAACAAGCAACAACTCCCAACATTGTTGGCCCAACAATGCTGGGAGCTGTTGCGTCCGTTTGCACGTATCTTTGACTGCGAAATCTTCCACTATTCTCCCCAGCTCTGCACTGCCGAAAAAGCTGAGCCACCGCGCCCCCTTTTCAGTGTAATATTTTTCTACTTACATCTATCGCATAATCAAGGCAAACATCTTCCAAATTTGGTCAACGATAGCTGGTTGTGCCGAGAAATTTATGCCAATCGAAAACGGAGAAATATTTTGAATGCATGATAACGAATGACTTAGTGATGTACGCTTGAGTTTGGACTTAATACGTTTCATCAGGAACTTAAAAATGTTTGTAGAAAAGATGCCAATACTTACGTCTTTGATTCCCACAACCGTGTCATTTGGGATGAAATCACCGCCGCTGAAGGTGCGAGAAATACAGGGGTGGCGTCCATCACGAATTTCCAAGAAAGGCTGTTGATTGAAAATAGCTTGATATAGCAGAGCAGTTGTTTACTATTCATCTAACTTAGTTACGCCTTGTAAAATACTTTTCGGGATTTTTCCTGTTGTTGAAGAAACCATCTTTTACGATCTTTTGTATGGAGGAGTTCACGCTCATAGCTGCATCATGGGTAATCAGGGCAAAATGGCGGGAAATTATTAAAATTCATATATTTGATGCTTTCTCTTTGCAAAGAGTAACTAACTAGTTCAAAGAAACAATACACTTAATCTGGAGTGCAAAGACGTCAGTGATCAGTTTTAAAAAAACCTTGATTTTCCCATACATTTTCTGTAATTCGACAGTATCAAAAATACAAGAAATGTATGAGAAAATCAAGGTTTTCTAAAAACTGATCACGGACTTCTTTGCACTCCAGATGTAGTGTATTTTTTATTTGAACTCGTAAGTTACTCTTTTCAAAGAGAAAGCATCAAATAAATGAATTCAGAAAGAATTAGCTGGCTTTGAATTCCAATACAAATCCTCTAATTTCCCGCCATCTTGGCCCGATTACCCATGACGCAACTATGAGCGTGAACTCCTATATTGCCACTTTTCCCGATATGCCAACCGCAACTACCCTTTTTCGGCAAATAAGATACGTCTCCCTCACACCAACTTTTGTCAAGTTCTTATTGGGTCCACCTTAGAGGTTGCTGGATCTCTGATTTCGTAGATTGACCACTTCGGTGTTGCCCCATTACACTTCAGAAATCTGAGCGCACGAAGGATTAAGGAAAATAGCAAGGACGGTTTCCAAGAACTCAGAGTTCAGCCGTTTCTGAACACGCAAATATGATCAGGCATTAACCGCTTTGGCACAAAAGGTTTATTAATTAACCGAGACACTCAATGGAAATACAGATAGTGGAAAATAAAACCCAAAAGCGTGGCCGTCCATGATCAGATGTCACAGCGGCCGAACAGTAACACAACGGATCACTGAGGGAACAATTACTTACGCTACCAATGACAAAAACGTTTCGAGTCAACATGAGTAGGGTTGGTGTTACAGAAGCAACCACGGTGCTACTAATAATCCCTCTCTGTAAATCGACATCATCGCCTGATAAGACCACCAGTGGGCAGGTCGAAACGTCGCGATCAATTCCATAAAGCAAACGATAAACGAACCTTCCATACACATCCCAAAATGAACGCAATATTTCACTATACTTAAGTTGAACTGCGAGTAAACATCAAGGACAAGTAATGAAAGCAAAATTTTTTTCATTCCCCTTCCTTGATACCTCACAGCTGTTAGGAGATCATTGTACCTCATCGTCACTGGTCTTCATTATTCAGCTTCATCGTAGCTTCAAAATAATAGTCACTATCAAAACATAACAGCCTTTTTCATGTCGTTAACAAATATCTACCTGAAAATCTCCATCTGATATTTGATCAGGAAGAACGACTTCTGGTCTGCACATTGGACCATCTCCTTGAGAACTAGAAAAAAAGGCAGGATTAGTATCAAGGTGATTATTCCATTTACACGTTGAGACATGATCATTTCTTCGACAATGCGAGTCTGTACATGAAAACATACAACGATACGATATTTTTCCTTTCACTTTGCACAGTTCAAGTTCACGTGTGTACAAGAGCCAAAAACGCAAAGTTTGAACTTAGGAGGACACGTGCGGACATGGCTTTGTTCTCTTGTGAAGTGAACTACATAGACGGAAAAGCTGTTAAGTTTACAAGGCATGGACGTAATAGAGGTCAAATAAAATAGTCGTAAACTGGGGCAAAATTAGTAGTGTACCTGAATGCAGCAAGGCTGATCAGCGAATCCAATACGGCCAGACACTGAACTGCTTTGTCCCAAGTCTTATACCTATCATTAAGACACCACAACACAAGAATCATGTGGTCACACCCCTAAGACTGCGTAAACAAGTTTGAGAGCAACAAAATAAGAGTCTACTGCGATAACAAGAGACCATTAGAATTGCACTACTTTGCAACAGAGAACGGCTTTCAATTTAGTGAGGTCAAATCCAAGTAACGACCCTGGCCAATCAAGATACGCACAGAAATTCAGATCAACAATCACTGTGCATCTCGAAGCTAACGCAAAGCGCGGGAAAAAGCACATGAGTGAGGCATGATTGGTTTTGGTCCTACTCGTGACTGGTTGAAAAATGGCGCAAGATTTATTCAGCCAATCACAAAGAGTGGCAGAACAAAACAAGTCAATCGCGAACACTCAATGGAAACCGAAATATTTCAGTGGAATTCATGACTTACTCTTGGTCAAACTTGTGAAACACATGTCTCATGGTATCCTTTAAAGCTTCTTCTCGCCTCTCCTCTGCATCAACTAACTCAGCCAGTTTCGCTTCGATTTCTGCAGTCCAGTACCGCTTGAATCCTTTTTTCTGCGACTGCAGAGTATACTCATCAGGAATCTTGCGGATGGAATCGGGAACTTCAAGCTGATAACGGTTTTTTGCTGGAACGGACAGAAAATGGAGTTAGTTGTATTTGTTTGTCTGTAATCGTATGAACATGTTTTGTGGTTCAATTTCATCCTTGGTTGAAATTTTACTTTCCTTTTTTGTGTGATTAGCCCCTGTTCTAAAGCACGTACTCGTCGTGTCTGTCAGCCCCGAAAAAACTACTTCTATAGCTTTAATAGCTAATCAGTTAAGTACTTTCATCTGGTTGAGGGTTCACTGTGTGTGGAGAATTAAGTGTGAACATGGCAGAAGGAAACTCTTCTGTTATTCTATCATCCGAGATCCGTTTCCATCGATGACTTAGCCTTTCGTGCAGACATTACAATAATCTAATAATAAAAATAAATGTTTGAAGAAGGATTTCTTGCTGCCTTACCTGATCCCCAATACGTGACCTAGAAAAGAAAGGAAAAACAAACAAACAAACAAACAAACATTACTCAAGTACGTTGCAAACCTTTGAGATCAGGATTTATGATCCAAGATCACTAGAATGATGGTGAATCAAAAGGTATCGATGAATTCTTGTCTACATGGGTATCGCAGCTCATTAAAAAGGATTCCGTTCCTTAAAAGGAATTGAAACCCACGACTCTTACATTAGCGGTGCAGTGCTTAAACCAACTGACCTATAAAACGATTTGAGTTAAGACCTAGTGAAAGTGAGCTTATATAATCTTTTTCTAAATCTCCCAACTGATTGGACGAGAACGTGTCACGTGTCAGGGAACAAGAAGGTGAACTCAGGGTGTCACGAAATCACTTCTAAGCACTCACCCTGCATCCAAGCACTGAACACTGCTTCTTAAGATACTGATCAAACCAGATGTTTGTCGCTTTAATGTCTGCCAGAGCTCCGTCATAATCAGGATCGACCCCTACGGACAAATAACGCAAAAAAACCATTTGAATGAACGAGAACATCAGACAAGAAAAGGCTTGTTTAACCGTCTGATGTACAGGCAAGTTTCCCTGTGGTACATTGAAGCAAATCCCAAACCTACTCTGTGATGTATGAACCTTAATTCAACCTTAACCCCTTGGAAGTTTACACTTATCCCAATGAGTTGACGTATTAGAATCATTTATGCACCTGACGACGTCATGGCAAAGTACTGTCACCAACTTTTGCCAAAACTTGTCTTAGCAATTGACGAAAAACAAGGGGAGAGAGAAGAGCCTTTTGGGCGCGTCAACGCCCCGAGAATGGTCCAGTGAGAGCTTGTACATATAAGAATTCTTACAAGGTTTCCCCTAAAACAACAAACAGTCCACGATTGTCCTAGAGAGGTTGGTATCAGGACAAATGCCTTCAAAATCTTCTCCAACGTTACCTGGCTTTGGTAAAATGACACCTTCATTCCTAGCTTTGTTGTGGTCAAAGGCGTGCTGAAAAAACAAATAACAGTGCTTGATTCATTTGCAAACAACTAATTAAGTCTTCAGCAATTTAAATGCCCAACTTTCATTTCAAGCGGCTTTGCCTGGAAGACCCAGCGTTTGTTTGAGCCTACAAAACAGTAACTTGCCGTCTTGTTGGTAGATACTAAGCAAAAAAATCATTTATTCATTGTTCTTGACAGCCTGCGTATAACTTTCTGTTACACTTCAGTCACATCATACCTCCCAAAAATGCCTTGGAGGGTACTATTTACAAGTATTTGAGAACTAGCATTCGAGAAAATACAGCATCCGTAAAATTTAAAAGAAGTACACCCAAAGCACCTTGAATGTGTGCAAAAGATCATGCAGTCTAGGAAACTGTCCGGTGGATTTACTTTCATCATCACCACTTTTTTCCGTGACAACCTGAGAAAGAAGTTTGGATCTGAAACAAAGAAAATGCAAGCAATTTTAGCAGGTAACAAATCGTCATCCTTTACAAATTCAGAAATGTGTATCTTTTGGTCGTATAGGTCTCTTTTCAAAAAGGGTTGTTTATTCATTTCAATTTTGAACTATAATTTCGTAGAAGTGTGATGAACTGACAGGGAATTCTGTTTACAAATTGAAAAATAAGCCCCACCTCTCCCTAACCTAGCTCTGCTACCCCCGGTTAAAGAGAATCCTGTCTAAAGGAAATTGCTAGACAAGGAATTGACGCCCTTCTTTACACATACCTGAAGTTACTGACATGGTCCTTAAACAATGTCACTATTTCTGTCGCCTTATTGAACCCTTCCAGCACAGTGAGAAAGTCATTAATTTTGCGTTTGCTGCAGTGAGAAAATAGTAAGGTGATAACATGAGTAACAGTGCATTTAAACGTTAGGGGGCAAGTATTGCTCGTTTTTAGGCTAAGAGACTTTCCTTTAAAAAGCATTCATGGGATCGAATGGATTTTATGAGCACCTCTCTAAGGTGACCTGGTGTATTTTACAGTTACTAGGGCTCATCCTGGTATTTATGAATCACGATAGGCGTAGTTACATGTCATCTCTTAAAGCGCTTAGTATACTCAGAGTAATGAAGTACGTACATCAGAAAGAATAGAAATGACTCGTGTAATGAAAAGAAGTGAAAATCCTTGCTGCCTTTTTTTTTTAAATCAATAACTCAGTTTTTGAAATTGTAGACAGGTATTATAGTAGATATACGGTATACATATATGTATTCTTTCGTTTTTATTTTTTCGTTTTTATATTTTGACTTCTTAAAAGTAGGTAGTTTGGAATGCATGTACGTGGTGGATTACTGGTTTTCGTTTGTCATAAAGTTTGTTAAAAATTTTTAAAAAAGCTACACATGTAACGAGATGTTACAAAGAGTGGAAAGCTGTAAAACTATCACGACGAAAAGCGCTTGCTTACAAGAGATGATGGTTCAGCAATTGTGGTATTTTAGATCTGCGGTAGCTCTCGGGAGATGGTCGCTTACATGACGCGAAACCCCAAAAGGTCGAACTGTAGTCTAAAACTTAAGCTAATTGATTCTTACCTGTATGTGTCTTCATTGTAAAGAATTGCTCGGTGAGCTGGATGATTCTTGTCTCGAGGCAAACTCAGTGTATGGATCCTGTTAGAAAAAAAGCAACAGACTCAGCTTCCATCCATATCTCCTGTCTTTTATTGGTCGAAAATGTGTGATTTCTTGTTAACACAAAAGAAGACCTATTAAGGTTATAACTTACCCAAGTTGCCCATCTTGTTAAAACAACATCAACAACAACAACAACAACATAAGTGAAGGATTAGAACATAAATCGCGCTACGATCTGTAGCTTCTCCAGATACCACTGCTTTTTTTCTAACTTAAGGAAAGAAAATAAACAAATTTCTCCTACTTTTTCAGCAATCTCTCCAGGTCGGGTAACGTTTTGAGAACTTCTTTGGTCTCTGCAACCAATCCTGGATTGGCCATTAAATCTTCAACTGAATTTAACCTGTAAAGTGCACATTAGAGAGCTTTAACACGGACGGTGGCGACGACAGCAAAACCAGAACTACTCAGATGAATTTGGACTTTTTTTTCAAATTTTGCCACTACTATACCAACTCGAAACTGTCAAATGTCGGGGAATTTCCCTGTTGCTGAAGTCTGTGGAATGCATAAAAGTTAAGAAAAGAAAGAAAACTTTGCTGTCGTGTATTCACATCTGCTACAAAAGGTCTCCTAAGGAAATCTAACATTGTAAATATACAGTGATGGCAAAGAAATTTAACCAAAACCTAATACGTGCAAATTGATTTTTAGACACTTTCATTAGTGAAGGGCCATTTTGTTATATCTGCTACTTTGGGTTTACCGTGCAAGGATGCAATGATGAATGGTCAGCACGATATGTAGCCTGCGTCACAGACGTAATCCAGCCCTGATTAGTAACGTCTGCGAAGCACCGCAATATTCTTCTGGACCCCAAACGGACTTAAAGAATTACCGGAAATGCGTTTCGAATTTCAGTTCAACCTGATTGACAAATAGGCCAATTTACAGTTATGGATGGAAGCAAGGCTGACGGTGACCTTGCTCTGATACAAACCTTCGTGCTTTATTATGTAAATCAAGTCATTCTTATGCTACCTAGTATTTTTCAAGGACAATTTCCATGACAAAGCAAAGGAGGTTTGTATAAAAACAAGGTCACCGTCAGCCTCACATTCACTCGAAGGCTAGGGTACTAAGTCTACAACTGTAAAATGGTCTATTGGCAAAGGCTTTTTTAACTAAACAATCATGGCGCGAACTCACATCCTGGTACACATGTGGGGTCCAGGACAAGGATTTCGGCGCTGTTTCGTAGACGGACTTAACCAACAGTTTAGTTTCGTCTGTGGCGCAGGCTTCAATCATTCATGATGTGTTGATCTTTGTTTTGAAAGTATTGGGCCCTGCTAAGTCTCTGCTGCTAAACTACGTGTACAAACAAATAACAAATAAGCTGACTTTGTATTGCTGTACTGTGTACCTGTCATTAATTGCAACTGGGTTACACAGAGGTGCACATAGCCACTGCTTGAACAAACGTTTACCTTGTGAAGGAACAAAGAGCAAAAACAAATTAGAACATATGACACTACAGAAGCAAGAAGAGAACAGGAATTACAGTAGAATCATGATTCCTTGAACCCTCAGCGTCTTGCAACTCTTCATTATTGAAACTAAAACTGGACTCTCTTTCTAAGTAAACGTACCTCCTGGGGACATTAACACATGCTCAAATCTAGCCTCACCACTATACAAAGGTGACAAGCTCAAGTTGAAGTATGAAATGTAATAGAACAGTTAAATACCAAACGCAGTAGAACAGTGATCTAGCCTGTCCAACAAAGTGCCTTCAGAAGTCGCATCGGGTCCACTGGGAATAACATCAAGGTTGATCAATGTTACGTTGTCAAGAATCTGTAGATATAACCCAATTCTCTTTATTGATTTGTTCAACGACATAATAATGATTAAACAATACCTCAAATAAGATAAAAAAAAAGTTAGTGCTTGGACGCTAAATAAACTGTCGAGTTTTTTAGCTCGGTCCGAGCCACATTAAATTGTACTTTATAGTTAAGGACGAGAAGAAGGTAGCACTGACAGTGTAAGACCCCAGTCTTTAAGAGGCTAGTTTCTCTGCCTTTTGTGTTACAATTGAACCTCCATCAAGCGGCCACCATCTACTAAGCGGCCAGTAATCAAAGTCATAAAAAAATTGTAAAAAAGGATTGTAAATGAAACCTTCACTGAACGGCCACCACCCTATCGCGGCCGCGGCCGCATTTTGGCCATCAAACCGAGAGTTCTTCTATTCTATTCCATCAAGTGGCCACTTGTGAGTATCCCAAGGGTGACCGTTCGGTTGAGGGTCAACCATCATTGGAGATTTTCTTGTTTTCAAAAAATCCCTCGGTTTTTCAATAGTCCAGCCAAAACAGCACTTAGTGACCAAAATGGTGCAGAGTGTCTGGGTCAATACAGACATCCTGGCTCTTCAAGCTTAAAACTACGTACCATCATAGACAAAAGTCTTGGGACAACTTTGCATAGACTACGAGTAGTCCCCCAGTTTTCCTCAGGGAGAGTAAAGCGTGCGAAACGCGAGCGAGCGCTCGCGTTTTGCTCACTCTACTATCCCTGAGGGAAAATGGGGGACTACTCGTAGTCTAAATTTTGCATTTCTGGTGCGTTTTCCAATTCACACAGGTCCACCCCTCCCCTAACACAACAAACAATGTTGGACGTGTGTATCCAGAATTTCTTCCGAATTTAACTTTGTATGCAGGGGGGCGGGGGGGGGGGGGGAGGGAGAACTGCAAGAAAATTTCCAAAATGATGCATTGTTTTAAGAGGGAACCGAGAAATAACAGAAAAATATGAATATTGCAGTACTGTCCCAAGGACTTTTGTCCATGATTGTAGTCATGTCATAATAATGGCTATGAAATGTAATATCTCTACTATACCGTGCTGTCTTCCTTTTGCAAAAGTTGCCGTCTGACCACAGCTTGGAGAACTATCCAGAGGAGTGTACTCCTGAATGGAATCAAAATTAAAAAGCAATATTATTATTTCCATTTTCAGACTTCAAGTTACAATGCTGAGTAAGCAAGAAAAAATACTTAATAGTCTCGGTAAAGCTCACAGGCTTGAGAAGCAGAACTTTAAAAGGTTAAGTTAAGTTAAGCTAAGGGACATGAAGAAAACTGATTTGACAATACAAGGATCAACTGGTCTCATCTAACAGTATGCAAGACGGTGAAAGGTTGGTGAAAGGTTTGAACCACGGAGTCATTTCATAAGTAGGTTGATTATGATTGGCCGGGTGAACGTAGCCCTGAATAGGACTGTTGTTGTTGACAGTACGTGACTGACGTTTCGACAACCTGTGCAGCAGTCATCTTCAGAATCAAAGTGAGTTGTACCACATCAGTAAGTTGATGGTATTAAACTCTGGGCCCAGTTGTTCGAAGGCCGGTTAGCGCTTAACCCGGGGTTAAATTTAACCCGGGTTTCTTTTTCTTGTGTTCAAAAGCATTTTCTCGGATAATTTTCTCTCTTATTTTCAGAGCTTCCAATCATCAAATTGTGGACAAAAAGAATTAAAACTGAATTGCTTTTTAAGCTTTCAAATCTTAATTCAAATCTCGCACTAACTCTGGGTTATCTTAATCCAGCTTTGAACAACTCGGCCCTGGTTATGAACCTGATTGGTCAATTAAGTCGCGATGTTATTGGTGTTATGTGTTAGAAAAATGCAAGTAACCTAGGGTACGATTGACTTTGTCTTCATGGACTTACACATCTCTTAGTTAACAGACAGTGACAACATGTACCTCAAAATTTCCCATTGACAAGACTTCTTGATCAATTAAGCATTTCTTCAGATACCTATTTTAAAAGTTTCAAAGCGGAAAAGCACATTAAACTAAATTGCTAAAACAGGTAAAGCTCACGTAAGTGTGAAGTTTCCACAAGGCCTAGCAAACAGAAAAGGGGTCCGAACCTGAAATGACCCTGGAGGTCCCCTCACAAACAATAATCTATTATATAAGAGATAGGTAGCTGCTTATGGGAGCTTGCACCTCTTCTGTAAAATGTTGTAAATACAGGGAAACAACAGAGCACCTCCAAGTCAAATGACTGTTCTGCTGTCTTAAACAATACCTTCTAGTACAAGAACATACTAATCACTGCAAACCTCTACTGTACTGGTTGTGCATTACAGCAGATTAGAAACGAAAAGTCAAAATTGTGATCATGGGAAATGAAATCCTGTCTTTGGCTGGTACATGTACTTATTGATAACAAAGGAAAAACAAAAATTAACTGAAATAAAAAATTAACTGCAATATATACAAGACTGATACTTCTTACCACACTACAGCACCAAGTGCACTGAGGGCAAGTTCACTTCCATCACCTGGCATCAAGCCCAAGGGGTCTACAAAACAAAAAAACAATGTATTACATGTACTGTAGGAGGAGAAGGAAATACGAAAACCAGCTTACCAAAAGTACACTTGGTGTAAATTTTGCTTACTAGTCAAAACACTGGGGGGCTGGCCAGAATTTAGTTTAAAACTACTTCTTTATGATATGCTTCCTGGGTCCAAAACATTATTTTACTAATTTACTAATCAAATAAAGTAGAATAGGATGCCAAAAGTAAGCCACTTTTTGGAAAGGGAATCTCTAACTTCAAAACATGGTAAATTGGGGAAAGATACAGTTAACAGGCAGGTTTTGCCACTTTACAGTAAAGGCAGATCAAGCGTACCCCCAAGATTGCATTAATGAATTGATTATTTGAAAAATTCATCTGTTAGTCGTTGCCACAACCAGTGTCACATTCAAATCTGCATTCCTGCATGATAATGAGCAGCGACTTTTTCACAATAGCTCCTGTTCTTGGTCAGAATGGATAAAACTGTTTCAAAGACATTTACATCAAATTCAGGAAAACTAAGTTGGCAAAAATTTTATGACTACCTCGCGTGTGAATTCACTGCTCATTCATATGCAGGAGTGGAAAACTATCCCAACCAAATTCCAATTCGATCATGAAAGTGTTTCCATTTAGACTGATCACAAGTTCATCAGGTCTTGAAATGTCAAATGTCAGCCTCTCTACATTGTAAATAACACTAGCCTGGCAGTAAACCACAGAATTGCCTCTCTTAAAAGCAGTTGAGGGCCATTAATATCTCTAAAAGAATTTTTTATACACGAAGTTCATCCAAGGCGTATACTACCTCCATCTGTACATTTTTTCAATGCATCAGGCCAACTCTGTAACAGAAAACAATATTATTTTCATTTATCAGGAGTGATGGATGGTGTAAGTTAAAACACAGGCAGCCCAAGCGCACTATTTGTGGGTTCGGGCTTCAGAGGTCATTTGGTCGGAATATACTAGAATTATTAGTGTATTATCTGATGCCAAATAAATGCAAAAAGTCTTAAAGATATGAAGTCTTCTTGTTTGTCTATCTTTACTAGTAGCCTTTAAGATAACGAAAATCGATATTTCTTGCATTATTACATGTGATTCGGGCCCTTATTGTTCGAATTTTATCACATGTATTCGAATCTACAACGCTAAGAAAAAAAAAAATCATGATCACGCGAAATATTAATTCAAAAAGCTCCCTTAAATTTAGTTCATAGCCACTCTGTGTCCTACGGTCGGTTTAAACGCCATTTAGTCGACTTTCTTTCCATCGAATACTGAACACTATAAAAGAAGGGAAGGCTGGAGACCTTCCAACCGACGCTCGCCGCTCGAAGGCCAATAAATTCCAAACAAAGCGACCGATCTCCCTAAAATTGCCACCAGCCAGACCGAAGAGTGTATACCTACCCGTTCGACGAGCGCCAGGTTCTAAATTCGGCTGCATGAGCTCGTGGAGCGCTGCATTTCGCATCGATTCTGGCCAGCTTCGCTTCGCCATGATGCGCAATCTGAACTGTTATCCTACGAGATTTGAATCTTGGAGCTTGGGGACCGCGTCAGATCGACAAAACGTCACTCTCGCGGGGGAGGGTCGTCACTTTTGCCCTATCGCAAACCGACACCAACATAATTATTAGAATTTGTTTCACTTACCATATTTTCCACTCTTCTGAACAGCCAAAAGATTTTCTTTTCTTCTTTGGAGGAAAATCCTCCTATTGTCTGGCTACTTTTGATAACATCGTTATCAACAGACTTTCTTCAAACGCTAGACACACGCGATCGCCACAGGAACCGAAATACACGTGATTTTTACTAACAAACAAGCTACGTGAAGAAGAAAAAAAAATTTTAGGGTAGCTCTGAAATGAACTGTTGTTAAAATACGAAAGGAAATATCGAACTTGAACAGAACTACTGATCCAGACAACTGACTGCCACGAACTGATTTTGTAACCGTTATTGGCAAGATTTAAATCTCAAATCGGAGAAAAGACAGTTGGGGACGTTTTTGGGTTTCATGTGTCATACACGCGTGAGCTGTTTCCGGCCGAATTAAACGCACCGGCTCCCGGACGGTGTCAGTTTGCGATAGGGCATATTCGAACAATAAGGGCCCGAATCACATGTAATAATGCAAGAAATATCGATTTTCGTTATCTTAAAGGCTACTAGTAAAGATAGACAAACAAGAAGACTTCATATCTTTAAGACTTTTTGCATTTATTTGGCATCAGATAATACACTAATAATTCTAGTATATTCCGACCAAATGACCTCTGAAGCCCGAACCCACAAATAGTGCGCTTGGGCTGCCTGTGGTTAAAATTTGTACAGTTGAACCCCGCTATTTCGAAGTCCCAAGGGAAATGGAAAAAAGTTTGAAATAGCGGGGTTTCGTAACCGGGGAAGCGTAAAATTCGTAGCAATGAATCATTTTTTAATAAAATACAGTACAGTATGAAGAAAGACACTGATTAAATAAAAAAAAAGTAATTCAGAGCTCATACATGAATATTTCAGCCGGAAGAACAGTTCACTAACAGTGCATTTTGTTTTGCAATTGAATAACACAGATGGAATTTCTTAGCGGGACACTGCACGTGAGTCAAGCATTGTTAAGTCATTAATTACGCAACACGAGCTCAAATAAAATGCAATACATTTCAAGCTTTGACAAGCTGTGCTCTTATGTACGTACTCTGTTTTTGACAAGCTCGAAATAATGGGGTTGATTTAAGGTGTAGGGAAAGAACGATGGTTCGAAATAGCGGGGAATTCGAAATAACCAAGTTCGAAATAGCTGATAGTAAATGACTGAAATCATAAGAGTAAATCCAAGGGAATTCGATATTTCTTCGAAATAGCGGGGACTTCGAATTAGCCGAGTCAAAATAGCGGGGTTCGACTGTACTTGAAAGTAATTACCTAAAGAAGCTTGCTAGGGGGAAGTGGGAGCTCAAATGTGAATAGCATCATGAAGGTACTCGCACAAAATAGTTGTCTCTACATAGTTTGAGAAAACACCAAAGCATTTCCGAAAAATGTGAAAAAGAATGGACACAAATCATACCAAGAGACAGTTAAAATAGTACAGTGGACAAGAGGAAAAAGGGGTATGAAAGCTTGATTGCAGGGGAGGGGAGGGTCAAGTGTATACAGCTGTATGAATATGGCATGTTTTGTTATGCTGTTTGTCTTCCTTCCACTCCTCTTAACATTCACCACTAATTTTTTATGCTGAAATAGAAAATTACCTTTACTGAATTCTCTGTGCTATTTTTGTCTTCCTTAAAATACTCTTCCTCTGCTAAGACCTTCAGTGTCTTCCCTGCTTCCCAGAATTGTGATCCTGCAAAAGATAGCAGTCACAAAACAACAACAGCTGAAGATAAAGTACTGTCGGCACTGTCAAGTACTGCTTATGAAAAACGAAACCTTGTACTGATGTACAACTACTTTGCTGTACAGTGCAACTCTTAATAGCTCCCTTTATCAGATGGAAACCTGACCAAATGGACACCTGATGTTGGCCCCTACCACTCTCAGTGTTCATACAGATTTTTGACTCCAAAATTCAAGACTTTTTCCAGACTCTTTCCAAACAATAATTTCTTTTTCCAGACTCACTGTTGTCAAATAGGTGATAAATAGCGACCTTACAAAAACACAGGAAGAAAGCGTTTTTACATGATATGCTGCAAACCTACAGGAAAGATTGAGTAAGATTTGACCAAAACGAAAAAAATGTCCCTAATAGAGCCTTTGTTGCAAAAAAAGCTCAAGCCTTTTACCATTTTTCCAGATCTTATCTGGATTTTCCAGACTTTTTCCAGGTCTGGAAAATTGCTGGGCAAATGTCAAGACTTTTTCAAAAATAATTCAATACTTTGAACGAATCCTGCACTCTTCAGCCTTTTTTAGACTCTCTATAAAGCACACACCTCTGTAAGACAGGAACTTGGTGCATGTCCAGGATCATTATACGTTTCTGGGAAACTGCCCACCTACCCCTTCCCTAAGCTCACATTCACACTTAATTCTCATTTGGGGCAAAATGTTGGCTTAGGGGAGGGATAGGTGCAGGGCAGATTACCAGAATCGATAATGATCCTGTGTCCACAGGGTGTCTGTCCTAAAGATGTCGACTGCTCTGAAAGCAAATGTATCAGAAGCAAAGGATGGATTTTAAGCACCTCAGTATGGGGTTATAGATTGTTGTTCCCATCTCCTCCAATAAGCAGGGTATAAAATTCAAGGTCTGGTGTACATAAGGGGTTGAGAAAAGGACTGATGGCCTACCACCATATGAGTCACTAACCGCAACCCCTTCTAACCAGCCCTTAGCACTGAGTGGTAGTCTGAAATGTTATCTGTCTCCCCCCTCGCCATCCCCCTTACCCATAGGGGTCTCTCTCCCTGCACTTCCCACGGGTTACGGGGTGGAGATGGTTGACATTTCAGTCTAACTGAGTGAATAAAATCATTGAAAAAAAGATTCCAAAGTGGTTTTACAAATTAACTGGTTAACACGATCTCATCCTAGAGAAGACATTATGGAAATTTTCAAACGTGGTATATTTACAAGACAGCTTTACTAACTAATCTTTTCAGACTGACAATAATAACCTAGCATAATTATAGTACCTGGTGTCAAATACTCCTTCATGGAAGACATCAGCTCATGGTTAAGAACATGCTGAGTTTTTAATGTTAAACCTCCACGAGGACACAAAACCTACAAAATAATGCCCCTGTTACTGCAAGATTATTTTTGACAAAGGATGTAAACAGGGTTTTCATTAAGAATTCTAGTAGCAGGAGAAAGGTGTAACGTTACAGGAGAATATAATTTTTGAAAGAGGCTCCACATCTGAATAAAGAAGTCACAGGCTACCAAAGGTTAGTTCTAGTTAATTCTGTGTAGTTAATGGAGAATTCTCCAATCTCTGATTCCTAATGAACACCCTGTGTAAATCAACAAATCAAGTCACACCTGAACTGGGGTGTAATGAGCAACCAAAGTCCTAAGGCGAGAAGACTGACGATCATCTTGAAATTGACCAATCTTCAAAGAAAAACAAATCACTGCATAGTAGTCTACTATCATTATTAACAGGTTACATGAAAGCCCTCCATACCAACTGACAACAAGTTTGCAAGCCCTATTGTGAAAAAACAATTGACTTAATTGGCAGAGCTGGCGTGGGGGGTCATGGGTTCTTTTCCCGGGGCCAGACAATACTCAGGTCTTGAAATAACTGAAATATGATGGCATAATGCCTTTGCCTTGCAACTGGGTAGACCTTTCCATGGCTTGGATGACTACATAAAATGGCGGCTGGGTCTCCAGTTGTTCCCAATTAGTAATTTTGTGCCAAATATAGTGACACTTATTGACAAATAAAGTGCATTTTTTGTACTTACATGGAATTTTCCAATGGATGTATCCACAAAGCAGACACCATAAAGACTCTCTCCTCCTGAGACATCATCAGATCCCTAATATAATAATATTCAAATTAATAAACTGTTGTATGCCATCAGAAAATACTGCACTGGGCTGTGCTATAGCATCGCCTGATGGCTTCTAGTAACTTACTATGAGGAATGAAAAATCTTAAGTGGAGTGAGAGAATAGGAACAGTTTTATATGAACAACAGGATCTGACAAACTAAGTCAGCTTTGCACAAAACATATTTATATATGCTGTACTGTGCACCCTTAACTTCATAGTTTCAGAGCTCACCAGACTCCTACTCCTAAATTGTAATAACAGCCCATCACAGTCAAGTGGCAGTCAATATTACCTTTTCAGAAATGGCCAAAAGGTATGCAGCCTCACTTTCTGTACAGTCTCCATCTAAAAAACTGTATGTCTTTGTTCCTGCAAATAAAAAAAAAATGATTTAAAAAGAAGGAAGCACTAGTCAAAAAATTGCATGCATTAACATAAATGGACATAAATTTTCATGTGCATATAAGGTAACTATGGAGAACAAGGTGACTGGTGTGACCATGGTGACAAGGGTGACTAGGATAACTTAGGTGAGTAGGGTGAGAAAGGTGACTAGGGTGACTAAGCTAACTGGGGTGACTTGGGTGACTAGGGTGACAAGAGTAACTGAGGTAGACTTGGATTACTTGGGTGAGTAGGGTGACTAAGATGACTAAGATAGCAAGGGTGACTTGGATGAGTAAGGAGACTAGGGTGGCTGAGTTGACTTGGGTAACTTAAGTGACCAGGGCCCGGTTGTTCAAAAATTGGATAGTGCTATCCACCGGATAAATCGCTATTCACCGGATAAGTAGTAAGAAAACCAATTGCGGTATCTACAGGATAGTGATTTATCCGGTGGATAGCGCTATCCACCTTTTGAACAACCAGGGCCAGGGTGACTAAGGTGTTTTGGGTAACTTGGGTGACTAGGGTGACTTGGGTAACTAGAGTGACTTGGGTGACTAGGCTGACTTGGGTGAAAAGGGTGAGTAGGGTCATTGAGGTGCCTAGGGTGAATGAGTTGACTTGGGTAACTTACGAGAGTAGGGTGACTAGCTGACTTGGGTGACTTTGGTAACTAAGGTGACTAGGGTGAGTGGGGTGACTAGAGTGACTATGGTGACTAGGGTACTAGGGTGACTGAGGTGCTATAGGTGACTTGGGTAACTTGGGTTACAAGAGTGACTTTGGTGAGTAGGGTGACTTGCGTGACTTGGGTGAGTAGGGTGAAATGGGTGACTTGAGTGACTGGGGTGGCTATGGTGACTATGGTGACTGACTGAGGTGCCTTGGGTGACTAGGGTGACCTGGGAGACTAAGGTGACTTGGGTGACATGGGTGACTAGAGTGACTTGGGTGACTTTGGTGATAAGGTTGGCTTGGGTGACTGGGGTGACTTGGGTAATTAGGGTGACTTAGGTGACTAGGGAGACTTGGGTGACATGGGGTGATAAGGGTGACTAGGGAGACTTGGGTGACATGGGTGATAAGGGTGACTTGGGTGACTTGGGTAATTAGGGTGACTTGGGTGACATGGGGTGATAAGGGTGACTAGGGAGACTTGGGTGACATGGGGTGATAAGGGTGACTAGGGAGACTTGGGTGACATGGGTGATAAGGGTGACTTGGGTGACTTGGGTAATTAGGGAGACTTGGGTGACATGGGGTGATAAGGGTGACTAGGGAGACTTGGGTGACATGGGTGATAAGGGTGACTTGGGTGACTTGGGTAATTAGGGTGACTTGGGTGACTAGGGTGACAAGGAGGACTTGGGTGACAAGGGTGACATGGGTGATAAGGGTGACTTGGGTGACTTGGGTAATTAGGGTGACTTGGGTGACTAGGGTGACAAGGAGGACTTGGGTGACAAGGGTGACCAGAACGACTTGGGTGACAAGGGTGACTCAGGTGACTAGAATGACTTGCGTGACAAGGGTGACTTGGGTGATTAGTGTGACTAGATGACTGGGGTGATTGAGGTGCCTTGGGTGACTGAGTTCACTTGGGTTACTTAAGAGAGTAGGGTGATTAGCTGACTTGGGTGACTTGGGGAACTAGTGTGACTTTGATGACTAGGGTGACTTGGGTGACTAGAGTAACAAGGGTGACTTAGGTGAATAGGGTGAAATGAGTGCCTTGGGTGACTAGGGTTACAAGAATGACTTTGTTAAGTAGGGTGACTTGGGCGACTTAGGTGACTAGAGTAACTTGGGTTATTTGAGTGATAAGTGTGACTTGGGTAACTGGGGTGACTTGGGTGATTAGGGTGACTAGAATGACTTGGGTGACTAGAATGACTTGGGTGACAAAGGGTGAAAAGGGTGACTTAGGTGATTAGGGTGACTCAGGTGACTATGGTGACTGAGGTGCCTTGGGTGACTGAGTTCACTTGGGTAACTTAAGAGACTAGGGTGACTAGCTGACTTCGATGACTTGGGTAACTAGGGTGACTTGGATGACTAGGGTGACTTGTGTGACTAGAGTGACTTGGGTGATTAGGGTGACTTGGGTGACTTGGGTGAATAGGGTGTGAAAAGGGTGCCTTGGGTAACCAGGGTGACTAGGGTTACAAGAGTGACTTTGGTGAGTAGGGTGACTTGGGCGACTTAAGTGACTAGGATGACTTGGGTGACTAGAGTTTCTAGAGTGGCTTGGGTGACTTGGGTGACTAGGGTGACTGAGGTGCCTTAGGTGACAAGGGTGGCATGGGTGATAAGGGTGACTTGGGTGACTAGAATGACTTGGGTGACACGGGTGACTTGGGTGACTATGCCATTGGTAACTTGGGTGACTATAGTACCGAGGGTGACAAGGGTGAGTAGGGTGAAGGGGGTGACTAGGGTGACTTTGGTGACTAGGGGGACTTTGGTGACTTGGGTGACTAGAATGACTATGTTGACTTGGTTGACTAGGACAACTTGGGTGACTAGTCTGACTTGGGGTGACTTATGTGACTTGGGTGACCTGGCAGACTAGGGTGACTTGAATGACTGGGGGGACTTAGCTGACTTGGGTGACAGGAGTGACTAGGGTGACTATGGTGACTAGGTCGACCTTTGTGACTGGGGTTACGAGGGCGGCTTGGGCTACTTGGGTGACAAGGGTGACAGGGTGACTTGGGTGACTAGGGTGACTGTGTTGGCTTGGTTGACTAGGGTGACTAGTCTGACTTGGGCGACTAGGGTGACTTGGGTGACTTATGTGACAAGGGTGACTTGGGTGCTTAGGGTGACTTGGTTGACTAGGGTGACTAGGTCGACTTGAGTGACTTGGGTGAGTAGTGTGACTAAACTAGGGTGACTAGGGACATTATTTGCATGAATTTGTGACAATTGCGGAGCAAGTCTTGTTTGAGATTACTGATACAAAAAACTAAGAACTTACCTGTTGTTATTACTGAACATATTTCTCTCTTAACAACCTGATCAGACCTGGAGGTTGAATGGGCTGTAAAATATAAATAAAAATGAACCATAGAATTTTCAATAACCATCGCAGTTGCAGACAACAAAGACAACATGTATTATTTTACATAAAATAAGTGTAATCATATGTGACCAAGTATTATTCAACAATATTCATTAGCTCTTTTGTAGTTCAAATTTTACTACACGTAATTAGTTTTATGTAGAATTAAAATATGAAAGTTAACAATAAATTAAAATAAATACACTGTAAAACAATAAAATTAACAGTTAATAGATGCAATACTTTTCCTGCATCTCTCTTTCATCATTTCTGGTGTTTCTGTTTGCTCCACTCTTGCTACCCTATAAAAAAAAGGATGTTAAGGTAGAACTACAGCTGTAGATTACAGCACCGCACAAAGTTCATGTACAGGTGTAAGTTACTTGTCTCGTCTCTAGAGACAAGTCTCTCATCTCTTGAGATGAGTGTCTCGTCTTGTGAGAATCACTGTTGCAGCAATTTTGGAATAATTTAGGAGAGAAGCTCAAAACAATATTTATATTAACAGAGCTCCACACGCGCGCTAAGCGCGTGCAAACAGAGCCCCATAGCTAAGGAAATTTGGTACTCTATCCACCAAGAAATTCTGGTAGTCATGTGACCATATGTCTGTCCATCAGTCTGCACCACAGGGCAACCTGAATGTAAAATCGCATACTTTCTAGCATGTGTGGGAGCCTGCAACCTGATATTGCACATCCACGTTGTGGTCAATTGACAGCTGTCAAAACAGGGCAATCAGTGACCAGTATCACATGACCATATCACTCGCTCAGGTGTTGACCCATCAAGGTTACATTTTTTTGTAATTATTTACTGACAAGTTACTAGTTTTCAGCTGATTGCAGGCTCAAATCCAAGTGGATTTCTTTGGGATGGTTACAAGTTTATTGTTTATTTCTTTCGCAAATAAATCTCATTTGAAGTAAATGATAAATTTGTTAATGGGAGCTTTGCTTTTGGGTAAATCTATATTTTACATTGGTGATAAATTAGTTACAACAATCTTGAAAATAATGCATCAGACAAAAGAGAGCACTATTGTACTTAGTGTAGCCTGCAAACAGCTCTCGGATCTTGTTTACTGTGGGTAATGTCGACCGAGATATCGGTCGACATAGCGGTCGACAGTCGGTCGATAGTCGGTCGACAGTCGGTCGATAGTCGGTCGACAGTCGGTCCATAGTCGGTCGATAGTCGGTCGATAGTCGGTCGATGGTCGGTCAATAGTCGATCGATGGTCGGCCGATAGTTGGTCGATAGTCGGTCGATAGTCGGTCGATAGTGAGATAGACTATCGACCGAGTATCGGTCGATATTTCGACGACGCACCTCGACTTGCTATCGGTCATATGTCGGTGATATATCGGTCAACTGTCGGTGGTATATCAGTCAAGTGTCGGTGGTATATCGGTGAACTGTCGGTGGTATATCGGTCAACTGTCGGTGGTATATCGGTTAACTGTCGTTCGAATATCAGTCGTGTGTTAATTTATCAGGTGAGTCCAATGGCTTTTTTTTTTAAGCAAAGACGTCATTAATTACTGTTCATGACATGCTTTAAGAGCGAGGAATACACATCTTTTATTATCGGGCTTTGACCTGCTTCATCACGCCAAGTTCTCGCTTGTGCAGAGACCACAAATTAAACTTATATATTTCTGTATTGAAGACGGGAACAGTCCTTTGTTTAATGATCAGTTATTGATAAAACACGCTGATAATGTGCCGAGGAAGGTGACAAAAATATCCAGTTTAAAAAAATGAACTGTAAATACATTTTTTCATCAATGTAGTTCTGAGTCGGTTGAAAAATTCTCGGCATAGGAAAAATCAGCCAGATATAGGCCTTACACGGTGGGAATAAATCACATAACAAGAAGCTGAAGGCCTATCATTCTCACTTAGCGGACTTCTTCATGATTCAATTCTAGCCGGCTACGCGTAGCGAGACTCCCACCCCTGAAAAAAAAACGAGGGGAGGAAACGTCTGCGAAAAGGTGGTGGGCATCGATACAGATAGGCTAAATCCCGTTCACATGAATTAAAAGAAAAGGCTAGATAAATGACTAATAGCTATTAATGCGGAATTTTGGCTAAGTACATTGAAGTTTGAAATTAAAAAAGCAGAAACACAATCTAAAAAAACAGTTAGGTCCAAGCTAGAAAATGCTTTCTAATTCCTTGTTTTCCAAGCTAAAAAATGTAGGAAATGCTAAGTGTCGACCGACCATCGACGGAGTGTCGACCAATTACTGACCGATACATCGGTCAAGTATCGACCAACTATCGGCGAAGTGTCGGCGAAATGTCGGTGTAATGTCGGCGAAGTGTCGGCGAAAAGTCGGCGAAGTGTCAGTGAACTAAAAGCTATATCGGCCGAGACACATCTGGAACGACTATCGACCGTGTCTCGACCGAGTGTCGACCCACTATCGACCGACTATCGACTGACTAGCGACCGCTATATCGACCGACTGTCGATCGAGCGTCGACCGAGTATCGACCGAGTGTCGACCGAGTATCGACCGACTGTCGACCGAGTGTCGACCGACTATCGACCGAGTGTCGACCGCTATATCGACCGCTATATCGACCGATATCTCGGTCGACATTACCCACAGTAAACAAGATCCCAGCTCTCTAGCAGGGGAACAAGTGAATCTGTGGTGAGATAAGCCAGGTGGTAACTCTTCATGAAAAAGCCACCTCAAAACAAGAGGCTTTTCCATTGAACTTCATGTGGGTGCACACATTTGCAATCAATTTTTTACTTGTTTGCACAAATATGCCCTTTACTCAACACAGGGTGCAAAGAAAATCATTGTTACAGCTTACCATTCAGGCAAGCTGAAGCTAGCATTTACTAGCCCAGACATCATTTCAACTAGCCCCAAAAACGTTTTGACAAGCAGAATTGATTTCACAGTTCTTCTGTTATTTGAATTCCTCAAAAAACATCACTTGCCCGTTGGGCAAATTAAAAACAGAATTCACTTGCCTGATAGCAAAATCCACTAGCCCTGGGCTATCGGACACCACTTTCTTTGCACGCTGACGCAGAATGACTATTGCAGGATAAAATAAACACTAAGTCACTTACTTGTAACCTTTTTGGATAAGGGTGTCTGAATAGCGACCAAATGCAATTTCAGGAAAACCAGCATGGGCAAAGTTACCCTGCAAAAAAGGAATTCATACATGTAATTTGCTTATAATATCATCTTATTGTTATCACGCATCACTGAGAACTGTCAACAAGTATTAAAATATAATTATTTATACAAGATGATAAAATCATTATAATAATATTACAATGTAGTTAAATGAAATTTAATGCAGTTAAAAAATTTGCTTTTTGTTGGTCAAACAGTAAGTTTGGTGGTGCAGGCATGTTCACTGTCTTGCATTTACCCTTCCCTTCCCCTTCTACTGATTAGTCACCCATGGGGGTGTAACTCTATCTAGAGGCTGGCTGTACCAAAAGTGGAGGTCTCTAGACATCCCAGGCACCTACATTGTATAAACCTTCACTGACCAATGTAATTTTTAAATGATGTTATCATTGTTTTTGTATATTTTCAAATAACTAATATTACTCAAAATAAAAACAAATTTAAAAAATAATATTACTATTTGTCACGTGCATTAATTTTAACAACTAATGATGGCCATGATCATTGATATCATCATCATCATCATCATCATCATCATCATCATCATCATTAACTGTCATCCCTACATTCAGCACCATCATCAAGGCAAGTTACCTTCATATAAATTAAGCCAAGTTCCTTTACACAAACTGTGGCATCCATGTTGTACAGTTCATAGAATTTGCCAACCTGATACAAATGCATGAATATTAACACAGAATAGGATACTTTTGATAACATTTTTTTCTTAAGTACAAAAATCTGCAGTGGAGTGCCAGATGCTTACTAGGTCAGAATGATAATAAAAAACCAAACTGTTTAAAGAAAAGGTCTAAAGCTCAATAGGAACTATCTGAGGGGTGTGGCAGAGGGCAGGGGGCTGTCCCAACCCTATTTCCCAGGTCAATACAACAATGTAACTCAAAACATTAAAACTAAATCCAGGGATTATGATCAGATGCACTATTCTGTGTTTACAAACCTTAAAGAATAGGATTGTATCAAAGTTCTCACTCTTCAACTGCCACCATTGTTTCATTGCCTGAAAAAGTAACACAATCATAATTTTAAAACAATGTATCAAAAACAGAAAAAGAGTTCTGCAGTTACTATAACCCAGTTAAAGTCATTATTCCAGAAGTTAAAATATGCCAAGTAAAGTAAAGCCAATTAGACTTACTGGTGTGACATCTTTGGAAGTTAAAAATGATGGAGGAACCTAATAAAAGAGGAAAAACCCAACAGTATTAATTAGGTGCTATGACTATAATTTAAACAACTTAAAAATAACTACAGATAAACAAAGGATATTTTGCTGAGTAACTTGATGACTGCAAATTTATTTGAGGGTCAATTTTCTCCTGGGTTTAATTAATGTTATTTCATAATCCTTTGTTCCAATCACATTACACTACACTAAAATACAGTATACATGTACAATGTACCCTAAGACAGAGGGAACAAACAGGATGCAATAAAAAAGTCAGTTCTACAGCTTGCCATTCGCGCAAGCTCCAGCTAGCATGTTCTAGCCTGACAGTCATTTTAACTAGCTTCAAAGAATTTTTTGATCAGCAAAATTGATTGTAGATCCTCTGTAATTTTAATTACTCAAAAATTTCACTTGCCCATCAGGCAAGTTCAGAACAGAATTCACTAGGCTGATGGCAAAATGCAGTAGCCCTAGGCTATCGCACATGACTTTCTTTGCACACTGAACAAATAATTTATTTATACCAAGATATTATTCAACCACAACATGGACCCCTCTCAAGTTAAGGAAGGATACTAAGAGCCAGTCTCCACAGTGTCTGTATTAGAGAGAGTAAATGGTAAAATGCATTAACTTTTCATGTACAGGCTGTACTTACAAGAAGGGTACGTGGATCATAATCAGGATGTGACATTGGTCTGCCATGCTTGTCTCTATATACAAAATAAACGAATATTGTTATTACTGAAAATTTTAAGAAGTGCTGAAACAATTAATTTTACAGTTGTACATAATAGTAACTGGGTAACAGGGCCGTGCATACCAAGGCTAAACCATACATCGTTCAATGCCAAAAAACACGTCTGTGTGTTTATAAGGTGCGCAAACAGAGGCTTAAAGTTTTTTACAGAGGCAGCTGCCTTGGTGCCTTCAAATATGCCTAGGAGGGTGGGGTGGGGGCTTGCCCTTACAGCACAAAATGAAATTGTAGTACAAAATGAAATAAAATGAAATTCACTTGAAACTGTTCAAAATAAAGACAGTGACCAAAAAAACCCACCAAAAACTCCAAAATAATGCAACCTACATGTACAGTGTCAGGAATGAAAGAATTATGGTAACCCTTTTAAGTCCCAAGAGTGAATTACAACATCAATTATCTTCCAACAATGAAAAAAAAACATATTAATTGTGAAAAACAGGTCAGTGCTCTAGTAGCTAGACCCCGGCTATCCTTGGAACTCATTTTTTGCTCTCAGGTGACATAAAAATTATATGCTGAACACACTAGGTATTACACCATGTACAGGTTGAGGCACTGGACTCCCTTCAAGTTTCCTTAGAGCACAGCCTTGAGAAAGGTTTCGAAAATTAGTAAAGTGTTGTAGTAGAAAATGCTTTGATCTTTTATCAAATTCTCTCAACTAATTCTTTAAGGAAATGTTTGAAGATCAGTCTAGAGAATTTGTAAGTAGATACTGGGGCTTAAAGGGTTATAAATACAATCAATCCATTACTTCCTCTTCTCCTCCTTTAACCAATCCAATTTTTCATGAGTATAGGTACCAACACCCTCCTCATTATTTGCATTCGAACTTGGGGTTGGAGATGAACTCATCTGGAATCTTGCCAGAGACTCTGCAGCTTTACTGGCTGAACTTGACACCTTGTTTGCTAATGAGCCAGACAGTAATGAAGGGGATGGGGTATTGAATACTGGTGCCTTGCTAGTGAGAGGTGTACAGGGCGTGGATGGCTTGTGATTCTTGGTCTTTTGCTGACGACCTGTAGATGTGCTGCCTCGTTTGCGCTTACGGGAGGGCTAGTGGTCAAAAAAGGAACCAAAAATTAGATTTTTGTATCTTGATGGAAAATTTCTTGGATATACATTTTGTGATAAAAAAAGCGATAAAAAGTCAGTCAGTCCCGTCACCGATAGGAGACTTAAAAATAGTGTCCGCAATTAGTGCTTTAGTGCTAAATACATTGACACTCAAATAAAGTGCTTTTTTTTTTTTTTCGGATGACGCTATAGAGGTTTCATAGTTACATGTCAGTAAACTGCACCTTTTCATTGTCCTCTTCAATATCCTCTTCTGAATGGGTACCATCCTCTAACTCATTTTCGTCAACTCCACTACTACAACTTTCATCGTCATCATCATCATCATCATTGGGTTTGTACTCATCTGAAGAGTTCAAAGCAGACATGCTGATTGGTTTGTAGTTACCGGTAGTTTCAAAATCAAAGTGAGAGACCATGTCGCAGGTATTTTTTGCGGGAGTTTATTTTTGCAGATTGGCGATTTTTTTGTATTTGGTGGGAACCAATTCTGGCAATTAGGACAGATTAATTTTTCTTGCTGACTGGGAATTAATTTTTGCGATTTCCAGAAAGTTCCAGACCAATATTATTGATAAACCTTTTGATTTTATTGAGTATGTGCAATGGAAATACATATCGTCAGACAATACTACATATATATGTACCCTATGTAAAACCAGCAACTGAGTTTTGCTAGTCATTTTAATGTGTAGCGACCTTAAGTTAGAGAATATTATTTTATTCTGGAGTGAATTTTTGTGGGAAAAATGTTGGCAGAAACTTACATGTATTTCTGTGGATTTGCTGGAAAAATTGCAAAAATCGCAAAAATTAGAAGCAACAACAATTTCACGCCACACAGTAGAATAAAATGAAATGAGACAATGGAGAAAACAAAAGAGGAAATCTAAGATAATTTTAGACTTTCCACTTTGTTTTGCAATTATTGCACAAAAGGGTGCTTTAATAAGGAACAGGTAAACTGCAATTTGGGAAATAATAACTGATGTTTGGCAAATAATAATGCATCCTGTGAAACATAATTATCAAGTACAAAATGAAAAGCTACAATTCCTGAAATGAAATCTGGAATTTATGGAATGAGCTTTAAAATAAAATTATTATTTTGTACAAGCATGCATTGCTTAATACTTTGCAAGTAGTTTCTGTTGCAGAGCATGTAGCAATATCATCAAGTTCATGTAATTAATATTTAAGCAATATTTATTGCTAATAAAAGAAAAGGCAGTTGTATGACTGTAAATGCTTGGCTCTCCAGTGTGAGGGTATCCTGTGCATTAAGAACAGTCTGTCCAAGGTTTGGCAACACATTCTTGAATTGCTTTGCTTGTTTTTGCTTTTAAACATTAATGATCATTTAACAATATTGGTCTCCCACATTCAAGGAATCAAAAGAATTGAACATTAAAAAACAATAATTATCATTTGATTTTTTTTCAGTGGTTTCAAAGTTACTGAACCTGAAATTTCAGCGTGCAAAGAAAGTAGTGTCCGATAGCCCGGAGCTAGTGGATTTTGCTATTGGGCTAGTGAATTCTGTTTTTAATTTGCCCGACGGGCAAGTGATGTTTTTTGAAGAATTCGAATAACAGAAGAACTGTGAAGTCAATTCTTCTTGTCAAAAAGCTTTTGGGGCTAGTTGAAATGACATCTGGGCTAGTAAATGCTAGCTTTAGCTTGCCCGAATGGCAAGCTGTAAAAATGATTTTCTTTGCACCCTGAATTTGCTTATAAATTGTTCAGATTTCACAGAATTGTACCATAACAGGACTGTGCCAAACATCGTTGATCAAAATGAATAAATCACGGAATACACAACAGTTAAAATAACATAGCCATCTTGAATATAAAGACCTACCAGCTGAATCTCCCTCAGATCCAGATTCTATCACTCTTCTTTTCTTCCCTTTGTTGTGCTTTGTTACAGCTTTCCGTCTGGCATGGGACGCTTGTTGTTATGCTGAATCTAATGAAATGTACAATAAAAGCATTAACTTATCCTATGCATTCAGTACATAAGTACATACTGTCAGCGTAGCATGTTCTGGCCTTTATGCTTCTGGATATACTTCTGTAAATAAAGGCTACTCGATAACAAAAACCAGTACGGTAAAAGGTGTTTAGATCTGTGTTTACAGAGTCTGGACTTCACCTAAACGTCCTCCCAGTGAAAAGGTCTTAATTGTGAGTATTTTATTAATCAAATGGTCATTCTATTCTGTCCTTTGAAACTAAATAATGTGCACCTTTCTTCCTGTCACTTCATCATCATCATCATCACTGTTCTTGTTTGCAATATCACCACTGCTTTTCCTCTTGTGACCCTGTATTACTTTGCTGGGGCTCTCATCATCTGACTGCATAGTTTGATCACCATCTTCCTCTGAATCTTCCTCATCAGATGGCAAGCAAATGACAAGTTCTTTTCTCTCTTCTTTTGAAAGTAACAGAACTTCTTCAGCTTGTTGTACAGCCTTTTTAATTGTAGGATCCACAACTTGATTTTTAAATTGTTTCTCAAAGGTCTTGATTTGTCTGAAATGCAGTCATTGAAAAATGCAAATTGAAACAAGAATTTTACTCCTTTAATAAAACCTTTAATTGATTTTTTTACATCCAGTTTACCTGCTTTCAGTCATTTTATCCCATCTCACATACAGGTGTAGTTAGGTACTATTTGTATCCAACCCTCAATGCAGTAAGCAATATACTGTACATTGGGATGGGGAAATTGAATGTGCAACCCTTAATGAGGAACTATGTGTCGTTCTTCTATCCCTGAAGAGCTCCGTAAAACTGCATAAAATTATGGTAGGTCTGCAGGACTACCAAAAGAGCAGTCATTTTTCCTCCAAAATATTTCTCCATTTTTTCTGATTGGCTAAAATCCCAAGCATAATTCATCAAAACCAGCTATTGCCAACAAAACTTGAAAGAATTTTGCGATATTTGAAAAATGACATCAAGTGTGCAGCAAAATTGCCAGATTATTGAAGACATTGAACAGTTAACTGAGAAGACCT
Organism: Porites lutea; assembly: GCF_958299795.1. NCBI lineage: Eukaryota > Metazoa > Cnidaria > Anthozoa > Scleractinia > Poritidae > Porites > Porites lutea. Next base: position 20,593,155 of record NC_133208.1, read on the forward strand.
GAGGATGAGAGGATGAGTTGTTTTGGTAGTGAGTACAAAATGGCAGAATATTTCACTTCAAGAGGAAAAAATAGGTGAACTATTGGCTAAAAACACAGCAAGGACAGCAAGAAGACAACTCGACAGACAACATCTGCTATTTGGAGAATATTTGCTGAACTGAACAACCCTTTATCTCCTAAACTTGCTGATAAACATGCACTATAGAAGATAAACTTAACATTGATGGAGGAAAGCATGCTTTAGCTTCCTTTTAAACTAGGAATTATTTTTAATGAATAATACAACAACATCATTATTAAATTTGGCCTTCATATCATCTAGAGAATTATGGAGATCTTGGAGTGGTTATCTGCCTCAGCCTACAGCCTTGGTGGATAGCACCCTCCTCAATCTCCATAATACTTCAGATGATACTCGGCCTTATTCATTTTCTTAATAGACAGTGCCCACTGTCTGCATTACAGATGTACAATGTATACCGGGCTGCAGTCAAGGTATGTTTGGGAAGAGAATAACTAATGTACTGTTGAGGGCTCCAAGCCCTGACCCTCTTTTAAGACAAAAATTGTTCATTTCGCTACCCTTGATTTGAGACAATAGAGCTTAATATGTGCCCCTTATTCATTTCATTAGCCGTATTCACTCTGAACATTACTCTATTAATCTTCAACAGGGGGGTGGGGTTGCGAACTAACAATGATCCTTTCTACTGAGGAGTGATGTGGTGTGCTGATCGATTAAAAAATGAATCCCATAAGTACAGGCAAGAAATTATAATTACACAAAAACATAGTGATCCGACCGCAAATGCATCCCTTTCATTGTTTTATGAATTATATACCAAGTCGCCAGGTTAAGAACCTAGCATACCATCAGATACAATCGATCTCGAGCATGCATGTTCAATATTAAAAATACCAGCGCTTACCTTCGCTTTACCCAAGCTCTGCTAGGTGGCTCGCCGAAAAACTGTACATGACATTTATCCTTCTGCTGAAAAACGTTCTGTGTAGGATGATCACAAACCAAGCTAGGCCACCATGGATGTCCTTCAAGTTTGGCCCACACAATGTCATACAATTCAACTTGCGGATCGTCGTTCTTGTTCGATCTACCAGCTGATTTTCGCTCTTTTATGTTCGCTTTCTGTCCATTAATTGGCGAAAATCCTTGAGCCCCTTCTTTAGGAGAATGGTTTTTCCCTTTCTCCGCTGTTTCACCGCAAACTGGGGAAGAAGGTTTCTTAGATTTTGGTGTTTTGGTGAAGTAAGAGAAAAGCGTGGCCATGTTTATCTCGTCGATCAATGGATCGATTTCACGTGAATTTTCCCGCGTTTCCTTGAAGAGTACGCGTTTCTGTAGGGCAGCGCCAAGGGTAAAGAACACAAAGGACGTCATGTAAGGGAATTAAGAGCGAATGTCTGTAAATATCGAACAACCGGCGGCCACGGTCAAAAATTAAATTTTGCTCATATCTTGTTCATACATACTTATTAGTAAGTAACTAAACGTGGTGTAGTTTGTTTTTCAAAAGGCCGCTTGGATTTGGAGAAAATCGACAAAATCAATTTTCGTGGTCGGCGACTTGAAAACAACCAAAATTTGAGGCAAAATGAGGCGGTCTCAAAACTTCGCTCGCACGCAAAAAGGAAGAAAGCGTGGTAAAATATTCCCCGATAAATCAATTTATAAAGGATTTTAGCCCTAGTATGGCGGTTAATTCTTATCTTCACGATAATGTGGAAGGCAAACAATTTTATTTTAGTTTTGGTTCTTTTTCAACTCAACGAAGTTTAAATTTAGGCTTCAAGTCGCGATTTAATTTTTAGGCATGTGCTACACCTTGGTTTTTCCTGAAACTCAAGCTATAAGTTATTAAAACACTGTGCTAAAACATATGTGAGAACTGGGTTGGGTAATTTAATCTGCGCTTCAGACGAACCTTCTGAACTTGAACAACTTTTGAGTGAAATAGGATACATTTGCATAATTCAACAACGCCTCGCTGTTGCCGAAACGGATCATTGGTGTTTCCTGAAAAGAAATCTGATGTACGATAGTAGTACGATAATAAATTTGCTAACACGAAAAAGAAATTAACTTACCTTTATAGTACGGGGCACTTCTTTTAATTTTTCTACGCTCAAGCTCCAAATTCTGCTGGCGCTAACGCATTTTGTAATTTGACCTCTAATGAAAGGTCATTGGAGATGGGCCAGGGTTATTAAAATGTCACTCAAACCAAATGAGCGTTATGATCTAAATTCTTAAGGTGGTTGAACAAAATATATCACGAGAAAAATATGTTTTAAAGACATTTTCGGCGATTTGAAAGATGTTCTTACCATTTAGTAGAATCAGTTACTACATATAGCGAGTCACAGTATTGCCTAAGTGTGAGAAGACAAGGAGTGATGTGGCGTGACAACGAACACCATCTTTCGAACTTAAGAATGTGCAGAAAACAAAATTGTTTATACATTTCTTTGATGTTTCCAAAGTTATTTGTTCAATTATACAACAACTGAAAGGTTGCATAGTCTGGCTGTCAACAGTGCTTGATTTAAAAGTGTAAAGTGGTGGTCAGTTTATCGGACACCTGCGTGATAAAAGAATTGACTAAGGGATTTGGAAAACATCAAAATCATACGCCCTGCTAGTACACACGAACACTGAGTAGGTTTTACTTTGGCAAACCTCGATAAATGATCTCGGAAGCTTTTTTTGTTTTGAGTGAAGAATCATAATAAAGAAAAAATTATGCTATTTCATATGTATATTTTGAGGAAGGGTGGCTCTGAATCTTACTTAGGTACTCTCTCTTGGTACTACCTCTTAAGACTCACATGGAATGGTCGTTGAGGGGCTAGAAGAACCCGTCGAAAGGGTTACGCTGTAACTCTTACTCAAGGATGTTCGGTAAGCAATTTGCTCTAAGCCCTGTCTCCCCCCTTTTCAAATGCTTGCACAGGCTAACCAGCATTAAAAAACTTGCATTAGCACACTCAACTAAGGAAATATTGCAAAGTAATTGGGGAAATGCTATCCAGGCAGGGCAGCCTTTTGGAGTGGCAGATGACGTAGCGCTATTTTCAAGACTACAAACCTCTCCTTGAGTGTGAAGACTTAAGGCGTGAGTACCAGTTTAATTTGTAGTATTGAATATATACAATGAAGGAAACCTGGGGTCTAGAAAGCTGACCTGTTCCTCTCTGATTCCTTTACCAAAGGATACCTCAAAGTATATCGGATAATTTCCTCCTTACAGCATGTTCGGCTACTCAAACAAGCTTTAAAACCTGACACTAAGATGATATACCGCAGATACAGCAAGCTAGAAAGCTGGAATCAAACTTGTTTACCAATGGGTTTTGCCCTGGCGTCTTCAAATTCACGTTAAAAAGGACACTGTTTAGGCACTGTTTCCCAGGGGTCCGTTTGTCCAAAGTCCCTATTACTTTTCTGGCCCGAAATCATTAACTGATAGTTTTATCATGTTAGATGCAAAACTATTGAAATTTCTATCCTGCATGTAATCAAGAACAGCTTTAGGGGCCCGTTAATTATCAGGACTTTCGAGAAACAGGCCCAGAAGCGGATGCAGCCTCAATATCCGTCTCACTGATGACAGAGAGAAAGTTATGGTCGGAGACTTTCTTTTCAAGAGTTCTGATCATGGATTTCTGACGAGCCACCAAGTTTCAGTCTCAAGACCGGTACTAAAGCGCACACTCAGAACATGGCAAAATGACCGAGAGTAAAATTGAAAAGAAAACTTTGTGGCTAAAGAAAGTAGTGGAAGCGATAGGCGATAGTTGACAGGGGCACCCAACGTCAGTTTCCTCCTAACTGTATTGAAAACACTTTCATGCTATCCAAATTACTAAGTTTCATGCGGCGCCATATAATTATCAAAATTGTTCGGTCATCCAAAGGGCAACTTGAGTATTCTTTTCGATCGAAATTACAAGGGCTTCAAAATTATTTTTTTCGAGAATTTTGAAATTTTCTCTGATTCCTTCTCTATCACAATTTCGTATCCGAAAATTTTGATCCCCTTTATATGGAGAAAACCTGTCTCGTGTAGGAGAGTCACCCTCCCAGCCGAGAGAAAAAAAAAAGACATTGACCCCAACCAGCCTTCGGGCATGCTCTAATTGTCTCGCCTTGGCTATGCAAGCCCTTTACCGATACGGATCGGATTTGATCTAGACGGTCGGACCGAAATGTCTCCTTCCATTTGACAAAATTATTTTCCCCAGGACCACTGATCTGTATCCTGCTTACAAGCACTATAACCAAACTCGCGGTGGCTTTTGTTTGGTCGGTGCAACTGGAATGTACCTTTCCACTGGGCACGTGGATTTTCCGAAAAGCGCGTAAAGTGCTTAATATGGAAAAGTTGGCCTGGCTAGGAGGCTGACCCTACCATTGCAAAAGGGTGACTGGACAAGGTGGGTCAGCCTTCCAGCCGAGCCAACTTTTTGTCATTTAAACGGTTCGCCATGTTTTGTAAAGAAATGCGTGAAAAGTTGCCTCTTCCAGGGAAGCTCGGGTAAGCTGGTGACCCTTCTGCTCGAGACAAACTTTTTTCATATAAGCGGGGCCTAAATTTTAGTTCTTCACATTAATCGCCATTGTCCAGTTGACGCACATCTTTTTGTTTTTTGTTCTATAAAGTGGAAAACTGAAATTAAAATATACAGTGGAACCCCAGCGTTGGGCCATAAAATCCTGGTCGTAATAGCGAGGTGGTGGCATTGAAGAGGTCTTCAAAATAATAAAATGACTCGGAGATTTTCATGTCTGGGTCGAAGGACTATGGGAGGTGAGACAAGAGGTGGTCGTATAAACGGGGTGGTCAAAAGGCGGGGTTCCTCTGTATATAAACAGAAACAAGAGTTTGACGATCGGACAACCATGTTCAGATCAGGAAAAAAATACTGAAAGATAATTGCAGAATGTTTACGAAAACTGTTATCCAAAACAATGGAACTTACATCGGCGAGAGAAAAGACAGCCGCCTGATAACGCGGTGTAATAGCTAGAGATTGAAGCCTGAAGTCAATCAAAGGCAAATACAAGGCAAGAGGGGGGAAGTTGACGTGAAAAACTATATTTAATTTTTGGACTTATTGAGTATTGTATAGAAGCATACTTTAAGAAAACTTAGGAAAAAAATTTTTAAAAAAAACATGATTTGGATTGTTAGTAGCATAATATGCTACTTCCGGCAAGAACATTAAAAAAAGGCATCGCTCAAATGGTTAGATTGGAAAGCCTGTGAATACTGTCACGCAACACTTTTGACCAGACATTTATGACCAAAGGTGTATCGGCAGCCCGAAAGTTTCACTATCAAAATCGCAGTTTTTGTGAGACCTAGAATTTTTAAATGGCAATGGATGTAAAAGTTTGACTGCGGAAAAGAAAGGCCAGCAATACCAAGAAATGTTCTGTTTGAGGTTATTTTCACGCACCACGTTTCCTCGAGGTTTTGGATCAGTTCTGTTGATTAGCTTGGGACTAGACGCAATGCCAGTTAACCAGAACGGGAAAACACAGTGAGGTAACAAAAATTATCGTCTCAGTACATTTAATGTCTTTAATCTGTGCGATTGTGTGTTACGTTTCTCTTGGAGAGTCCAGCCATCGTGGCTTGTCGAGCAACAACCAACCGACGTTCTTGAAAAGTCTCATATTTCAAGCAAAATTTATTCAACTTCGGAAGGTTCGTGTGAAGTACAAATTTAATTACCCAGGCCAATTCTTACATATGTTTTAGCACAATGTTTAAATGACTTATGCCTTGAGTTTCAGGAAAAACCAAGGTGTAGCACATGCCTAAAAATTAAATCGCGACTTGAAGCCTAAATTTAAACTTCGTTGAGTTGAAAAAGAACCAAAACTAAAATAAAATTGTTTACCTTCCACATTATCGTGAAGGTAAGAATTAACCTCCATACTAGGGCTAAAATCCTTTATAAATTGATTTATCGGGGAATATTTTACCACGCTTTCTTCCTTTTTGCGTGCGAGCGAAGTTTTGAGACCGCCTCATTTTGCCTCAAATTTTGGTTGTTTTCAAGTCGCCGACCACGAAAATTGATTTTGTCGATTTTCTCCAAATCCAAGCGGCCTTTTGAAAAACAAACTACACCACGTTTAATTTCTTACTTATACCTATCTATGGGCAAGATATGAGCGAAAATGATTTTTTGACTGTGGCCGCGAAATTTCGATTTCGCTCAATTTTTACAGACATTTGCTCTTAACTACACATCGCAAAGGAACGCATCCCAACGGTTCAATAGGCAGTCTTTTTTGTTTTTTGTTTTTCTTTCATCGTACTTTTACCCTTTGGTTTGTTTCCATGTATTCTCACTGCTGACCCTTTTTAGCTTCGCGAGATTTTTGCGATAACGTATTTCTAGTTATACATCGCAAAGGAATCGTAAAGCTTCGGGGAAAAAAAACTGAGGTCAGTCATGTGAGGTTGTATTTTCCAAGTGCAATACATTATTCAGAAAAAAAGAAGGCTCAAAATAAAGAAAACTTCACAGGTTCTACAAAATGATGCTTTTCTCATGCAAGTGTGAGAAATGAGGTGATAGGTGTCTCCGATTAGTGGGCTACTTGTGGCCAGCTAGAAGAGTGGACAGAAGATTTTGACACGTTAATAAAGTTTATAACATAGCGCGCGTGCTCGCCCTATATAAGTCCTATTGAGCCGCTATGAACAAAATCTTTATTTACGCACGCCCGTGCGTAAATAAGATGACGTGAGCATTTTTTTTTTTTACCTGGCTGCAAAGTTGTCGTCTTTTAAGCTGCAGTGCACTTTTCCTTCTCTTTAAAATATGGAAGAAACCAGCGAAAAACTGCCCAATTTTTCTATCGGCATTGACCTTTTAGGTCCTGATCCAACAAGCAGCAAAAATCAAGCCGAATTAAAAAAAAAACTCGCAAGTTGCGCGTTTCGCAGATTTGTCGAAGACCAGCTGCAGCAAATTTTGGCCGAAAGACATTCACTGGGAACAAAATAGACACCAACAGGTCATCAACAACATTTAAAGGCAAAATTTCCGTTTTTATTGTTGTTTTTAAATTTGTCATGCACTTTGTTATCTCCGGACAATCCGACTGAAGCAGGAAAATTTCTCTCGCAAATTACACAAATTACACAAGAAGACATAAATTTATTACTCACAAAAACAACTGCTGCCAGGTCTTCTCAGGAAGCTGTAATGACGAGCCAATGTTCGTAAATGAATATGAGTTTAAACAAGGATGACAGTCGTCTTCGCTAAAAACCTTTTTTTCTGGATTTCGGCGATGAAAACGTAAACATCTCTTTAGCAAATCTAAACCATACTCCACGACTTCTCACGAACATGTCACGGAGGATTTTAACTTTAGGTGAACTTTAAGACTCTTTTACATTTGTTTCTGCTTAGTTTCCATTGATCGTTAACGAAGAAAGAAGAAAATTGTCTTTGTCACTGTTACAGAAAGAATATTTTCATTCAAACTAGACGATTGTGGCGTGTTCGTAATCAGCCAATAGAACCGTTTGTTATTGTGTCGCGCGTTACGAGAATTTTGCAGTTAATCAAAAAGCAAGCATTTTTGTCAGCTATGTTATAAAAGAATTTGCTCATGCTTTTAGCTGTGCGTATATCGAGTTATGGATGCACTTGGGAAGTTTGGAGAGCACTCAAGAAGCTAGAGTTGCACTCGGCTATCGCCTGGTGCAACTCTTACGCATCTTTCGTGCTCTCCAAACTTCCCGCGTGCATCCATAACTCGATATACGCACGCTAAGCATGAACAAATTCTTAATTATGCAGCGCTGTGCAGCGATAGTGAAGCGCTGCAAAGAACAGTTGTAAAAAAAAAAGAAATGCAGACTTCAACAAGACAATAATCATGAGACATGGTAAAAGGAATTGACAACAGGCCTTATAGTAGCGGAGTAAAAACCACAAGAAAGACAAAATGCAACTGATACTTTATTAGTATCCACGCGTACACGTTACAAAAGCAGGTGACATATAAAAAATCTTTAACAGTCTCGCTTTGTAAATATTCAGCAATCACGGACACTCATCTAAATGTAAGAACATCCATTAACATGCCGACATTGAAATTTATCTTTTTTAAAAATGAAGAGAATAAGAGCGATTGTTCTACATAAAGTTTGCACGGACAGCAGCCAAATGATGTTTTGATTCGTTGCAACAGGTAAAGCCTAACATCGCTCACCTTGACGTTTTGTCCATGATCCACGATCTGCCGTCACTGTTTTCATGAAAGAAATCAACCCAATTTTACTCTGGTCGTCGTTAAATTTTACAATGGACTATGGAACGTACATCATCATGAACGTTTGAATCTTGTAAATACATGCGTATCCCAGCTGAGATTCTTGTATTTGTGTTGCTTGCTCTGGTTCGATTCGTCGGTACTTCGCGTAGAATTCACTGAACAGTGCCGTTGTTTTCAAATACCTTTGAGCTGTTCCATCCAAAAACATCAACAGAACTTCCACCTCGAAACAGAACTAGATGCTAAAAACTTACAATGTATAAATGTTTGCGCCTTTCATTCAACGGTCGCAAATGTTTGTCTAGCGATGTAATGTGATCTGATGCAAAAGTGCCGACCAATTAGATTACAGCCTAGAATGTCTCCAGGGAATTAGCGATTACATTCCCACACTCGCCAGTCACGGAATAAAATTTATTGAAATCTTTATTCCAAAAGCGTAGAATTTGGAGGTTTATTCAATAACATTTCTTAGAGGTACAGTCAAAGTTTTCTCGTTATGAAAGCCATAATCTGTGGCAAAAGGCTTTTCTGGCGATTCATGTTATGAGCGCTCAAGAACGTTGTGCTATCAGATCGAGCGCAGCTGAATTGTAGCGTTCCTGAAGCTATGCAAAACTGCTGTCGAGAGCTTCAAAGGGTGCACCAGCGCTTTTGCAGCCCGCAACAACTTGAATTAAACTGTTGTTTGGCTTCTAAAATGCTGCTAAACAGCTGCAATTTAGCTGTACAGCTATTTTGAAGCAATTTTGAAGCGATTTGTGGCGCCGTACAGCGCTGCAAGTTTCGTACGGGTTTGCTCCCCAGGGTTTTAATTTTGAAGATTTTTAAGTCCTTATTTGGTATCTGCAGCGTTGTGCAGCGATAATGCAGCCTCAAGAGTCGCTTGTATTCAGGTTGTCATATGGAGTGGTTTCAATGTTTATATCTAAGTCTCATTGCAGCTTTTAAGCAGCGGCCCGCAGCGCTGCTTTACAGCTGCTTTACCGTGGTAACATTTTGCAGCGCTTTCGCAGTGCACGAAATGTGACGTTCTCTGCTTTAGCGACTCACGAGCACTGCTTTACAGACGCTTAAGCGCTGTGCAACCATAAAAGTGAACTGCTGCAGCGCTGCGGCAGCGTTTCGTCGTTCGTACGGGAGCCCAAATATCCACAAACAAATTCTCCAAACTGATCTCTATACATTTCCTTAAAGAATGAGTTGGAAGAATTTGATAAAAGATCAAAGTATTTTCTCTTGGGTTATCATTTAATAAATTCTCATAAGCTCATCTCATGATAATGTATGGGTATTGTTAGGAGAAAATTGCTGTTGGTCACTATTGGGACTTTAAGGGTTAATTACATTTGTCTTCAACTGGGGCCAAGGAATCTAAGGTTACTTACTTGCCGACGATGGTGCGACACTTGGAGATGCTCCTTGACAGACCAAGCAAACTGTGTGTAAATAGATAAGCAACAAGAAATGAGGGCCGAACACAAATAATAACACAAAGAGAAAGTTATGGTTACGAGTAGCAAAAGAGAACAGAAGCATTTCAAAATGTACATCTGCACAAAAAAAGGACCACAGATAGTTTTCACTATTGGGGATGACTGAATCATTTCACAAAAAATTAAGTCAATACAGGCCACTGTCACCTGTCACCACTATACTGGAAGACCCATTAGATAAAATGCCAAAAATTGACATGGCAGATGAATTAGCAAAAAATGACCCAAGGATAGACTGTAATTGTGACAGCATACCTGCAATAGCAAAGTAATATACAGGGAACTGGGCTTCTTCCTTAATTCATCCAACTAAGGGGGTGTTTGCATTACACTGGGGCGACTTTCGCACTGCCGTGAGTTTCACTCCGGTTCCCACTCATGGCTCTATATTTGTTTACATAATAACACCACAAAATGACATGCCAGTGGGAGACACTCTGGTGTGAGTTCACCCCAGTTATTGTACCGTAGCAAGAATTCTCTTCGGTACAAAATTTTGCACAGGTATCATGGGCGTTTTAGATTTAGTTAAAAAATCCCGAAATTTCAGTGAGAAAAAAATGGATTCTCCAATTCTATATTTTCACTCAAGTGAAAAAGAAGAAATAAAAATGGAAACCTTTTAATACAGAAACTCTAGAATCTGGGAAATGAAAAAATAAGATAAATATACAAAAAACCTTGCCAAGAATCAGGTCTATGCAATAGTTCATCTGCGAGATATTTGAAAAAACGTTTTACCCAATTTATAAAGCTTTGTATGAAGACGCTATGTTTGGGTCCCTTTCGGGGGCACAAATATGGCCACCAGAAACCAACTGAAACAGCTGTTTTTCAGTTTTCCTACTTGTGCGTGAATTCTTCGCTTGAGGAACTCATAAAGATTTAAGTAATATTTATTCTAAGACAAGGAATGTTTAGATAGCAAAATCTCAAAAAATCCGTAATGTTTTAAACCCTCGTAAGAGCTTTCCTGGCCGCCAGCCAAATGCCTTGTCACGCAAAAGCCTAGAAATTCAAGCGTCCTGTATCCTAAAACAAAGAACCCTTTTGAACCGAAAATTTGTTTGTATAAAGGTTTTAAGGTGCTCTAGTATCACATGATAGTAGAAACTCAGAAGAACGATAGTTTCTTAGTTTGAATTTTGGTGACGTCATGTGAAAACAAAGAATAGGTGAAAAGTTGTTTCACTTTATTGTAAACCCCCGTAAGGTGCTGAGCCCATTACACTATTGGATGAAAACCTGTGAAAATGCTGTGAAAAATATGTGAAATACCCTGTGACAAGAAAACACCCTGTGAAAAACCCTGTGAATTTTGCACAGCCTAAATTTTGAGAAAATTTCAAAATTTAGGACCCTGTGAAAAAACCTGTGACTAAAATAAGCCTGTGAAAAACCCTGTGAAAAAACCTGTGATCAAAGTTTAAGAAAATTGCCTACAAAACACCTCTGAAAAATCCTGTGAAAAAACCTATGAAAAAATTTTGAGAAAATTGCCTAAGAAACACCTCTGAAAAACCATATGAAAATACCTGTGAACAAAAAATGGTTGAAATCGATAACAGCAATTTGCAAAGATGCACTGAAAAAACCTGTGAATAATGAAGGAATGAACCATATGTGTGCTTTTATAAATTAGTTTACACATATATATGTCTATAAATAAAACACATGCATAATTAAGTAAAATAAAAAGCTGGATGATTTGATGCAAGACATTTGTTTTGCTACTCAGAGTTTCATGCTGCCAAAAGTAACGGTTGCAACCAAACATTGAGATAGAAAATAAAGAACAATGGCATTAGGGTTTACATTGAATGTGGTTTTGCAAAAATTTTTAATTTACGTTGTTATATTACATTTTTACAAAACGAAGCAGTTTGTGGTATTTAGGAATATTCAGGTACTTTCAATGCAATTTGCATTTTTCTTATGTTTTTCTGTTTGGTGTTTACACAAATTTCTGTACAGTGTTCCTACCCCCTTATGCTCCCATGTGATTATCAAGTCCCTATGACACAGTCATGTGTAACAAGAATAATTATGCTTTTGGTTTCTTGGGAAAGCGGCAAGTACAACAATCAATATAATTTCCAGGCAAAAATTGTATTTAGATAAGAACCCTTTCACTTGTCACTTAAAAAGACTTTTTCTCAGCTAAGAAGGACTTTACAGAAAACCAATGCTGGCCATATATCTGCTGCATGCTAATAGTGCAACTTAATGACATATGTGATATCTTCCACTTCCACAAAATAATGTTTAAGTTTGAGCATTTTTGGACCTAAATGTTGAAACCTAGTTGAGAAAGAGTTGAAAGAAATCTAAATGTTGTTAAATTTCATTCGACATTGTGTCAACATCTTTGTTCTCAAGGATGTTTGTGTTAAAGCATGACGAGTTATCTCTGTTCTCACCATTTGGTTTAATGCTGGATCATGTTAAACAAGTATAATTATTGTTCTAAATGAGAAAGGCACATGAAATATTTCTCATTTATTATTTACCAGGATAATTAAATGAACACCATGACATTGCAAAGGTGACCACATGTTGAAACCAGCACTGAATTTAACATAGTGGTAAATGCTTATCTTGCAAGCATCAAGTTATGGATGCTTGTGGTTGGTTGCTAAGCACGAATGAAGCATAAGATCAGAGTTGCTTGATGTGATAGCCAAGAGCAATTCAGGTCTAAAACTAAGTCACTGACAAGGTATATTGTGAAATTTTCTTGGTTGTTCGCACAATATGCAACATCATATATCACATCAGCAGCCATGTGCATTCAAATAATTATGTAGTAGGCTGTGTCATAAAAATCAGCCTTGCATTGGATGTGAGCCCATGACCCTCGGCGATGTGTTTTTGTTAGTTCATAAATAAATAAACTTGTCAGTGACGAATAAATGAAAGTGATAATTTGAAAATCATATATTTTAACTAAATAAGCATTTGCTGTAAAGGAAACCTGCTTTGAAGCTGTGAACATAACTGCAATAATCTTTTACTAAATGGCCAGTAAGGGGAGATGGACTGACTTGTGTGACACTTTTTTTGGAAATAGAACATGTTTACCTAATACTTGTTCTACCATCGTAACAAGCGACACCATGACCATGTCAGTCTGAGAGGGGAAATGGATTTCAGACAGATTCCTGCCCAGAACAAAATTGAATAAAGCAAATGATCAAGGGAAAAATTTGGCTTCAAGTAGTAGTATACTTTTTGCAAGGGAGGTCAATCATATTCGGTGATAAATGATGTACTAGTTCGTATTTTTGGTCATTGAAAGGATAGTTTTGGTCAAGCTGTTAAAAAAAAGGTCAAACCTAGAGCTAGTTAAAATAATGGAGCCGTGAAATGTTGTTAATTGTATATCTGTTTATTGTTCATTCAAAGTATTTGTCTATTTCTGATTGGCTAAAATCTCCCAGATAATTCTCCATGACCAGCTACTGTTGACCAGTTTAGGAAGACATAATGCTAATATCAGTATAGTTTCCCATATTGTACTGATAATCAAGTAAAAGGGACAGCAGGAGCACAGTAGTTCAACTGCTTTGGTGGAGATTCAGTCTTAAGTGTTATGAAGAAAAAATAACTTCAGTTGTACAGCCCCAGTAACTCAAACTCTGAAGGGAAACGAAAAACTGTTTGAGTTAGTAAGGAATTTGAGTTATCAGGGTAAATTTCATTGAAATTTAGAAAGCTAAGGGAAGGGAAATTTAGTTTGAGTTACTGGGGAATTCGAGTTATCTGAGGTTTTACTGTAAACTACTGCCTAAAGCAAGTAGGAATCAAGGATGACAACTGCTATTTGAAGAATATCTGCTATCAAAACTAAACATCCACTGCCAAAGAACATGCAAATACATGTATTATGAACATTGAGGCAGCAACTTACATAAGTTTTTAACTTGGAAATAATTTTGATTGAATAATAATTGTTTTAAAAACAATCATTATGCAGCTATCAAGGGGGCTCGATCCACATAATTCTTCGCAAAATAGTGACTCCAAACTGAATGCAAATAGAATATGTGAAACTCAATATAACTTTCACTCTTAGCTTCGAGAACCAAATTAAAGGTGCTAAGAAAAAATGAGACAGAAAAGGACTTTTTTTTCATCATATTCAATTTATCAAAGCGAGGTTGTGCATTTCTAAATGAAATTCATGTCAAAAAAGAAAGGAGAGTTTTTGATCACAAGAATAACAACTTAAAGAATCAAATAACTTAAAAGAAGGAAGCATCTTAGTCAGAGAAAAACAAAACTTAAGCTTACTGTAAAAGTTCAAATTTATATGCTTATCTGTTTTCCCTAATTCAAGTGGCTAAATCTCCAGCCCGCTGTAAGAGTAAGTTCATTCACTGGATGACCCTATCATAAGCAGCATCTTCAAGCGAGTCTGTCCACCCTAATTGAAGAACTGGTAAAGAATGACGAGAATTTATTAGATTTAAATGTGTGATAAATTTGTACAGGAAAAGGGAAAAGCTTTCAGATATGGAATTAATAAAGCGGCATCCGCTCAAGATTCGTTCATGCATTAAAGCTTAAATCAAAGAAAGCAAGAAAAATTGTGTTGTGTAATTAAAATGACCAAAAATACAGCCGTAAGTACTCACCTTAAAGAACTTTTTTTCTTCCATTCGGCATATCATTGAGCTTCTGCTTCTGTATGACAACAGGTAAAAATATCATAAACGGAGACTGACTTCACTTGTGAACTCAACTCTTTTGTTCCGACCTCAGTTTGGATCTCATGCTTGTCCCTCACATATTTTTCTTTAATTTCACCGGTCAAACAAAAAGAATATGCACAAAGACGATCTAGATCGATCCGAACGTTCACAAACCAAGATGGCCGCACTCGGACGAGAAAGACTGGATCCTAGCACCCGTGTTTTGGCGGTTTTGGCGCGAATTTCTGAACGCGGCTTCCAAACTCTCTTCATTCGTTCAATCACAACAAAGATAGAGATGACGTGTAAAAGCTGAAAAGACAAAAACAAGACTTTATTTTTCCCTACATCGATTTGTAATCATGGCCTTTTCTTCGATGAAGTTTTCATTTTTAAAATAATCAAAGACTGGCTGAAAAGGTAAGTGCTATCCTTCCTAAATGGGTTTTTTGTAGAAACATGTTGATACTGGTGAGTTTTAGAAAGGAACTACATATATACATAGCTGTATAGCCTCTTCTCTGCTTCTTCTTATTTTTTTTTTTACTATAAACAGGTCCTACGTTCATTTGAAGTTGAGCTATTACGCTAGTGAATTGTATTAAACAACAACTGTGCAGCAGAGTTCTTGTAATGAACACTTTCAGTTTATATATGGTCCATAATACAGGATTGATAAAACAAGCCTTTTTGTGTAATTAACTGTCGTACATGTTGTTTGGAGTATCTGATCTGGATTCTGGATTCCAGGTACTGGATTTCAGTCCTTGCGCTGTATTTTTGGGATTGTAAGGCCACGAATTCCAGATTCCCTTACAAGGGGCGAGTTTTTAATAACTCAATGATTTACTAAAATAATTCATTGTTTTGGATGCACGCCCTCATGGTATTAAAACTTAATCCTTAAACACCTTTTTTTCTAACAGTAACAGTACAGTATTTCTTACAGTTTAGGACTTTTCTTTTCTGTTTTAGCTTTTAACAAGCACACCTCTCATCTGTTCTTTATTTCAGATTTTTATATCAAATTGTTGTGAAACTAAATAGCTACTTCTTTTTATCACCTACCTGACTATGAAAACTACTTAACTAATGAAGTTAACTACTTTTTTATAAACAGTAACAAAGACTTCTGTAAAAATGCCTGTGTCTTGATGGCCAAGCTGAATCAAGCACTCAGTATATAGCATTCACACATATCATGCCAGTTCATCTGACAAAAAGTTTGTGGTTTTTTGAAGACTACTAATGTGAGTATCTCTACATTTTTTTTAAGTTAAGAAGACCATCATCAATCAGGATCCAATTTATTTTGTGTAGTTTTATAGGAGATATTAGCTAATAAAATAATTACACGTATTTACGCTGTATTAGCTAGGAAAATAATAAGATATATTTACCTGTGTTCTTGTTTCTTTATGAGTTGTTGTGGAAGGCATTTTAATGCGATCAGAGACGGAAAACATTGCTAGCTGTTGCTGGTATCAAATGGTTTTTTGTCTGGTGCTTCATAAATAGGATGCAACAGTTACGTATCAAGTTTCCAATATTGTTAACTATTAACTCTCCATGGTAAAGAGAAGAAGAGAGAAAAGAGACAATAAATTATTAAGGGATGAAACCTAAATAAGGGTAATTTTATTTTGAGACATAATTCCCTTGTTACTCAACAAAATCGGCTAGTATCCCACACCTCCATTGATTAAAGGTTAAATTATCCGCTGTTGATTGTATTGTTTGTTTTGACACCCATTTTTCTGCTTAGAATTGTGTTGTTTTTAGAGGCTACTTTTCGTTCAAGCTGTGACTACACTTGACTTGACCAGAAGCAAATTTGTCATAAACATGTGCTTTGTCAGGATGATTCTATTGTTCTCGTCACAGTCACTTTTGTTTTGATTTGACAACTTGATGTGTGTCAGAAGTAGAAAAACAGACCATACCACACGGAATGCGCGAGATACATTTTAACACTCATGTAGTAAATTCTATTGTTTTAAACCAATTTGTCACTGATGAAAAGAAGAAATGTCCAATAATACTGTGACAAGGATCACTTAATAACAATCTCTTGGTAAAAATATGCTATGATCGTAATAATAATTTCTGTTCTCTTATATCTGGACAGCATTTGAGGAAAATACCTGAAAAATATAATTGGACTCACAAGTAATAAAATTTTAAAACAACATTTCAATATTACCACGAACAGGAGATTGATTCATATAATGTCAAGTGTCCGTGAGATTACATTCAAAGGCTGCTGGTCGCCAGATCAAGTTTCCATGCGCATTTCAAAGGGTGAGACTGGTCAAGTCAACTGGAGTCATATATATATCGTACAAATACCCGGCTACAGTTGAGTTTCATCCTTTGTCTCTTTTCTCTTCTTGTGGCCATTAAATTGAAATCCCAGACAAGCAAACATTTGATACCGACAATGTTAACCATCTCCTGATTGGATTCAAATCCCTTCTAATTTAAAATGACATATATGTACAAACACAGGAACACAGGTAAATAAATCTTATTTTATTAGCTAATACAGCTTAAATGCATGTGTTCAGGTTCCCTGTGACTTGGGGACAGAAATCAGACTTCAACATTAATTTTTTGTTTGGGGAGTGGAGGGGAGATCTCTGGCAACATGCAGCTGCCAGGTTAACTCCTCCCATTTCAGAGGGTTTTTCACAGGTTCTGACCCTGTGAAAAATGCCCTGTTCACGGGTTTTGACATTTTATACCCGGTAAAAAACACTGTAAAAGTTCACAGGTTTTTCACAGGGTCTTTCACAGGTTTTTAACAGGGTAAAAATTCACAGGGTTTTTCACAGGGTTTTGCATGGGTTCTGACCCTGTGAAAAATGCCCTTTTCACAGGTTTTGACATTTTCTACCATGTGAAAAACACTGTGAAAGTTCACAGGTTTTTAACAGGTTTTTCACAGGGTAAAAATTCACAGGGTTTTTCACAGGGTTTTGCACGGGTTCTGACCCTGTGAAGACTGCCCTTTTCACAGGGTCTCAACAGTTTCACACCCTGTGAAAAAGGTGTGAAAAACATGTGAGAAAACATGTGAAATTGAACAGTTCACATGTTTTTTCACAGTTTAATTCACAGGTTTTTCACAGCATTTTCACATGTTTTTATCCAATAGTGTTACCCGACAGGACACCAAGATGGCTGCCAAGTTGGTCACAAATGGCACTGGTATTAAGTACGAGAAAGGTGTAAATGGAACATGAAATTTGGTTCACAACATTTCAACCAGGAATTGCTACAAGTCAACCTCACGAGTTTCTTAGAAATGGAGCGACCATTTTAGGCCGCAAAGCAGCCAACCGAGTGACAAAGTCACGAGAAGTCAACTTCTCTCCCTTGAGGGATTTCCATTTGCATTTCCCACCACACATGGGGAGTGGCATGACTGGCCTTTTGGGGTTTTTTAAGTCGCATTTGCAAATCCTCTACTTAATTAGTGGAATTTATTGATTGATTTGTTGATTCCACTCCGACAAAAACAATTGAACAGGTGTGTGTTTCTCCGACATTGAAAGAGCAAATTTTTCTACTTCGTGTTTAAGTTGTCACTTATCCGTTGCCTTGAGAGCATCTAATTTCACAATGCACAAGTTACGTACTAATGCACTTAATTACTTGAGTCACAACTTTATCCCCAAGGGTCCTAAAGAGCTACTTTGATTGGTCTAGGAGCAGCGACCCATTTTTGGTTCGCTAAAACTGGTACTATGGTGTCCCACAACTGTCACGGCAAAACCAAAAACCTCACAGCAAAAACAAAATACCTCACGGCAAAACCAAAAACCTCACAGCAAAACCAATACTTCACAGCAAAAGCAAAATAGCTTTGGTTTTGCTGTCGGTATTTGCTTTTGCTGTGGGTGATTTGTTTTTGCCGTGAGGTTTTTGGTTTTGCCATGAGGTATTTTGTTTTTGCGGTGAGGTTTTTGGTTTTGCTGTGACAGTTGTGGGCCACCATATGGTACCAATTAAGTATGAAAAGTCCTTCGTCCCGCGCCATATTAAATCGGACAAAGGATTTTTTTGAAAGTCTAGGGGCCGACCTTTTTAGAATTTTCACTTTTTCCAAGAATTTTCCAGTGGGACAAACCAACAAATGTTTTCCATTTACTGCTGAACCGAAATTTCTGGAAATTTTGACTAAACAGAAAATGCCATGTAAACGCAAAACGACCTCCCATTTCAGTGTGAAATTAGTCTGCAGGTGGACTGAAACAGGTACCACATGCGTAATATTTGTGACTTTGAATTGCAGGGGTATTTTATCAATATAAAGTGTACCTTCAAATAACCCTTTAAGCCCTTAGAGTGGTCAGCATCAAATTCGTCCTTGTAATATCAATGCTTTATAAAACAGATTGGTGATGAGAATAATGGACATGGTCACACAAGATAAATTTGCTTAATATTTTATTATCTTTTCCCCACTACTTCTGTAGGAAATGAAAAGGGGCAACAAATGAGAATTCAGATTTTGATCTTAGGGTTTAAAGCGATAACCGGGATATGAAATGACCCATCCTCACAAAAACACGATACGAAATAAACAAGTCATCCTGGGATGAAGATTGCGCCGGTGCAAGTTTTCTCATGCAAAAAATCCACACCCCCACGGCGGAAGGCATGCTGGAAAATCTCACAGGAGGGGGGAGAAGGGTTAACGGTTCTGGAAATCCAGAGGGGAGGGGGGCTCTGAACCCAAAAATACATCCTCAGGGGTAACTTTCAATTTCATCGATGTTTCAAACACTTCAATCGATAAGTTTTCAAAAAATTGCCTTGCCTTTTCAAATTTTATTATTTTTTTAAACTACAGACCTCTTACCATCTTTATTTTAAGTTTCCATCCATAGGCTTGCCCCCATTACTTTTGTAAAAATGACGTGCGATAACTTGAAGATATCAAGAAAAATCGCATAATTCATAAAAATGCGCTCAGTTCAAGTAAGCAAACAATGATTTTACCTTGAATTATACATTTTTCCAAGTTAATGCTATTTCAGGGTGATTTTCCACTAAACAGGCCTTACAAGTACATTTTGTAAGCGTGGTTGTTAATGATTGTTTGGCGGCTATTGTGAAAGGCATGTGTTGTGGCAAGTGATACAGGGCGTCAGGGGGTTAGTAATATCCCGCTAAGTGTCTTTTTTCTTTCTCTCGCAGTCATTTTTTATGGACAAAGAAGAGAACCATTTAATATTCAAGAACATTTTTAGTTTTGAGCTTTATTGTAGTATACATTGCTGTATATTTTGCCTGTTCTAGGAAAAAAGAAAAGTTCACTGAAATATGAGCTTATTTGCAAAAAGTGTACACCTGTTTAAGAAGATGTGAAAATGGAATCTTAGCATTCCCAACTAACACAGAATTCGCCGAAAATTGAAACTTATTTAATTAAAAGATCATCTAAGTGAGTGTAAAGTAAAATCACAGTGTCTAAAAATTTTATGCAAATCCATATGGGTGGGGGGTCTTTGAACTTGGAAATCCTTAGGGGAGGGGGGCTCGAGCAGTTTTGGAAATCCAGGTGGATGGGGGGGTGTGGATTTTTTCTGGAATAACCCAATTTTATTAAGGCAACTGTCTGGGTATATCATTGGATAACAAGATCAATAATGAAATATTGTGTTAGCTTAGAAATTTTATTAAGAGATGGCAAGGGGTTTGATACGTAAATTTCTTATCTTTCCCTTACCTTTTAAGAAAATTGTTGCTTAAACATAGTCCACAGTGTTCATTTTTCTACAATCAGGCTCTGATCACTTTTTTATTTAAACTAATGTTACTGCTCTCATAAATAAAAAAGAAAACCTATCCCTTGAATTAACAGCTTAACATATTTCAAGAACGTCGTCAGATAGGCTTGAGTGCGAAGTTCACATCAATCAGAAAGGGACACCGATTTCCGGCATTTCAAGAAAAAAAGATGACTGGAATTTAAAACCTCCACGCGGTGAAATAATTTCGATTTCTAGATCTCCGGTAACTTCAATCCTCAAATCTGTAAAAGTTTCCGAGCTCTCTTTATACCAGTATACCTTGATCAGAAGCCGCCAATAATAAATTGCTCGTAGGAAGAATGCCAACGAGGAAATGTTTAAAATTTCTCGAACTACATGTCGCTAGCCACGACAGCGGCTTTGAATATTTTAATTAACGTTTGCTTTCGAAATGAAACAATGCGTTTGACAAAGCGAGGTCACTTATGATACTTGCGTATTTTACAAAGTTTTGTTCTCGGCACGTGCATACGGCTGAAGTAATACAAAGGACTGGCCTTAGCTTCCTTCGATTGTGAAACACGTTCAGCGAATTGAAAAGTGAAACATTGATAGGCAAATAAGGTTCACGAATAATGCATCGATGAACAGTGTACATGCACCCGTACGGAACATGCAGATCTGCAGACTGGTCTTTTTTTCGTCTGCTCAACCGTCTTCAGCAGGCCTGCAGCTCACTTGCCTGAAATGTCTGCAGTTAGTATGCAGTTGGTCTGTATTAAGTGTGCAGTTCGATTTTATTTAGTCACGGAAAGGTGAACACAAAAAGTGGATCGGTTCTAAAAGTATCCCTTCACTGTCAGTGAGCTGCAAGTGAAAAGGTGAATGACAGACCTTTAGGTCTGCAGATTGACTGCAGCAAAGTGATTGGAGTATTAGATGTCAGCTAAAAATATACGAAGAAAACAACACGCTGCAAGCCAAAAGGTGACCTAAAGGTGACCTTTATTTAAGAATGGAAAGAGACATCGAGAGAGTAACTTAAAATTATCTTTTTTAAAAATAAAGAGAATAACAGCGATTAATGCTCTACATAAAGTTTACACGGACAGCAGGCAAATGAGATTTTGATTCGTTGCAACGGGCTAAGCTGGACATTGCTCACCTTGATGTTTTGTCCATGATCCGCGATCTTCTACACTTTTTACATGAAAGAAATCAACCCAATTTTACTTTGGTCGTCGTTAAATTTTACAATGGACTAAGGAACGAACATTGTTACCACGAGCGTATAAGAATCTTGTAAGTGCGAACCCCATCTGAGATTCTTGTATCTGTGTTGCTTGCTCTGGTTCGATTCGTCGATACTTAGCGTAGAAGTCACTGTTCAGTGCGTTGTTTGCAAATACGTTTGAGCTGTTCCATCCAAAAACTTCAACAGAACTTCCATCTCGAAACAGAACTAGATGCAAAAAAACTTAGAATGTTTGCGCCTTTCATTCAACGGTCGCAAATGTTTGGGATCCCGTGTTTGTCTAGAGATGTTATGGGATCTCATGTAAAAGGACCGACCAATTAGATCACGGCCTAGAATGTCTCCAGGGAATTAGCGATAACATTCCCACACTTGCCGGTCACGGAATAAAATTTATTGAAAGTATAGAATTTGAAGGTTTATTCAATAGGTGATCTTCCTTGAGCACAAGCTTATATACTCACATTTCTTAGAGGTACAGTCAACGTTTTCGCGTTATAAAAGCCGTAATCTGTGCCAAGGCTTTATCTGGCGATTCATGTTATTCAGGCGCTCAAGAAAGTCAGATCGACCGCAGCTGAATTGTAGCGTTACTGCAGCTACTTCGCAGCGTTTGAAAGTCGGCAACTGCGCTGCAAAACCGCTACCGAGAGCTTCAAAGAACCTTCAAAGGCTGCACAGCGCTTTTGCAGCCCGCTGCAACTTGAATGAAGCTGCTGTTTGGCTTCTAAAAGGCTGCTGAACAGGTGGTTGTCTCCACAGCGTCTGCTGCAGATCAAGTGCAGACATAATAATAGATCCTTATTGCATAATCACCAAAAGTCACGAAAGGTCTGCAACAGACTTGCTGCAAACAAGATAAAAGGCAACACACAGTCAAAGAAGCAGTCATTTTCATGAGATGTCTGTCACAGACAGTATGCAGACTTGCAGACTTCAGTTTTGCGTCAAATTGGTCTGCTTTATGACTGAACAGACCTGAGAAAGGCCTTCGGCAGATCTGCAAGTTACGTACGGGATATGTCCACTCCTGTAATATATTATATTAAATAATTATGGACGTGTCTACCTTTTAGTTACATTTCAAACTAGTACAACATCAATAATTAAGCACTTGTATTACGAAATTATATTGGCAACGGATGGTTTTCAGTTAAAACATCTATTTTTTCTCGCGCGCGCCCGAAATTAACCAGACTTCAATTGCTAAATGAACCAAGGAAAGCAAATTGCAAACGTTTCCTTCGACTTAGCGAACAAGGCTCAGTTTATGAGGCAGATGAGAAGCATTTCGACTTTGTATACGCACGTAAGTCGATCGACTTTATGCTCAAATGGAATAACGGACATGGTTTCAGCATAGAATAAATAAAGACATCGTGATCAACATCCAGCGCGCTTTTTGACACGTTCAGAAGGATTAAGATGAGCGAACGCATTTCGAAAGGGAGGGCATCATTTCTATTTCAAGCTTGGTTTATACATAGTTAATGGCGGTGACTATGTTTACATGAAAAACTACTTGTTAACATTTTTCATAAATGAGACGAACACCTGCTGTAAAGAAGGCTACTCAGTCCCCCAAACAAAAACAGTATACTGAAAAGCTTTTCAGTGGTACAAAAAAAACAACATCTTTACAAGCTTTTCCTGAATTCTCTCAACGAATTCGTTATGGAACATTTGCTTACCAGGGAGCTCGTTGTAAGAGCACAGCATTTAATTTGGATTGAAGCAAGTTTCCTTGCTATCATCAACATAACAGCCATCTCCGGAAATATTTCTGTTTGCTACGCCGTTTATGGAAACCAAAGACTTCGTTCGCTTGCCAATATGTTTGTTGTAGCGTTAGCTGTCAGCGATATTCTAATATCGGTCTATTGTATGCCTCTGTCAGTTGCTACTCTTGTTCAAGGCCGATGGATTTTCGGGACCAGTGTTTGTCGACTCCAGGGTGCTGCAATGTTTACGTTTTCATTGGCATCTCTAAATACCATGGGAGTTATTGCAGTTAGCCGATATTTTTGCGTGGTGAAACCAACGAGGTACATTGTATTATTCCGGAGGCAAAGAATTTTGATGTACACTGCGGTAGTATGGTGTATGGCTCTCATTGGTTCAGTGCCTCCGCTAATTTTTCAGACAGGCGGATACACTTTCCAACCAGGAAAAGCAATGTGCATGTACCCATTCCAAACTAACATTGCTTATACCGCCTTCATCGAATGTGTGTTTGTCGCTGCGCCCTTTACACTCATCACTTTCTGCTACGCCAAAGTGTTCTACACAGTGTCAAGATCAAATCGTGTTTTCACACAAGAAAATAACCCTGAACAGCTCAGAGCAAGCGTCGAAGAAGCCAAAGTGACCAAGACATTAGCCTTGGTCATGGCCAGTTTCTCCTTATGTTGGCTTCCTATCTGTATTATGGATTATATCGACGCAGCACGCGGGGAGCCCACTTTGCCACGACAGGTATATCTTACTTACGGGTTTCTGGCCTACCTAAGTAGTACAATCAACCCCTTTATATATGGCGCTACCAATAGGCGCTTCAGACAAGAATACAAAACCATTTTGAAAAAGATAAGTTTGATCTTTATTTGTGGTCGTTGCAGCTGAAGACAGAATCGAACGTTCGATAATCCACCAAATTTAGCGGTGACCGAGCTTTAAACTATGTAAAAACAAATATGGAAAACAAGGTGTCAATGTTACACAAGTTCAAGGCCTTTTGAGGTGATACAATGAAGACCTAATAAGTTTAAAACGAAGAGTAGACGAAAGTGCTTTGGAAAAAGAAATAGTTTTACTACTAATAAAAATTAACAATTATTCCTCGAGCCCGAATGGCCTCTGAGTCAATAGCCCAAACGAAGGCCGAATGGACTATTGACTCAGGGGCCATAAGGGCGAGAGGAATAATTGTTTCAGTAAAATCCAACTAGTTGGTCAAAAATATCGAGAATAGAAAAAAACTTAGCTACTTAAAGCTAGACTTGAATCCTTTTTTGCCGCCCAAAAGCCGGCGCTTTTCGCTACTAGTGGGCTATAACATATAGCCTAGTAGTAGCTCAACCAATCAGAACGCAGCATTGATAATAGACCACTAGTTGGATTTTACTAATAATATAATAATTTACCAATTTATATAGCGCGTATTTACATATGCTGATCAATAGCGCTTTACAATCATATGTTTAAGAGAAAACGAAAATACATTAGCGTGAGAATGAATTAACCTTAGTTACAAACTATAAAAATACTTCTTAAAAAGATACGTTTGAAGTCGAAATTTAAAAATGTTAAGTGATGTTGCTTGACGAAGCTCCACAGGCAGGCCAGTCCAGAGTTTCGGAGCTGCTGTTGAGAATGATCTTGCTCTGAATGTTGTAAGCATCTTTCCCTTGAGATGGTCCAATAAGAGCTTACCAGCAAACTTAAGATTATATAATGAATTCGATTTTATACTAATAAGATCGCTAAGATAAGTTGGCGCTAGGCCATAAATACATGTGAAAGTCAAAAGTAAAATCTTATAGTCAATAGGCAAAGAAACCGGCAGCCAGTGCAGCTCATAAAGCGCCGCTGTAATGTGAGAAAATTTTCCGATGCCAAGAATACGTCTTGCTGCTGCATTTTGTACACGCTGTAATTTAGCGATCTTCGCTTTGGTAAGCCAAACAATAAACCATTACAATAGTCAAGACGGCTGGTTATAAAAGCATCAACCAAGGTAATTAAAGAATCTCTCGACAGGTATTTCTTAATACGTCTCAAGTTATGTAAATGCTAAAATGCCGCAGTACAAGCCTTGTTTATATGATCAGTCATGCTTAAGTTGCTGTCAAACCACGATCCAAGGTTTTTAACACATGGGCTTGGACTGATACGATTATTGCCCACAGTAATGGAACACGAATCTAGTTTATCAAGCTGTTGTCGTGTGTCGACCAACAAAAACTCCGTTTTATCATCATTGATCATCAACCGATCTTGAATCATCCACTTACTCACCATGTCAATGCACGTTTCCATAGCTTGTATAGCATCAGCTTGAGTAGTGTTGCCGAGTGGTTTAAAACTCAGATACAGCTGCGTATCATCTGCGAAACAGTGAGCATCGGGAAGATAATGTTCCACGATCTTAAACAACTTAGACGCATAAATTATGAATTGCAAAGGCCCTAAACATGAGCCTTGGGGTACCCCGCAGTTTAAGTCAAAAGGACGAGAGAGAACTCCATGTACCGAAACGCGCTGACTTCTTTCAGACAAGTACGATCTAAACCAATTCAGAACAGTCCAACGTATGCCAACCTCGTCAGATAGCCTCTCTAAAAGTGTTCGATGATAAACAGTGTCAAAGGCAGCACTGAGATCCAATAAAATTAACAAAGTGACGTGTTGAGAGTTCATCTTTAACAAAATATCGTTCATCACCTTGATAAGTTCAGTTGTTGTTCAGTCATTGCTATGGAATTGCCTGTAAGAAGATTGAAGGGCAGGAAAAATAGCATTTGAAACCATGTGATCGTAAACTTGAATAAAGACGACTTTTTCAGTCAATTTGGATACCTATTGTAAGTTATTAACTGGTCTGTAATTTTTGTACAGCAAATCCAATCCAGGTTGCTTCAAGATAGGATTAATAAGCCCACATTTCCAATCATCCGCAAATTCTCCAAAATTAAGAGACAGGTTGATCATTTTAGTAATGACTGGTAATAGCACATCAGCACAGCTGATTACTAAAGGTGTTGACATCGGATCAAACATACAGCTCTTCTTCGGAGAGCAGCCAATCAACTTACTAACTGCACTTTCAGTTAAAGGGATAAAGCTGTCCAGTGTTCTAGTTGGTAACGTTTTCACATAGTCAAAATGGGAATCATGCAAACAATCAGCTAGTCTGTCCAATTTGACATGGATGGCGTCAATCTTTTCAACAAAGAAGCTATCCATTTCATCGGATAAAACCAGCTTGTCACTAGTTGGTGGAAAAGGTACTTCATGACCTTGATTTAGCAACCTCTTTGTTTTCGAGAATAGGTTCCTTCGATTGGAGTTATTTTCAACAATAAAGTCTGAGTAAAACTTACGACGGGCTTCATTCATCAGGTAGGTTGTAAAGTTCCTCTTCTTTTTAAATTCAAGCAAATCACGGACACTTCGAGATCGACGCCATTTTCTTTCAGCTCTCCGGCTTTCTCTCCTTGAATCCCTAATATCTTCACTAAACCAAGGTACCAAAGGCCTCGAGTTCGTTTACATGTTGTTGAAGGCCCATTGGCTCAAGCAGCTCCTTTAAACAAACACCGTCTGCGTTCCCCAGAACGTCTACATGGATATTTTAATCACCTGCTATCAGTAACGTTACAGATGACATTATGATACTCTCCAAAAAACTCGAAAAATCAGCAAAGAACACACTCGTCGTGACAGGATGGTTACTTGAATAGGGTGGACGTAAATAATAATAATCTGTAGTTTTCGCGACTGGAACTCGACCATCCAATGAGAAAACTTAAAAGAAGTACGCTCACCAGCATCTACACGACTTGCATGTAGATTTTCTCTTATCAATAGAGCAGTTCCACCACCAGATCGATCAGATCGTGTGTGATCAAACAGCTTGTACCCGGGTGGGGTGATTTCGGCTCTGCACGCATCATCAATTTCTGAGAGCCATCTCTCAGTTACTGCGAAAATATCAGCTCCAGATGATTCAACATCTACTGACAGCTACTGACAGTGTAGCATCACGGAACAGGCATAAATAGCTATTTTGCTGGCACGGACCAGGGGACTGGACACATTAGGAGGATTTGTATTCAATTTCTTTGTGACATGTTTCATTGTTCGTTACAAATTTAAATCAGTCAAGGACATCACTTACATTTAGGGGAGCTCAGGGGTATTTGTTCATTTCTGCAGCCATTTCGCTACTGAAGGTGTTTAGCATTATATACCTCTGTCCCCCAGTTGTCTGCACTGCAGCTGATTTTACCACGTTGGGGTATGCGCTCCTTTGTTTTGCACAAAGTGGCGCCGTATTTATTTTCTTTGCATGGTTTTATTGTTTGCGGGTTTTTAACTAAGGGTGTACGGATTCGCTGATGGCAAAATTGCAAAACTGCCAAATGACATCAAAAGCAGTTAAAACTGGTTTTGATGTCCTTTGCTCAGACCTTCAGGTCCCTACCCATCTATTCTGACGGTTTTCTGTTTTGAAACGCAAACCCTCAAGCAGATTACTGGGGATGTCTCCGTCCTTCTGCAAAAAATTAAAGCCATACTCTTTTGCCCTCCCCTCCCCAACCCTGAGAGGGTACTCCCTATAATGGCTATACATTAAGGCTCCTACCGAAAGCAGTACATTCTTCAGGTTTCCTGCGTATATTAATTAAAGGCCAGGAATTTCACATGATGAGGTATACGAAACAAAAGGGAAATCTTATTAGAGATACTCTAAAAGGGTTTTTAAGGCAAACTATTTCGAGGAGATGCTATTCTCTCGCACTTTGCAACCAAACTGTCACGCAGGGTAATGAATTTAGCTTTTGCACCCTGTAATAACAGGCCAACGCATTTTGTTAGAAAACAAGTTGTCGCACTCTGTTATAAACGCCATTAAACTTTTGCAGCTGGAAATTAAAAGAATTGAAACTCTCGGATGATTGATGGGCATGTACAAGAAAAATCATTTTCGACATTATGATAAGTATTTCAATTAGTAAGAATAGATGGTTTTTCAAATTCTAATTTCGCATCATTCTTATAAGAGAGTACGAGGCCTTTTTTGCATCAGGAATATAGTAAAAGTTATTTTACAACTTTAAGAATGACTGCACTATATCTTCATAAAATGAGACCTCACTATGAAAATACTCAAAAGTAGGATGAGTTTGATCGTCAGAGCGAACGTAGTCCTCAATTGCATTGTTCTTGTTAACAGTGACTGGCGTTTCCGCCTAGATACAAATATCATGAAAAATGGCCCAGATATGTTTCCGGAAATTCCAAATTTCTTTTCTAAATATCTCGAAAAATTTCTAAATATCTCAAAAATACCTGGCTTCATTTCATAAATATTACAGGAAAAAAAAAAACAAACAAAGCCGCTCATCTAAAACGGCAACAGAAATTTCAGCAAACTTCAGGAAATTATATCCTTGTACAGCATACTACAACGGCAACAGAAATTTCAGCAAACTTCAGGAAATTATATCCTTGTACAGCATACTACAAAACTCTAAGCAATTCCACATGAAGTCAGCCTTGTTTACAGAACCCCTCGGCCTACAAGAAAACTAGGGCACTGCACTTTAATACGGGCAGAGATCGTGAAATACTATTAGGTGCTGGAGGTCTTAAGTGGTCTAAAAGGGACAATATCGTTTGGTTTGTGCGTGGCTTAAAGGGTACGTCCTCAGCCATTTTGTCGAACATAAGCCACATTGCATATATTATAAATGAAGAATATTGCTGAATCTGATTACCACAAGCCCATATGTGGAGATTTGTTTGAATTTCCGTCACTGAAATGCCCATGCCCTAATTAACATTGAAGTAGCTTCTTAGAAAAAACATGACTTCATTAGTACTTTTTTCGTAACAAAATTCGAAATGTCACAAATTTTTCCTAAATATCACGAGATTTTTCTAAATATCCCACACTCTTCTAAATATTTTGAAATATACCTGGATATTTGAATCTAGGCATAGCGGTAGTCATCTTCAGAGTTAAAATGAGTTGTATCACGCCAGTTGATGGTATTATACTCTGGTTATTGACCTGACTGGTCAATTACGTCGCGATGTTATTGGTCGTTTGTCAGTTACGTCGTGATTTTGTTGGCTATGCAGACTCGTAATGTAATTGGTGCGCTTCGATCCGTCTATTTTTAGTCAAATTCAGTTGTCCAGTCCTTCTCTCGTAGTAAGTTTTGCTTGATTTTGTCAATAAGTCGTTTTTACGGTGCCGGTAACTGTTGACTACGATTCAGTGGTGTTTGTTTTAAAATAGTAAACCAGCTTTCTAAAATAAGTCGTTGACAGTAGTTTGTAGAATACGTAATACATGTCGCAGAGTCCCAGTCGATTTGATGTGTCGTCTGTTATGTGATTGTTGACGTCATCATTTCTCTTCGCTCGTTTGTTTTCGCTCAGTCGTGTGCTAAGGTTTCTATCTGTTTCACCAATGTAAGTAGCCTGGCAGTCGCAACATTTGATCTTGTATACTGCTCTGGTTTATTTTTACTACTGTCTTTGTCCTTGACATTAGTAAGTAGTCGTCGTAAAGTGGTTATCGGTTTGTGTGCAACACCTATATTGTAAGGTTGGAGTATACGTTCGATGGTTTCAGAGGTGCCTCTGATGTACGGTATAAAGTGGCTCTGTCGTAACAGAGCCAGAGTTGACGTTTGTCTGAGTGTTGGACTACGTTCACCAGGACCATCAAACTCAACCTACTTTTGAAATGACTCATGGGTTCAAACCTTTCACAGTTTTATAAAGATACTCTTTAGGAAGATATTGGATGCAAATGAATTAATTCAATAAACCGATAAACCAATCACAAACAAGGAAATGTCTGCGAAGTGAATGAAGCTTACCCGACTACTTAAGTGACCACTATCGAATTGCCCCGTGCACTGAAAAACATTAGGGACCTTAAGATCTGAGGACGGCGACAGCAGCGAAAACGTCGCTGAAAAAGTGAATTCGCGTTCTTTCAATCTTCTTGGCGATTACTCCAAGTCACTAACTTTGTCAAATGTAGGTGAACCCTCCTAAAAGTTGAATTCCTAAGAACCATATCCAAGTTCAGAAAGAGAGAGGAAATTTCGTCGCTTGTGTACTATCGCTGTAAAAAGTGAAAATAGGCATTTTCACGTCGTAGTCGTGCAGTGACGGCAAAGAAATATACAAAAAAGCGTGATGCGCGTGCAAAATTGTTTTGGTTATTAAACCTATTGCTTTTTTTGACGTTCTCGTTGTCGCCCGGCCGTCGTCGGATCTTAAGAGCGGCTTTCTGTAAATATCGAGAATTCGCTGTCAAAACTGAAATTTCGAAATACTTCATTTTCGGTCAGAAAGAACCCTTTGGTGAAACATTTTCGAAAATCACAATCATAGTTTCCAAAGAATTTTCATTTTCGAGAAAACCACCAAAAAGTGAAATGCTGCCCCACGCCATATAGTCGCCGGTCCACGTCACAAGCCTCAGCGTCCCGGAAGTTAAAAAATGCGTAGCGTCTGGTTGCTGTGTAGTGACGTAGTCATCCAGTTGAGTATCTATCATAGTAACACTTTTGCGGTCAACTACCGCAGCGCTTGTAAAGTACTTTAATTAAAATCGTGTTCAAACCCCTGTGGAGGAAGTCTGTTTATTTTTGAGTCGATAAATGCACTTCCGACGTTCCCGAGGTTCAATTTTGCATAAATTATCAAAAATTTTGTTCAGCGGGAAATCTACCTACGGTTCGCGGGAAACGGAACTCTATAGTGGGGCAAGACGAATGTTTCGAGAGTCGAGAATGCGCTTACAAACCATTCACTATATCTATGCAACGAAAGGTGAAATCACTGGAATGATAGCTCCTGCAATGGTAATTGTATCAATCCAGGTCGCGACCGTGTTCGCTCCAGACTCGTTTGGCGCGCTTCTCATTACTTCCAAAACATGTTGTGATCGGTAAGGTGACTCAAGGACTTAGTTTCTCAAGCCATTCGATTTCTCCACCCTATTATTTGTCTGAGGATTCTAGCGAACAAAATAGTAAATTTGGATGGAAGATGAAATTGTCTCCCTAAATGCGGCCAGATTATATACTCCAGGATGGCGGCACAATTCAGCGTGTCTTTCAGGTCAGCTCTAATCTGTAGTTTGTATAACAATTGCGATCTCCCTATTTTCGCTTAAGCTCTCTTTGATTAAACTTTCGTAAAAACCAAACAACGCAGACTCTCTCTTGCATAACCAGTGACTAGGTCGGCTGGAGGAAATATTTGCTTCCAAGTCGGGTAAATGTCTATATTTACATTTATCCCATCTTGCGCACCTCAAATTCAATCGCAGATATCCCGGTATATAATTATGCCTGAGCACTTCTAGGATAAAAAATTAGGCAGTTGTTCTGTGTCCTTTCTGGTTCTTCCAGGCAGAAGTCCTGGTATGATGTTATTATGCCTGAGCGCTTCTAGGATATATAACACGTTCAGTATTTCGACCCGTAGCCGAGATAAAAAATAGGCAGTTGTTGTATATCCTTTCTGGTTCATCCTGGCAGAAGTCCTGACATGACGTGATTATGCCTGAGCGCTTCTGGGATATATAACACGTTCAATATTTTGACCCGTAGCCGAGAAAAAATTAAGTAATTGCTCTATATCCTTTCCGGTTTATCCAGATAGAAGTCCTTTGATATAATATTATACCTGAGCGCTTTTAGGATATATAACACGTTTTAGCATTTCCATCCGTAGAGAGAAAGATATCCTATCTTTTCGTCGTACTAAATCGATGTAAATGTACTACACAGCATCGGGGAGGGGGAGCACTAACAAAATCGAGTAATATTGAACTATAGATATTTCATCGTTTTTTCCTGTGTATTTGCAACGAGGTCGACCGCAGACTTTTAATATGTTTCTTTTTAGACGGCACTGAATTTTTTTTTCCAAAACCAAAGCCGTACATTTTGTTCCAGTAGATACCGCGCTTTTAATTAATTATATTTCTCGCCCTAGGATGATGACATGATCGCGTGAGAATTGACGCCTTTATTACATTAAATGCGAAATACGATCAGAGATTAATGGAATAGGGAATTTTGCAAGCTACTGGGTATCCAGCTGAGATAGCTGACTTTTACTCAGCTATCTCAGCTGGATACTGAGGGGTTTTTTGGGTTGCTAAGATAGAGCTGCTCGTTATGAAACCTTTTGAATTATACCATTTTCAAAGCCCTCAGGAAGAAAGGCGGTCCAAGCAAACAAGTTCATATTTGGCAGGTAAGTAAGGCATTCTAGTTGCAATAGTTTAGTTAGTCCAGTTTTCCTGCACTCCTATTCGTCCGATCACAGAGTACGCGTGTCCTGTCTTTCATGACGGCCTCCCCGTGTACCTCTCCAACGAACTGGAAGGAGTACAAAAGCGGGCTATGCGCATCGTTTTTCCTCTTTACTCATATAATGAGGCCTTGGTTGAATCAGGCCTAACTAAACTTTCAGACCGCCGCCAAGAACTAGTTGATAAACTATTTAAGAATGTTTTACAGAACGAACAGAACAAGCTCCATGAACTTCTTCCTGCTCGCATCACATGTACCTTTAACCCAAGAAATATGCGGAAGTTTAAGCCAGCTTTTAAGACGAACAGGTTTCGTGGTAGTTTTATTACCTTTAACGCCCTTAAGGCTTGAACAGTTTTAGTAGATTTTTAAAACCTCTTCTATATATATATATATATATATTTTTTTTTTTTAGAACATATATATAGTGTCCTTATTTGCTGTTTTAAATCACTTGTAGTCTTTTTAATGCAATTATCAATATTCAATTTTTTGTAAATAATCGTATAATTCAACTTTTAGTTGCTAATCGGTTATTAATAAACTATCTATCTATCTATCTATCTATCTATCTATCTATCTATCTATCTATCTATCTATCTATCTATCTATCTATCTACCAATACTATTTGGTAAAAATATTGCAAGAAAATGCATTTTTCACTCAGTTAAAAATCGCCCTAAGATTCCTATCTTCAGCACTTTCATAAACAATGAAATTTTGCGAAACTTTGAAGGAAAAAATCACCGTTTGGTACAGAGAATTTTAGAAGAAGTATTATACCTCAGTAAAGCCCTACTGTTGTAGTACAATATATGAAAAATCCAGGTTGGGCAATTAAAAAGCAACCCGTCGAGAGAGGTAAATGCGAAGTTCACTTTCGATGTTTTTGCATAAAATGTTAAAACAGTCACGCAACAGGGGATAACACAAACTCCATGAATTATATTTAATGGGACCAAATAAGCATTTTTATTTTTTTTTTGATGAAGGTGAATAGATAGTGTTCTATAAAGTAGTATCTAATGAATATTTAAGTCTTCTATGAATATCGTTTTTTTAATTTTAACGTATAAATGGAATAAGAGAAAATCGCCGTGAAGAAGGTCAAGTGCAGACTATATATGTCTGATATGTACCGAAGGAAAGTGGAATGTTAAAAGGTCTTAAAAGTACACGTACAGAATCTCAAATCAAGAATTTTTGATAAAGTGCATCTGAAAGTTTGTTTCATTCGATAAAAACCCGTTACTGAGGGGCTGGAAGTTGTTAGAGTTCAAATGGCAGCTGAAATGGGGAAGTGAAACTGCGTTTGGTGAACAAACAACAAAGGTCAACAAATGTATCGACACCACCCTAGGCACTCCTTTTTAAATGTATTTATTGATTTATTTTATGTTCATTAAAGAGCTCGCATTCATTAGAAACCAATCCTATTGCTTCAGTGACCTAGGTGGAAGGTAGCCTGTGTACAGACGTCCCCCCTCCCTCAGGAAAAGTCGGGAGAGGAGATGTCTGTGAATCGCCGACGATAATCGTGTTCTCGTTTCCCTGGAATGTTGGGGACAGCCTCTGATTGGTTGTAATGTCAATGCCATAAGGCAAATAAGTTCCGGTGTTGTGATTGGTGAATGAACCTCTAGATTCCCCGGGGAAAAGCACAGCCTTTGTGGACATTCATATTTGTTTACTGGTATTTGTATTTCGGCTCTCTCGAAAAGGAATGAGAATTTAAGACCACCGATGTTTGCTGCACCGGTTGCGGGTGCGGCTGTCTGTACCGGTCGGTATTGTAAATAAAAGAGAAGGCGTACAAAATCCAACGTTAACAGCCAAGGTAGGTCAAGCTTACCCCAAAAAGATTATATTAATGAATTGATTATTTGGAAAAATGAATCCGTTAGTCGTTCCCGTAACTGGTGTCAAATTTGAATCGGCATTCCTGTATGCGTAATGAGCAGTGAGCATTTTAAGAGAACTTCTCTGCATTTGGTCAGATTGAAAATCTTTGGATTGAATGTCTTTTAGAAGACATTTACATCAAATTCAGGGAAACTGAGTTGGTAGAAATTTCGCAAC
The DNA here is from genome assembly GCF_958299795.1 of Porites lutea. Classification (NCBI taxonomy): domain Eukaryota; kingdom Metazoa; phylum Cnidaria; class Anthozoa; order Scleractinia; family Poritidae; genus Porites; species Porites lutea. The sequence continues at coordinate 20,627,851 of NC_133208.1, forward strand.
TGAATCGCGTGTGAATTCACGGCTGATTACGCATGCAAGAATGCACACAGAGATGAATCTGAAATCTACAACTACCAACAGTTCAACTTTCGAATAATAAATACATTAATGGGATCTTGGAAGGCACGCCTGACCTGGTTTGACTGTAATCAGAGATCTTATATCTGGATTTTTGGTCGGGACATTGCGTGAAGATGTTCGGCTAGCCTGTGTACAGTCGCCAGAGCTATTTTTCGACCTACATGTGCCCTTTCAACTGTCACCGAAAGAACAAAATAATTTATGCAAATGTATACCGGAACACGATTAACGACTGTGATTCAAAGACGTCTCCTCTCCCGATTTTTCCTGAGGGAGGGGGGACGTCTGTACACAGGTTACGCGTCCGGGGTCAGTTTGAAATCAAAATTTTAATTGTGCGGCACATAAACACAATTTTTAAAAAAACTAGTAACTTGTCAGCGGATAACTTCAAAAAATACTTGACCTCGATGGGTCGACACCTGAGCCCGCGATAAGGTCAAGTGATACACGTCACCGGTTACCCTGTTTTGACGGCTGTCAATTGGTCAAAACATTGATGTCCAATATGTGTGCATTATCAGTTTTCCTGTGCTCCCAAACTAGCTAAAAAGTATGAGATTGAACATTGTTCGCGATCTACTAAAAGAATTAACTGGTCACCGGACAGCTTCCAAATAAATCACGTCACCTCGATGAGTTGACACATGAGCCCGCAATATGGTCATGGGATACTGGTCAGTGGTTATCCTGTTTTGACAGCTGTCAATTGACCATACTGTGAATGCCCTATATAAAAGATGTGGACTTGTCAACACACGCCAAAGACACCCGTCCCTTCTTTTTGACAGTCTCCCCTACCCAACCCGTACAATCTGTAGACGCGTACGTACGTACGTACGCTCAGTCAATCACGTGACAACCAAACGAAAAGAGGTTAACCATAATCCATGAGCATGGGGCTCTGTCCCACGCGCGCTTCGCGCACGTGGGAGCCTCGCTATTAAGTAGCAGTGGCTCGCCTAATTATAACTTGTGGGAAGTTAAGAGCACATTTTGAATGATTCTGGAACCAGTTTTAAATTAATAATCCATGGAGTTTTAACTCCATATACTAAACTATAATACAACAACTTTTGCTACAGGTACCAAGGTCGATGACTCTTATGATGCGTGGGCCGTGATAACAGGCTATGAATAATCGTGTACATATGTCGCGCAAAAAAAACTTCTGCAGATAAGAGCGGCTGAAAAAATGGAAAAAATTGCTCAACCTCTACTCTCCCTCCGCCTCTCCAAAATAAAATGCTTCTTTCCTAATAAAGTAGCCTAAGATCGGTCTATATTTTTTGTAATGATTGCCCTTTTTTTTAATCAGTTAAGAACGAACTCAAGAGACATACCTCACAGATGCCAAGATTGACAAGCTTTTGACACCGCCCCTGATCTTTCAATCAGCTCGTTTAGGGACGGACCATTAGAAAACTTATGAGGGGGGGGGGGGGGGTGGACGAAGTACAAAAAAAATATTCGCGCAAGGGAAAATTGAACGAAAAAAAAATCCATGAACGCCAATTAACCCTAAGAAATATTCATGCTACGGCCTAAAAATGATTCATACAAGGAATTTGATAACGAAAAAATATTCCTGCGGCTCGAAAATTCCCCTCCCCTCCCCCATAACTTTTCTAATGGTCCGTCCCTTAGGAAACTCATATTATTTACTGAGCTTTACTAGCCTTCGAGAGCATCCGGTTTTTTTGGCTTTGGACTGCGGTTCGCAGGCTAATTATTTACCACTTTCAATTCAATATTTGTCTGAATCTTAGTCCGTTTTCTTTCCAGCACTTTCTTTGTATAAAACACACCATACGACTCAAAAAAGTTATGTCAAGTAAATCTAATTTCAAAATATATATATATTAGCATATCCTTCGCAGACCTTAGCATTGTTGACGTTTGTGGAAACGGCCGTTTGACCTTTCAGAGCTGGTTCATTGCGATCGCCCTTTATCTAACTTTCTAACTAGTCAAGTTATACCAGAGCAATAAAAGACTCAATCAATCTTTCGATTTTGCAAGTAAAAACTATTTTCCTGATCACCACGAAAAAAATGTGAATTCAAGACAATTTTTTGTAGTTTGTGTTACCCCCGGTTGCGTGACGGTTTTAACGTGCATTTTATCATAAACATCGAAAATGAACTGCGCGTTTACCTCTCTCAGCGCGTTGCTTTTTAATTGCCCGGCTGGATTTTTTATATGTTGTACTAAAACAGTAGGACTTTACAGAGGTATAATGAGTCTTCCTAAATTTTGCAATATATTAGGTTCCAGGCTCCTTGTATTTTGCACTTGCGCAGTACACTAAAAATGGAGGACTAGCACATGGTTCGTTTCGTGCTGTAATTTCATGACTTAAATATTACATTTGGCGACGAGGATGGCTCTCGTGGGGCAAGTAGGAGAATATATCGACGGAAAAGAAGATATTGGCAGTTATATAGCACGAGTGGAATTGTATTTTGCGGCGAATTACGTCGAAGCGGATTACGAAGTTGCTACGTTTCTAGCGTTAACTGGGGCAGGATGCGTGCGAAGGAATTTGTTAGCCCCTGAACGTCCGAAAGATAAGTCCTTCGATGAGTTGAAAGAGCTTTTGGTTTCACATTACTCGCCTAAACCTATTTTGATCGCAGAACGTTATAAATTTCATCGTCGGAACCAGCATGAGAGTGAAACGGTCGCACAGCTTGTAGTTGAGTTGAAGCGACTGGCGTTGAAGTTGGAACCTTTTTGGAAGAAGCGTTACGGGACCGTCTCGTTTGTGGATTGAAAAGCGTGCAAATTCAGAAAAAGCTGTTGGCAGAGAGAGACTTGACTCTTAAGAAAGCGTTTGAAACAGCACAATCCATGGAGTTAGCCAACAAAGAAGATTTTCGAGACACCAGTGTACCAGTGGACGATACCGTCAATAAGGTCGGCAGGTATGCCAGTTCAGGGCATTCGACTGGAGACGCCGTGAATTGTTTTCCTTGTGGTGGTAAGCATTCTCCATCATGATGCTAGGCCAGGTCGGTACAATGTTACAAGTGTCACAATAAGGGTGACCTTGCTAAGATGTGCGATAAGAAAGGGAAGATGCAATCCATGCGTTATTTGGAGGTTGATTCACCTATGAATACTACCGAAGAGCAGTCTGGACTGGGATTGTACACTCTCAAGTATAAAGGACAAGGTGGATCTGGGTTTCAAGTTCAATTATTGTTAGAGGGTAAGCCAGTCAGCATGGAAGTTGACAAGGGATCAGCGGTGTCCATTGTCTCTAAGGTGGAGTATAAGAAGTGGTTTAAGCATCTCAAGTTGCAGCCAGCGTAGTTCCACTTGAAAACCTATTGTGATGAGTTATTATCCTTGTTGGGGGAAATTCGAGTCGCTGTGAAGTATCAGACCCAGGAAATGCAACTACCTCTGCTGGTCGCTCAAGGAAAAAATCCTGTGCTGCTTGGGCGTAACTGGCTTGAGAAATTGAACCTGGATTGGTTCACCATCTTCAAGGTGTCTCATGTGCCTGCTGTGGAGGATATGCTTGCTAAGTATGAAGCCCTGTTTGAAAAGGGCTATGGACACATGAACTATATAAAGCCTCCATTCAGGTCCTTGAAGGTGCACAGCCCCAATTTCTGAAAGCAAGACCCGTTCCATATACTCTCAAAGAAAAGGTGGAGCAGGAGCTTCAGAGACTGGAGGATGAAGGGATTATCTACAAAGTAAGTCAAAGTGACTGGGCTGCACCAGTGGTGTTGGTCCCCTAGAAAGATGGTTCACTGAGAATGTGCGGCGACTACAAGATGACAGTGAAACAATGTGCCGATGTCGACCAGTACCCTTTGCCTAATACAGAAAATTTTTTTGCGACGTTAGCTGGGGGACAAGTATTTAGCAAGATTGACTTATCTCACGCCTATCAGCAGGTAGAGCTGGATGAAGACTCACAGAAGTACCTAACAATTAACACACACAAGGGTTTGTACCGTTACAAACGACTGCCGTTTGGAGTCTCCAGTGCACCAGCTATTTTTCAAAGGATTATGGATCAGCTTCTGCAGGGGGTTAAGTTCACAGTTTGCCATTTGGATGAAATCCTGATTTCAGGGGGTTCCCCTCTGGAACATTTGGCAATCCTGGAAGAAGTTTTCGGGCGCTTACAAGAACATGGCATCAGGTTGAATCCGGCGAAGTGCATTTTTTTCCAGTCGGGCCTCTCGGACACTAGATTGACAAGAATGGCATTAGTCCCCTCCCTCAGAAGATGGGTGCAGTCATGCAAGCCAAGAGTCCTACCAATTTCACAGAGTTGAAGTCGTATCTACACTGCATCCTCTTCATGACCTTTTGCAAAAGGATAGACCTTGGAAGTGGACGGAGGCGTGCGAGAGAGTGTTTGTTAAGAGTAAGAAGCAGTTACAAGATTTCCTTTGCTGGTCCATTATGATCTGAAGAGTCACTTCGGCTGGCCTATGATGCATCACCCTATGGGGTAGGAGCGGTTGTCTCCCATGTTATGAAGAACGGCGAGGAAAAGCCTTTTGCATCTCACACTCTTACAGCTAGTGAGCGTAACTATTCCCAAATAGAGAAAGAGGCCTTATCCATCGTGTTGGGACTGAAAAGGTTCCATTCGTATCTGTATGGTCGGAGGTTTACATTGCTTACAGATCATCAGCCGCTGGTCACAATTCTTGAGCCGAAGACTGGTGTACCTCCGCTGGCCGCAGCAAGAATGCAAAGGTGGTCTTTGATGTTAGCAGCTTATCAGTATGAAATTGAGTATAGGAAGTCTGCTGAACATGCAAATGCAGATGCTTTGCCAAGACTGGTACAGGCATCTTTAGAAGAGCAAGGGGAGGAGGAAGAGGTGTATTTGGTCAGTTACCTGGAAGAACTTCCAGTTACAGCCCGCGACATTGCGGCTGCAACTAGAAAAGACCCGGTTTTAGCTAGTGTGTACGACTTCACTTTGCATGGATGGCCCCAAGCGCTCGATGAACCAGTGTTGCAGCCTTTCTTTTCGCGAAAGCAAGAACTTTCCGTTGACCGAGGCTGTGTGTTGTGGGTTTACGTTTGGTTATTCTTGAGAAGTATCGTGTTCGCCTGTTGGATGACTTGCACCAAGAGCATCACGGAATCTGCCGGATGAAGTCGCTGGCGCGGGGTTATTTTTGGTGGCCGGGATTGGATACTGCTATTGTTGAGAGGGTTCAGCAGTGCCATGTTTGTGCTGCCTTGGACAATTCTCCTCCAAGGGCACTATTATACCCTTGGAAGTGGCCTGCTAAGCCATGGCAGCGTATCCACATTGATTTCTTTGAGAATGGCAAGTTGAATTTCTTGATTGTTGTTGATGCCTATTCCAAGTGGTTGGAAGTGATTCCCATGGTTTCCATAACCAGCTTGAAAACCATCGAGGTTTTGCGCTCGTTGTTTGCACGCTACGGAATACCGGAAGAGGTGGTTTCGGACAACGGGCCGCAGCTAGCATCGGAAGAGTTCTCTCAATTCTTGAAGCAGAATGGAGTCAAGTTTACCCGGGTTCCATCGTACCATCCTGCTTCTAATGGAGCTGCTGAACGTTCTGTACAGACCGCCAAGACGTTTTTGACCTTAGCAAGTGCTGGAAGGCAAAGCAAATTGACTCAGTCTGGAGCATAGGCTGGCCAACTTTCTTATTTTGAATCGTAGCACACCTCACACTGTCACTGGGCAGTCTCCCGCTGAGCTGTTTTTGGGAAGGCAGATTAGGAACTGTTTCACATTGGCGTAACCGACCCTTAACAGAGCCGTGGAGGAGCAACAGTTGAAGGAGAAAGAGCACCACGATGAAGGACGAGTGAAACTCCGAGAGTTCAAGTTGAATGAAGTGGTCTTGGTTCGTAATTAGCGACGTGGCGTTAAAAGGTGGATCCCTGGAAGAATCACTCAGGTGAAAGGTCCACGCACTTACCTAGTTCGCTGTGAGCATCAAATACGATTTTGTTCATGTGGGTCATTTGAAGAGTGCTCGCTGGATCCAGTCTTCAAGCTTTGCGAGGGAGAGGAAGATAGTAATTACGCACGAAACTTCCTAAGTTCCCAAGCCGAAGTGAAGAGTGCAGTGTGGAGTCTTTCTGAACCACCGGTTAATACATCCGAGGCAGGAGGAGTTCCGGATGCAGGTAACGTAGAGGAACAGGACACAGCTGGGGTGACACCAGAATCATCATTGGGAGATGCTTTGGAGGGAACAAGTCCCTCAGGGACACCATTGTCACCGCACCCAGCACTGAGGTACCCAAGTCGGGAGAGGAGACCACCACGCAGACTCATATGTGAAATGTGAACATTGTTTAAGTAGATAACGAACGCTGAACATTGTTTATCTGTTAGACGTGCATTTTCTTGTTACTGTTGCTATGCTAACCAACCCATTTATTCGGGAGGAGTGTAATATATGAGGTTCCAGGCTCCTTGTATTTTGCACTTGCGCAGTACATTAAAAATGGAGGACTAGCACATGGTTCGTTTCGTGCTGTAGTTTCATGACTTAAATATTACAAATTTTATTTACCAAGCCGTGATTTTTTCCTTTAAAGTTTCGCAAAATTTCATTGTTTAGGAAAGTGCTGAAGATAGGAATCTTCGGGCGTTTTTAACCAAGTAAAAATGTATTATCTTGCAATATTTTTACCAAATAGTATTGTAACTGGAATACCTTACTTACCTGCCAAAGTTGAACTTGTTTCCTTCAACCGCCTTTCTTCCCGAGGGCTTTGAAAATGGTAAAATTCAAAGGTTTTAGACCGGCGACTATAAAACGAGGAGCAGCATTTCACTTTTTGGCGGTTTTCTAGAAAAACAAAATTCTTTGGAAACTTTGATTGTCATTGTCGAAAATGTTTCACCAAAGGGTTTTTCCTGACTGAAAATGAAGTATTTCGAAATTTCAGTTTTGACGGCAAATTCTCGATATTTACAGACAGCCACTATTAAGCGCCCTATTTTACCCCTAACCAACGGAGAGGTAGACACTCTTGGCTACTAGGATATCTCTTTTTTTGGGGGGGGGGGGGGGGGGAGCGGGGGGCTGCAGCTGTTTAAGTCTTGGTTAGCTGTTAGGTGTTGATATAAATGACTAATGATTTCACATTTTTCATTAATGACACGAACACCTGATCCAGTATAAAAGGCTACTTAAACGTTGAAAACAGTAGAGTTCAAATTATCACAAAGATCTTCCCAAGATTTCGCTGCATACTTTCAACGAATTCGTTTGAATCAGCCCCGTATTATGGAATATCTGCATTCCAGCGAACTCCTGAAAAGAGCACAGTATCTAGTCTGGATAGAGGCAATTTTCCTTGCTATCGTCAATATAATGGCCATCTCCGGAAACATTTCTGTTTGCTACGCCGTGTATAGAAACCAGAGACTTCGTTCGCTTTCCAATATGTTTATTGTAGCGCTAGCTGTCAGTGATTTACTAATATCTGTCAGCTGTATGCCTCTGTCAGTTGCTACTCTCGTTCAAGGCCGATGGATTTTCGGGACCAGTGTTTGTCGACTCCAGGGTGCTGCGATGTTTACGTTTTCATTAGCGTCTCTAAATACCATGGGGGTTATTGGAGTTAGCCGATATTTTTGCGTGGTGAAACCAACGAGGTACATTATATTATTCCAAAGGCAAAGAATTTTGATGTACACTGCGGTAGTATGGTGTATGGCTCTCATTGGTTCGGTGCCTCCGCTAATTTTTCAGACAGGCGGATACACTTTCCAACCAGCAAAAGCAATGTGCATGTACCCATTCCAAAGTAACATTGCTTATACCGTCTTCATCGAATGTGTGTTTGTCGCTGCGCCCTTTAAATTCATCACTTTCTGCTACGCCAAAGTGTTCTACACAGTGTCAAGATCAAATCGTGTTTTCATGCAAGAAAATAACCCTGAACAGCTCAGAGCAAACGTCGAAGAAGCAAAAGTGACCAAGACATTAGCCTTGGTCATGGCCAGTTTCTCCTTATGTTGGCTTCCTATCTGCATTATGGATTACATCGACGCAGCACGCGGGGAGCCCACTTTGCCACGACGGGTATATCTTACTTACGGGTTTCTTGCCTACCTAAGTAGTACAATCAACCCCTTTATATATGGCGCTACCAATAGGCGCTTCAGACAAGAATACAAAACCATTTTGAAAAAGATAAGTTTGATCATTACTTGTGGTCGTTGCAGCTGAAGACAGAATCGAACGTCCGATAATCCAACAAATTTAGCGGTGACCGAGCTTTAAACTATGTAAAAACAAATGTGGAAAACAGGATGTCAATGTTAGACAAGTTCAAGGCCTTTTGAGGTGATACAATGAAGACCTAACAAGTTTAAAACGAAGAGTAGACGAAAGTGCTTTGGAAAAAGAAATAGTTTTACTACTAATAATAATTAACAATTATTCCTCGAGCCCGAATGGACTCTGAGTCAATAGCTCAAACGAAGGCCGAATGGGCTATTGACTCAGGGGCTATAAGGGCGAGAGGAATAATTGTTTTAGTAAAATCCAACTGGTTGGTCGAAAATATCGAGAATAGAAAAAAATTTAGCTACTTAAAGCTAGACTTTAATCCATTTTTGCTGCCTAAAAGCCGGCGCTTTTCGCTACTAGTGGGCTATAACATATAGCCTAGTAGTAGCTCAACCAATCAGAACGCAGCATTGATAATAGACCACTGGTTGGATTTTACTAATAATATAATAATTTACCAATTTATATAGCGCGTATTTACATATGCTGATCAATAGCGCTTTACAATCATATGTTTAAGAGAAAACAAAAGTACATATCTGTGAGAAAAGAATAACCTTAGTTACAAACTATAAAAATACTTCTTAAAAAACGTTTTAAGTCGAGATTTAAAACTGTTAAGTGATATTGCTTGACGAAGCTCCACAGGCAGGCCAGTCCAGAGTTTCGGAGCTGCTGCTGAGAATGATCTTGCTCCCAATGTTGTAAGCATCTTTCCCTTGAGATGGTCCAATAAGAGCTTACCAGTAGACCTAAGGTTATATAATGAATTCGATTTTATACTAATAAGATCGCTAAGATAAGTTTGCGCTAGGCCATAAATACATTTGAAAGTCAAAAGTAAAATCTTATAGTCAATACGCAAAGAAACCGGCAGCCTGTGCAGCTCATAAAGCGGCGCTGTAATGTGAGAAAATTTTCTGATGCCAAGAATAAGTCTTGCTGCTGCATTTTGTACACGCTGTAATTTAGCGATCTCTGCCTTTGGTAAGCCAAACAATAAACCATTGCAATAGTCAAGACGGCTGGTTATAAAAGCATGAACCAAAGTAATTAAAGAATCTCTCTACAGGTATTTGTTAATACGTCTCAAGTTATGCAAATGATAAAATGCCGCATTACAAGCCTTGTTTATATGATCAGTCATGCTTAAGTTGCTGTCAAACCACGATTCAAGGTTTTTAACACATGGGCTTGGACTGATACGATTATTGCCCACAGTAATGGAACACGAAGCTAGTTTATCAAGCTGTTGTCGTGTGCCGACCAACAAAAACTCCGTTTTATCATCATTGATCATTAACCGATCTTGAATCATCCACTTACTCACCGCGTCAATGCACTTTTCTATAGCCTGTATAGCATCAGCTTGAGCAGTGTTGCCGAGTGGTTTAAACCTCAGATACAGCTGCGTATCATCTGCGAAACAGTGAGCATCGGGAGGATAATGTTCCACGATCTTAAACAGCTTAGACGCATGAATTATGAATAGCAAAGGCCCTAAACATGAGCCTTGGGGTACCTCGCAGTTCAAGTCAAAAGAACGAGAGAGAACTCCATGTACAGAAACGCGCTGACTTCTATCAGACAAGTACGATCTAAACCCATTCAGAGCAGTCCAACGTATGCCAACCTCGTCAGATAACCTCTCTAAAAGTATTCGATAATAAACAGTGTCAAAGGCAGCACTGAGATCCAATAAAATTAACCACCACCATCTACACGACTTGCATGTAGATGTTCTCTTATCAATAGAGCAGTTCCACCACCAGATCGATCAGATTGTGTGTGATCAAACAGCTTGTACCTGGGTGGGGTGATTTCGGCTCTGCACGCATCATCAATTTCTGAGAGCCATGTCTCAGTTACTGCGAAAATATCAGCTCCAGATGATTCAACATCTACTGACAGCTACTGACTATGAAGCATCACGGAACAGGCATAAATAGCTATTTTGCTGGCACGGACCAGGGGATTAGGTACGTTAGGAGGAATTATATTCAATTTCTTTGTGACATGTTTAATTGTTCGTTAAAAATTTTAATCAGTCAAGGAGGAGCTTTAGGGGAGCTTAGGGGCATTTTTTCATTTCTGCAGCCATTTCGCTACTGAAGGTGTTTAGCATTATATACCTCTGTCCCCCAGTTGTCTGCATTGCAGCTGATTTTAGCACTTTGGGGTATGCGCTCCTTTGTTTTTTACAAAGTGGTTCCGTATTTATTTTATTTGCATGGTTTTATTTGTCTCCGTCCTTCTGCAAAAATTTAAGCTATACTCTTTTGCCCTCCACTCCCCAACCCTGAGAGGGTACTCCCTATAATGGCTATACATTAAGGCTCCTACCGAAAGCAGTACATTCCTCAGGCTCCCTGGGTATATTAATTAAAGGCCAGGAATTTCACATGATGAGGTATATGAAACAAAAGGGAAATCTTGTTTGAGATATCTAAAAGGGTTTTTAATACAAAATATTTCGAAATGATGCTATTCTCTCGCACTTTGCAATAAAACTGTCACGCGTGGTAATGAACTTAGCTTTTGCACCCTGTAATGACAGGCCATCGCATTTTGTTAGAAAACAAGTTGTCGAGCTCTGTTATCAACGCTATTAAACTTTTTAAGTTGGAAAAGAAACGAAACTCTCGGATGATTGATGTGCATGTACAAGAAAAATCATTTTCGACATTATGATAAGAATTTCAATTACAATAGATGGTTTTTCAAATTCTTATTTAGCATCATTCTTATAAGAGAGTACGAAGCCTTTGTTGCAGTAGGAATAAAGTAAAGTTACTTTCAAGACTAAGAGTAACTGCACTATATCTTCATAAAATAAGACCTTACTATGAAAATACTCAAAAGTAGGTTGAGTTTGATCGTCCGGGTGAGCGTATAGTCCTGAATAGCACTGTTCTTGTTGACAGTGAGTGACGCTTCGACAACCTGTGCGGTGGTTAGGCCTAGATACAAATATCACGAAAATTGCCTAAATATGTTTCCGGAAGTTCCCAGTTGTTTTTCTAAATATCTCGAAAAAGTTCTAAATATCTCAAAAATATCTGGCTTCGTTTCATAAATGTTACTTAACAGTATAAACAACAAAACAAGCCGCTCATCTAAAATTGCGACAGAAATTTCAGTAAATTTCAGGAAATTCAGTATATCCTTGTACAGCATCAAACTCTAAGCAATTTCACATAAATTCAGCCTTGTTTACAGCACCCCTCAGCCTTCAAGAAGACTAGGGCACTGCACTTTAATACAGACAGAGACCGTGAAAGAACATTAGGTGCTGGAGGTCTTAAGTGGTCTAAAAGGGACACTACCGTTTGGTTTGGGCGTGGCTTAAAGGGTACGTCCTCAGCCATTTTGTTGAACATAAGCCACATTGCATATATTAAAAATGGAGAATATAGCTGAATCTGTTTACAACAGGCCCATATGTGGAGATTTGTTTGAATTTCTGTCACTGAAATGCCCATGCCCTAATTAGCATTGAGGTAGCTTCTTAGAAAAAACATGATTTCAGTACTTTTTTCGTAACAAAATTCTAAATATCCCAATTTTTTTCTAAATATCATGAGATTTTCTAAATATCCCCAAATCTTCTAAATGTCTTTAAAAATATCCGGATTATTGTACCTAGGCATAGCGGAAGTCATCTTCAGAGTCAGAATGAGTTGTATCACGCCAATTGATGGTATTATACTCTGGTTATTGCCCTGATTGGTCAATTACGTCGCGATGTTATTGGTCGTCTTCCAGTTAAGCCGTGATGTTATTGGCTATGAAGACTCGTAATGTTATTGGTGCGTTTGGATCCGTCTATTGTTAGTCAAATTGTCACTTGTCCAGTCGTTCTCTCGTAGTAAGTTGTGCTTGATTTTGTCAATAAGCCGTTTTTACGGTGCCGGTAACTGTTGACTACGATTCAGTGGCGTTTGTTTTAAGTTGGTAAACCAGCTTTCTAAAGTGAGTCGTTGATAGTAGTCTGTAGAATACGTAATACCTGTTGCAAAGTCCCAGTCGATTTGATGTTCCGTCTGAAAATGGTGTTCAGCAATGTGATTGTTGACGCCACCATTTCTCGTCGCTCATTTGTTTTCGGTCATTCGCGTGCTAAGGTTTCTGTCGGTTTCAACCATTTAAGTATCCTGGCAGTCGCAGCATTTGATCTTGTATACTGCTCTACTGTCTTTGTCCTTGACGTTAGTAAGTAGTCGTCGTAAAGTGGTTATCGGTTTGTGTGCAACACTTATATTGCAAGCTTGTAGTATACGTGCGATAGTTTCAGAGGTGCCTCTGATGTACGGTATAGTCGCTGTCGTAACAGGGCCAGAGTTGACGTTGGTTTGAGTGTTGGACTACGTTCACCCGGACGATCAAACTCAACCTACTTTTGAAATGACACATGGGTTCAAACCTTTCACAGTTTTATGAAAATACTCTTTAGGAAGATATTGGATGCAAATGAATTAATTTCAAGTTTTAATAAACCTATAAACCAATCACAAACAAGGAAACATCTGCGAAGTGAATGAAGCTTACCCGACTACTTAAGTGATCACTATCGAATTGCCCCGTGCACTGAAAAACATGAGGGACCTTAAGATCTGAGGAAGACGACGGCAGCGAAAACGTCGTTGAAAAGTGAATTCGCGTTCTTTCAATATCTTCATCACGATTACTCTAAGTCACGAACTTTGTCAAATGTAGATGCATATGAACCCTCCTAAAAGTTGAATTCCTAAGAACCATATCCAAGTTCAGAAAGAGAGAGAAAATTGCGTCCTCGCTTTTGTGTACTTCCCCTGTAAAAAGTGAAAATAGGTATTTTCACGTCGCAGTCGTGCAGTGACGGCAAAGAAATGTACAAAAAAGCGTGATGCGCGTGCCAAATTGTTGTTCTGGTTATTAAACCTATTGCTTTTTTTGACGTTCTTGTTGCCGTCGCCGTCGTCGGAACTTAAGCGCCTAGTTTACCCCTAAATGACGGAGAGGCAGACACTCTTGGCTACTAGGATATCTCTTCTTTTGGGGGCAGCTGTTTAAGTCTTGGTTAGCTGTAAACAATGAATTCAAATTAACTTCAAACTTGGTGTTGATATAAATAACTAATGATTTGAAATTTTTCATTAATGACACGAACACCTGATCCAGTGTAGAAGGCTACTTCCCTTAAACGTTGAAAACAGTAGAGTTCAAATTATTACAAAGATCTTCCCAAGATTTTGCTGAATACTTTCAACGAATTCGTTTGAATCAGCCCCGGATTATGGATCATCTGCATTCCAGCGAGCTCCTGAAAAGAGCAAAGCATCTAGTCTGGATTGAAGCAATTTTCCTTGCTATCGTCGATATAATGGCCATCTCCGGAAACATTTCTGTTTGCTACGCCGTCTATAGAAACCAGAGACTTCGTTCGCTTGCCAATATGTTTATTGTAGCGCTAGCCGTCAGTGACTTACTAATATCTGTCAGCTGTATGCCTCTGTCAGTTGCTACTGTCGTTCAAAGCCGATGGGTATTCGGGACTACTGTTTGTCAACTGCAGGGTTTTGCAATTTTTACGTTTGCAATGTCTTCTGTTAATACTATGGGAATTATTGCAATCAGCCGATATTTTTGCGTAGTGAAACCAACGAGGTACATTGTTTTATTCAGAAAACAAAGAATTTTGATGTACACTGCGGTAGTATGGTATATGAATCTCATTGGTTCAGTGCCTCCGCTAATTTTTCAGACAGGCGGATACACTTTCCAACCAGCAAAAGCAATGTCCATGTACCCATTCCAAAGTAACATTGCTTATACCGTCTTCATCGAATGTGTGTTTGTCGCTGCGCCCTTTACACTCATCACTTTCTGCTACGCCAAAGTGTTCTACACGGTGTCAAGATCAAATCGCGTTTTCACGCAAGAAAATAACCCTGAACATCTCAGAGCAAACGTCGAAGAAGCAAAAGTGACCAAGACATTAGCCTTGGTCATGACTAGCTTCGCCTTATGTTGGCTTCCTATCAGCATTATGGATTGCATCGACGCAGCACGCGGGGAGCCCACTTTGCCACGTAATATGTATCTCACATATGGGTTTCTGGCCTACCTAAGCAGTGCAGTTAACCCCTTTATATATGGCGCTACAAACAGGCGCTTCAGACAAGAGTACAAAACTATTTTGAAAAAGATTAGTTTGATCTTTACTTGTGGCCGTTGCAGCTGAAGACAGAATCGAACGTCCGATAATCCGCCAAATTAAGTGGTGTTGGAGCTTTTGTACATACAAGTTGTCGCACTGCGTTATAATCGCCATCAAACTTTTTGATAAACTTGCAAAAGAAATGCCAGTCTCGGGTGATTGGTGTGCATATGTAATAAGAATCATTGTCGGCATCATAATAAAAATGTCAATTAGAATAGATTGTTTTTCAAACTCTAATTTAGTATTATTCGTAATAATAGAGTACGAACGTTTTGTTGCATTTGACATAAACTTAAGTTATATTTCAGACCAACACTGACCGTACATTTTATCTCTTCACAAATGAGAACTTAACTGTATGGAAATATTCTTTAGGAAGATGTTGGATGCGAATGAATTAATTTCAAGTTTTAATAAACCCGTAAACCATTACAAACAAGGAAATGTCTGCGAAGTGAATGAAGCCGACGGACGGCTTAAGTGACAAGTGTCAAATTTCTCCGTGTATTATTGGAAAACAGAGAGGTAGACGCTCTTGACTACTAGAATATTTCTACTTCCGTAGTTTTGGAGATATATTTTGCCACTGTTTAATTCTTGGCTGTGAAAGAAGGAATTCAAATTACTTTCTTGTTTGGTATTTATATAAATAACTACTGAGAAAACATTTTTCATAAATGAGACGAGACAAATACCTGCTGTGAAAAGACTACTTCCTTCAAACATCGAAATCAGCAGAACTCAAAGCATGGCTACATATTAAGGATCTTCACATGAATTCTTTCAACAAATCCGTTTAAGTCAGCCCCGTTATGGAACATTTGCTCTACAGAGAGCTCCTCAAAAGAGCACAACAT
Organism: Porites lutea; assembly: GCF_958299795.1. Lineage (NCBI taxonomy): Eukaryota > Metazoa > Cnidaria > Anthozoa > Scleractinia > Poritidae > Porites > Porites lutea. Next base: position 20,643,269 of record NC_133208.1, read on the forward strand.
TTAATCTGGACTGAAGTAATTTTCCTTGTTATAATCAACATAATGTGGCCATCTCTTGTAACATTTCTGTTTTCTGTAAGGCCCCCTGCAGACCATGTATATAGCAACTGACCAACTACTTTATTTAATATTTACTTGATGACCCCCTCCCCCACTTCATATCTCCTCGTATATGCTCTACAAAGTATATCGTAAATGCTCTTGATTTTTGGCCATCTCAGTTTTAAAAGGAAATAACAGGAACAAGAAATAACAAACGCATTGAACAACTGACTTTTATCTCACTTCGTTGTTTTTTATTTAAATATATAAATATATTGAAAAATATGTTGAAGCAGGCGAAACGTCAAGTTCGATATTATAAAGTCAGTTATACAATGCATTTGTTATTTCTGATGTTTGTAAAAGCAGTTTGTGTATTATTCCTCTACAAACTAATTAAAGTATTAAAATGCATGTACCATACTTTCAACTCATAAAAGTGTTGTTTTGTTAAATAGAAGAAAGGTGATAGATTTTTAAAAAATAGTGCCTTCATGGTGAACACAAATGTAATAACCATGTAAAATATAATTCTTTTCAAATGATTTTCCTATACATTTGTAAAAGGACTACTTTCTTGTTGTTTAATCATGTTTTTCTTGGACTACTAAAGTGACAAGCATTTTGTTATAAGAAAATTCAGTCAGACCAAATATTTAAGCAGATAGGTCTGGATTCTTTATTAGCTAAAATTTGAAATAACAATGAAGTTTAGAGTGCAAACAGAATTTCTGTCAAATACAAATGACTAAGTTGTACAAAATAGTGGTGCTTAAACAAAAAGTAATAGAATTGGCATAACTCTTTTGCAAATCGTCCATATGGCCTTTTTTATCATTGTTATGTCCATCACTTAATTTATTGCCATTAAATCGTTATAAATTTAATTTAGTTTAATTTAACTGCTTTACCCATCTTGGCCAATGGACCCCTCTTACAATATACCTGGCGATCAAACTGCTGACCCCTCCTAAACTTCTTTATAAGAATGTTTAGCCCCCCCCCCCTCTCCTCTAGCCAATCTGATATAGCCTTGATCCCCCCTTCTTTTTTCCCTCCACACCCCCCTTTACATAAATAATGACCGGTCCCTTAGTGATACCATCCTCGGAGACTCAGGGGCAATCAGTCTGGTTGGGAGAAAAGGCGGGAACGAAATTTAAAGTTTTCAAAAATAGAAATAAAAATGACTCCCCTCTTGGTTTTGTTTTGTTATTTACTGCCTCTTTTCGTCTTGAGTCATTTGGAAGATACTTTTTTTTTAACTAGACAGCATTCCTACTTTGGTGTCATGCATTGTGAAAACTCGGTATTTCAAATTGCTTTATTTTCGAAATGAATTATGCTACGGGACTGGAAACTTGTATTAGGATTCATTTTTTGTTTCTCTTTTATTTTGACTTTGCAATTTAATGACGTCACAGTGAAAACCATCTATATAAATAACTACTGAGAAAACATTTTTCGTTAATGATAGATGAAATAAATCATATATGAACAGCGGAAATGAAATGAAAATGAACAAAACATTTTCTATAAATAAGACGAGACAAACACCTGCTGTAAAAAGACTACTTCCCTCAAACATCGAAAACAGCAGAGCTCAAAGCCTGGCCCCAAATTAAAGATCTTCACATGATTTTCCTGAATTCTTTCAACAAATCCGTTTACGTCAGCCCCGTTATGGAACATTTGCTTTACGGAGAGCTCCTCAAAAGAGCACAGAATTTAATGTGGACTGAGGCAATTTTCCTCGCTATCATCAACATATTTCTATGGCCATCTCTGGGAACATCTCTGTTTCCTACGCCCGCGCATAGAAACCAGATACTTCATTCGCTTGCCAATATTATGTTTGTTATAGCACTTGCTGATAGTGATTTCGGTCTGCTGTATGCCTCTTTCAGCACAGGCGGCCCAGACTCTGTGGGAGTTCGTAAGACTTTGATTTTATAAGAGAATGTATGAAAACAAGCAAAATTAAATACGTCCTAAATTCCACTTTTTGACAAAAATAGAGATAAAAATGACTCCCCTCTTGGTTTGGTTTGTTATTCACTTCATCTTTTATTCTTGAGTCATTTGGAAGCCGTTTTATTGACGTTTAACCTCGTCAGATAGCCTCTTTAAAAGTATTCGATGATAAACAGTGTCAAAGGCAGCACCGAGATCCAATAAAATTAACAAAGTGACATGTTGAGAGTTCATCGTTAACAAAATATCGTTCATCACCTAGATAAGTTCCGTTTCATTGCTATGGAATTACCTGTAAGAAGATTGAAGGGCAGGAAAAATAGCATTTGAAACCATGTGATCGTAAACTTGAGTAAAAACGACTTTTTCAGTCAACTCGGATACGTATTGTAAGTTATTAACTGGTCTGTAATTTTTGTACAGCAAATCCAATCCAGGTTGCTTTAAGATAGGATTAATAAGCCCACATTTCCAATCATCCGCAAATTCTCCAAAATTAAGAGACAGGTTGATCATTTTAGTAATGACTGGTAATAGCACATCAGCACAGCTGATTACTAAAGGTGTTGACATCGGATCAAACATACAGCTCTTCTTCGGAGAGCAGCCAATCAACTTACTAACTGCACTTTCAGTTAAAGGGATAAAGCTGTCCAGTGTTCTAGTTGGTAACGTTTTCACATAGTCAAAATGGGAATCATGCAAACAATCAGCTAGTCTGTCCAATTTGACATGGATGGCGTCAATCTTTTCAACAAAGAAGCTACCCATTTCATTGGCTAAAACCAGCTTGTCACTAGTTGGTGGAAAAGGTACTTCATGACCTTGATCTAGCAACCTCTTTGTTGCCGAGAATAGGTTCCTTTGATTGGAGTTATTTTCAGCAATAAAGTCTGAGTAAAACTTACGACAGGCATCATTCATCAGGTAGGTTGTAAAGTTCCTCTTCTTTTTAAATTCAAGCAAATCACGGACACTTCGAGATCGACGCCATTTTCTTTCAGCTCTCTGGCTTTCCCTCCTGGAATCCCTAAGAGCCATTATCTGAGAAAATCGCGAATCGCACGACACTCGTCAAAAAATCGCATTTTTTTTTATTTTGCCAAAACATCCCTTTTAGTGACCTTATTTAAGGAAAAATAGTTTTGGGTTCAAACGATTCATTTTAAAGGAGAAATTAGGAAAAGTTTGAAAAATCGATTTTATGCTCGTTTTTCGCACAAAACACGGCAGGATGCAATGGCAACTTCGAGAGAAGGGTGAACGCGTAAGAAACATTCCCTGACATTGAAACTTCACCGAATTATTATTTTGTTCTTACTCTTGAAAATCCTAAAAGAAAATTTGATAAACAATGCTTTACATTTTTATAATCGACAAGTGTAAAGAGGTCATATTTGTGACGTTAGACGTGCTAGAAAATGAATGCCAACTTTGACTATTAAAAAAGGCCTCTGGTATATGCCGCTTGATCATAAAATCAATATACAATGGAACCTTGGCTTTTGTACTAACTTACTGGAAAGTTTTAGCTCTGGAAATCAAATATCATCCTGACACCAAAGCAAGCGGTGAGAGCAATTGAAATGGGAAATTTATGCAAATTAGACGGCTTGCGGACGGTTGTCAAACTAAAAGAAAGGTTTTACATGAAAGGATTACTCACCATTGCTTGTAACACGTTTTTACGGCAAGGAAAGTTATTTCCAACTTCTTTTGCGTCGTTTTGAGTCACAAAATATATAATTTTTAGCCAAAAGACAAACGTACGTTTGCTCAGCAACTGCGTCCGAATCCGGCCGTGAATCGAAATAAAGTCACAACACGTCGAAGCAAGAGTTACAAGAGTTTTTACTTCAGTCAGGAGGCAAAAGGAATAAAAATTCATCGCAAACTAATGACTTCGATTTTGAAAACCTTTCATCACTTCAATCGTTCGTCGGCTGATAATAAACATCGCATAAGATCGTATGACCTTTGGTGTGACCGGAAATTGGTCACACGCTTTAGTCACGTCATCATGCTGTCACGAAATTTTCGTAGCTGTTGTCAGCAATTTTAATACAGTTTTCACATTTTTTGACAAGAAATCCTCTCATCGCAGTAGAAACAGCCATGCATATTTATTTTTCTTTTATTTACCTACTAGGCTTTGAAACAGCTTTTTTGCCTTCGAAGTACTAAACAGGAGGGGTACCTCGGATTCCAAGTGTCGTGAGTGATCCGTGGAAGCGAAAATTAAGACCAAAAGAGAACGAATATTTTGAATACTTAAGTAAAGCCACAGCTAAAAAAAAAAATTGTTCAAAATATTTTCAAACTAAGAAAAAAACATACTTCGATCATCCCCGTGACTTGGAATCTGGCCAGAGTACCCCCTCCCCCTCCCCTCCTCCCCTATGCCGGGTCAAAATACTAAGTTCCCCCGGCCCAATGTCCCATAGTCAAGGGAGTATACTCTCTTGCTGTAGTAAAGAACTTGCAGAATAATACCAATTCTCCGTGGCCAACGGATTCAACGCTACAGTTTACTTTTGGTTTTGCTTGTTGATTTTTTCGCTATTTGCTCACGATCAGGAGCCTATAACCCCAACCACGACCAAATTATGAAACCTGTTATTACCAGAAAAAAAAAAACACAAAGAAACAGTCAGTCAGATAGACAGTACATAATTAAAAAGACCTCGACTAAGATTAAAAAAAATCAATACATGACACTGTCGAATGCGAAAACCCAGAAACCATTTTGTGGAAAAAAGGTTCGCATACAGCTATCAGCTGCTTTTGTCCACAACTCGCCGGTAGAGGTGCGCGGAAACTAGTGATTGTGAAATGGCTTCAAACTATGATCCTATACTGTTGGAATATTACTTATCACAGAAAGCTACACCTGATTTCTTCTAGCAGACCCAATCCTCTTGGTTCGTGTGGACAAAGTAGCTCATCCCGGCTATTTGCACCATGCTACCATAGTCTCCCTAGATTGCCAAGCCTCGCAAGCAGACCTTCCTGTCCCACGAACGTTGGGTAGGATTGTAGGACGAGCCAAAAGAAAGTGAAGGCTATAGGCTCTCGCGATGATGCAAGGAAGGTCGAGTATTATATTCCCCTATCCTGGTCGCCCAGGGTAAGTCTGCGGAGGAGAGTGACTGAGGAGCTGTATGTTCGAAAAGTTGACTAACGCCCCCGGGACTAACGCTTTCACCCTGCTTCTTCTTATTCGCTTGATAGTGATTTCCTGTTGTTAAACGTTTGAACAACAGGGCCCTAAGTATTGTGTTTCGTCTTGCACTAAAAACCCATAAACCTTATAAATTTCACTACGGGACTTCAACACCTCCCTTGAATGATCCATTTCGCTAAACGGGACCTCAAAACAACGATTCTGTGTATCCTAAGGGAGTGTATACTATACTTTCCTGGCTCTCGTCACTCACAGTGAGGTGATGGTGGCTTACACAGTCCAACCTCCATGTACGACTGCCAATCCAAAAGACCAAATTTTCCCAGTCAAAGCCTTACAGTTGGAACTTCCAGTAAACGACCACCTTCTGTAAGTGACTGCGACCACTTTTTGGGCGTCACGGTTAATTGTTTTCCATAAGCGACCAGTTGACGCATTCTCCGCTCTCTATTTTTGCTGTGTGCACTATGTTCCTTAGAAAATATGAAGACCTTTCGCGACATCGTGGAACTACACATATCCTAACTTAGTAGATGTAGCCAACAAAGTGAAGATTATGTTGTGATTCTAGACTATTCTATATCTCACTCACCTGAATCCCTCTTTAAATTGAGCATGATTTAAAAGCTGTATTTGTCAAAAGAGGTAAAAGATAATATTTTGCCAGGAATTTGTTACACCGCCATTTAATAGAATGTGCCTGGACCTCTTCTCGGAATAGACCCCATGTGGTCCGATTCTTCTAAACGACCACCTCCCGTTTGGGACCACTAAGTCTTTGCATTTTTGGTGGTCGCTTACTGGAGGTACGACTGTATTACTTTGACCTATCAGAGGCATACCGATAATAAAGGGGATCTGGAAGGGGGCATGGATGCGACAATCACATGCACGTCGCTTACTTAAAATAGTAGACATCTAACTGACAATCAAAGTTTGTGCTTATTATTGGGGTTATCTGGTGTTTACTCACCTCCCAAGCTACCCTGGGCGAGCAACTTTTCCTCCATTTCCTTACAAAACTTGGTAAACCATTTACATGGGAAACAAAAGGTTGGTTCGGATAGACGCCTTACTACCAGTAGTGGGCGGAGTTGAGGGCTTCCGGAAGCCAGCCCTCCACTGAGCCGGTAGTGGTGTCCTCACCCTTCCAGCCCGGCTAATATTTCTCCACTTTGGCTCGCCCAGCTACAATCGGCGACAAAATGAGTTGAGACACTTCGCCCAAAAGTAGGCTTTTTTACGTTTTATGAACTTCAAAAGGAGGAAATATAGCTTTCCTCCCCCATCCCCTCCGTACAATGTTGTGCCCTTGTTCTAGCTACCTATAGAAAACAACAAACACCCCAACTTTGAATGGAGGGGACAGGGGAGGGTGCGGATTCGTTTGTTCTCCGAAGTCACCCTATTTGTCTCAACAATTTTGTCGCCGATTGTAGTTGGGACAACACGGTCAAGGCTAGACAAAGACAGCATGCGCAAGCACTGTTGACTCGGACAAAGTGGTCAGTTTTTCCCTCATATAAACGCTCGCAAAAGTTGGCTCGGCTGGGAGGTTGACCTTCTCTCCGGCACAGCTTTTCTCCATCCATGGGTTCCAAACAGTCTTTCAGCAGTCACGTTTGAAATTTATAGGAAAATGATGTAGCACTTCAAAAAATAATAATAATAAAAATACACTTTTTTCACAGCCTGTCAATGCCTAGAAGGTGTCTATAAAAGAAATCAAGTGCAGAACAGGAGTCAATTTCAGTTTTTTGCGCTTTTCACGCTAGCACTGCGAAGCGGACTGGAGGCGCGAGAAACGCGCGATGCATGGGGAACAAGTTCTGCAGGCTATAAAAGAAATTAAAAAATAAATAAATAAATAAAGCAGGCCTGATTTTATTTCGATGAGTCTATTTTTTGTCGAAAGCAAACGTGAAAAATCGTGTTAAAATTCGTGACAGTATGCTAACGTGACTTGAGGGTGTGACCGATTTCCGGTCACACGCCAAAGGTCATACGATCTTGTGTGATGTTTATTATCAGCCGGCGAACGATTGAAGTGATGAAAGGTTTTCAAAATCGAAGTCATTAGTTTGCGATGAATTTTCAATCTTTTGGCCTCCTGACTGAAGTAAAAACTCTTGCAACTCTTGCTTCTAAAGGACCGCAGTGACGTGTTGTGACTTCATTTCGATTCACGGCCGGATTCTGGCGCAGTCGCTGAGCAAACGTGCGTTTGTCTTTTGGACCTTTTGGCTTAAAATTATGGATTTTGTGACTCAAACCGACGCAACAGAAGTTGGAAATAACTTTCCTTGCCGTAAAAACGTGTTACAAGCAATGGTGAGTAATCCTTTCATGTAAAACCTTTCTTTTAGTTTGACAACCGTCCGCAAGCCGTCTAATTTGCATAAATTTCCCAATTCAATTGCTCTCACCGCTTGCTTTGGTGTCAGGATGATATTTGATTTCCAGAGCTAAAACTTTCCAGTAAGTTAGTACAAAAGCCAAGGTTCCATTGTATATTGATTTTACGATCAAGCGGCATATACCAGAGGCCTTTTTTAATAGTCAAAGTTGGCCTTCGTTTTCTAGCATGTCTAACGTCACAAATATGACCTCTTTAGACTTGTCGATTATAAAAATATAAGACATTGTTTTTCAATTTTTCTTCTAAGGTTTTCAAGAGTAAGAACAAAATAATAATTCGGTGAAGTTTCAGTGTCAGGGAATGTTTCTTACGCGTTCACCCTTCTCTCGAAGTTGCCATTGCATCCTGCCGTGTTTTGTTCGAAAAACAGGAATAAAATCGATTTTTTAAACTTTTTTTAATTTCTCCTTTAAAATGAATCGTTTGAACCCAAAACTATTTTTCCTTAAATTAGGTCACTAAAAGGGATGTTTTGGCAAAATAATAAAAAATTCGATTTTTTGACGAGTGTCTTGCGATTCTCGATTTTCTCAGAAAATGGCTCCTAATATCTTCACTAAACCAAGGTACCAAAGGCCTCGGGCTCGTTTATATGTTGTTGAAGGCCCATTGACTCAAGCAGCTCCTTTAAAGAAACACTGTCTGCGTTCCCCGGAACGTCTACATGGATATTAAAATCACCTGCTATCAGTAACGTTACAGATAACATTATGATACTCTCCAAAAGACTCGAAAAATCAGCAAAGAATACACTCGTCGTGACAGGATGGTTACTCGAATAGGGTGGACGGTAAATAATAATAATCTGTAGTTTTCGCGACTGGAACTCGACCATCCAATGAGAAGACTCAAAAGAAGTACGCTCACCAGCATCTACACGACTTGCATGTAGATTTTCTCTTATCAATAGAGCAGTTCCACCACCAGAGCGATCAGATCGTGTGTGACCAAACAGCTTGTACCCGGGTGGGGTGATTTCGGCTCTGCACGCATCATCAATTTCTGAGAGCCATGTCTCAGTTACTGCGAAAATATTAGCTCCAGATGATTCAACATCTACTGACAGCTACTGACTGTGTAGCATCACGGAACAGGCATAAATAGCTATTTTGCTGGCACGGACCAGGGGATTAGGTACGTTAGGAGGAATTATATTCAATTTCTTTGTGACATGTTTAATTGTTCGTTAAAAATTTTAATTGCAGTCAAGGACATCACTTACATTTAGGGGAGCTTAGGAGTATTTTTTCATTTCTGCAGCCATTTCGCTACTGAAGGTGTTTAGCATTATATCCCTCTGTCCCCCAGTTGTCTGCATTGCAGCTGATTTTAGCACTTTGGGGTATGCGCTCCTTTGTTTTGCACAAAGTGGCGCCGTATTTCTTTTCTTTGCATGGTTTTATTGTTTGGGGGTTTTATAACCAAGGGTGCACGGATTAGCTGATGGCAAAATTGCAAAACTGCCAAATGACATCGAAAGCAGTTAAAACTGGTTTTGATGTCCTTTGTTCAGACCTTCATGTCCCTACCCATCTATTCTGGCGGTTTTCTGTTTTGAAACGCAATCCCTCAAGCAGATTACTGGGGATGTCTCCGTCCTTCTGCAAAAAATTAAGGCCATACTCTTTTGCCCTCCCCTCCCAAACCCTGAGAGGGTACTCCCTATAATGGCTATACATTAGGGCTCCTACCGAAAGCAGTACATTCTTCAGGCTTCCTGGGTATATTAATTAGAGGCCAGGAATTTCACATGATGAGATATATGGAACAAAAGGGAAATCTTGTTTGAGATATCTAAGAGGGTTTTTAATACAAAATATTTCGAGGAGATGCTATTCTCTCGCACTTTGCAATAAAACTGTCGTGCTTGATAATGAATTTAGCTTTTGCACCCTGTAATAACAGGCCATCGCATTTTCTTATAAAAAAGTTGTCGCACTCTGCTATAAAAGCCATTAAATTTTTGCAGCTGGAAATTAAAAGAATTGAAACTCTCGGATGATTGATGTGCATGTACAAGAAAAATCATTTTCGACATTATGATAAGTATTTCAATTAGTAAGAATAGATGGTTTTTCAAGTTCTATTTTAGTATTATTCTTATACTGAAGAGAGTACGAAGCTTTTGTTGCATTAGGAATAAAGTAAAGTTATTTTCCAAGATTAAGAATGACTGCACTACACCTTCATAAAATAAGACCTTATTATGAAAATACTCAAAAGTTCCTGAAAATCACTGTTCTTGTTGACAGTGACTGACGTTTCGACAACCTGTGCGATAGTTAGGCCTAGATACAAATATCATGAAAAATGGCAATTTAAATATGTTTCCAGAAATTTCCGATTTTTCTTCTAAATATCTTAAACATAAAATAAAATATTACATTCTCATCTAAAATGGCAACACAAATTTCAGCAAATTTCAGGAAAGTATATTCTTGTACAGCATACAACAAAACTCTAAGCAATTCCACAAAAAGTCAGCCTTATTTACAGTACCCCTCAGCCTACAAGGAGACTAGGGTACTGCACTTTAATACAGGCAGAGATGGTGAAAGAACATTAGGTGCTGGAGCTCTAAAGTGGTCTAAAAGGGACACTACCGTTTGTTTTGTGCGTGGCTTAAAGGGTTCGTCATCAGCCATTTTGTTGAACAATAGCCACATTGCATATATTATAAATGAAGAATATTGCTGAATCTGATTACAACAAGCCCGTATGTGGAGATTTGTTTGAGTTTCTGTCACCGAAATGCCTATGCCCTAATTAGCATTGAAGTAGCTTCCTAGAAAAAACATGATTTCAGCACTTTTTCAAATTCTAAATATCACAATTTTTTCCTGAATATCATGAGATTTTCTAAATATCCCAAAATCTTCTAAATATCTTTAAAAATATTCAGATATTTTTATCTAGGCATAGCAGTAGTCATCTTCAGAGTCAAAATGAGTTGTACCACGCCAGTTGATGGTATTATACTCTGGTTATTGCCCTGACAGACTGGTCAATTACGTCGTTGTTGGCTATGAAGACTCGTAATGTAATTGGTGCGTTTCGATCCGTCTATTGTTAGTCAAATTGTCAGTTGTCCAGTCGTTCTCTCGTAGTAAGTTTTGCTTGATTTTGTCAATTAGTTGTTTGTACGGTGCCGGTAACTGTTGACTACGATTCAAGGACGTTTGTCTTAAGTTAGTAAACCAGCTTTCTAAAGTGTGTAGACTATAGAATACGTGATACATCTCGCAGAGTCCCATTCGATTTGATGTTTCGTCTGTAAATAGTGTTCCGCAATGTGATGGTTGACGTCACCATTTCTGGTCGCTCGTTTGTTTTCGGTCATTCGCGTGCTTAGGTTTCTATCGGTTTCACCAAAGTAAGAAGCCTGGCAGAAGCAGCATTTGATCTTGTATAGTGCTCCCTGTCTGTCCTCCGGTTTGTCTTTGTCCTTGACATTAGTAAGTTATCGTCGTAACGTGGTTATCGGTTTGTGTGCAACACGTATATTATAAGGTTGTAGTATGCTAGCCTGGGTAGATTAAAGTTTTGACGGCGGAGCCGTGTTCCAAAAAAAGGGAGTAGGGACGAGGCGGGTGAAATACCGCCTGCCAGAAAACCCCGGTATTTTGAATAGTCCGCACACCAGTGTGCGGGGAAACGGATTGGTCGAGGGCCATACATATGTCAATCATGTTAGATGAGCCCAATTTAGGGAGCAGATGGCAAACTGAAAAAGACGTACATGTAAAGTGATTGTGATTGTGCTTTAAAAATAGCATAATTGATGACCAAATTTCCGAAATGGCGTCTTAAAACTTCACAGCGCTGGAATTGTCTTAATTTAGCCGTAAGAAACAAAGGTCAAAGAAAATTAAAACACTTTACAACTGCATCTGACATCAAATCCTATCAGGAACACCTACAGAAGAATAAACCACCGGAAATGGTTACTAAGTATGCATGTAACAAACCAGCTTCATGACCTTTTAATGTTAAGCCTAGTGTTGCAAAAAAAGATTTACTGAGTCAAAGTTTAGAATTGTACATGCACTGTGTAGTGCTGGTAACCTTCGAGCGAGAGCCGAGAAAATAAAAAAAACCTCCGTTCAAGCAAACTCACAAGGTCACGTTTCACATTATCACGAGCTTAGGAGTCGTGTTTAGCCTGTCAACGCTTATTTCTAAACTGTCTCGCGTGAAAATAATCGGAAGTTTCAAATTGCAGGTTTCTCTTTGATTGGCTGATTTCATTGGGATCAGCTAACTTGACAAAAGTGGGCGGCATTCGAAAAATCATGGTTCTCTGGCAGGCGGTATTTCTCGCGGCTTCGCCGCTCGTGACGGCTCCGCCGTCAAATCTCACTCGACTATATTACAACGGCCCGGCCGCCAAATCTCACTCGACTACTACACAATACCGCCAGTTACGCAGGCTAGTAGTATACGTGCGATGATTTCAGAGGTGCCTCTGATGTACGGTATAGTCGCTGTCGTAACAGGGCCAGAGTTGACGTTGGTCTGACTGTTGGAGTACGTTCAGCAAGACGATCAAACTCAACCTACTTTTGAAGTGACTCATGAGTTCAAACCTTTCACAGTTTTATAAAAATTCTCTTTAGGAAGATATTGGATGCAAATGAATTAATTCAAATAAACCCATAAACCCATAAACCAATCACAAACAAGGAAATGTCTGCGAAGTGAATGAAGCTTACCCGACTACTTAAGTGACCACTATCGAATTGCCCAATTCATTGGAAAACGTTAGGGACCTTAAGATCTGAGGACGGCGACAGCAGCGAAAACGTCGCTGAAAAAGTGAATTCGCGTTCTTTCAATCTTCATCGCGATTACTCCAAGTCACTAACTTTGTCAAAGGTGAACCCTTCTAAAAGTTGAATTCCTAAGAACCATATCCAAGTTCAAAAGAGAGAGGAAATTTCGTCGTCGCTTAATTGTGTACTTCCGCTGTAAAAAGTGAAAATAGACATTTTCACGTCGTAGTCGTGCAGAGATGGCAAAGAAATGTACAAAAAAGCGTGATGCACGTGCAAAATTGTTTTGTTTATTGAACCTATTGCTTTTTTGACGTTCTTGTTGCCGTCGCCGTCGTCGGAACTTAAGCGCCCTAGTTTACCCCTAAATGACGGAGAGGCAGACACTCTTGGCTACTAGGATATCTCTTCTTTTTGGGGCAGCTGTTTGAGTCTTGGCTAGCTGTAAACAGTGAATTCAAATTAACTTCAAACTTGGTGTTGATATAAATAACTATTGATTTGACATTTTTCATTAATGACACGAACACCTGATCCAGTATAGAAGGTTACTTCCCTTAAACGTTGAAAACAGTAGAGTTCAAATTATTACAAAGATCTTCCCAAGATTTCGCTGAATACTTTCAACGAATTCGTTTGAATCAGCCCCGTATTATGGAACATCTGCATTCCAGCGAGCTCCTCAAAAGAGCACAGTATCTAGTCTGGATTGAAGCAATTTTCCTTGCTATCGTCGATATAATGGCCATCTCTGGAAACATTTCTGTTTGCTACGCCGTGTATAGAAACCAGAGACTTCGTTCGCTTATCAACATGTTTATTGTAGCGCTAGCTGTCAGTGACTTACTAATATCTGTCAGCTGTATGCCTCTTTCAGTTGCTACTCTCTTTCAAAGGCGATGGATATTCGGGACTACTGTTTGTCAACTACAGGGTTTTGCGATGTTTACGTTTTCATTAGCGTCTCTAAATACCATGGGGCTTATTGCAGTTAGCCGATATTTTTGCGTGGTGAAACCAACGAAGTACATTGTTTTATTCAGAAAACAAAGAATTTTGATATACACTGCGGCAGTATGGTGTATGGCTCTCATTGGTTCAGTGCCTCCGCTAATTTTTCAGACAGGCCGATACACTTTCCAACCAGGAAAAGCAATGTGCATGTATCCATTCCAAAGTAACATTGCTTATACCGTCTCCATCGAATGTGTGTTTGTCGCTGCGCCCTTTACACTCATCACTTTCTGCTACGCCAAAGTGTTCTACACAGTGTCAAGATCAAATCGTGTTTTCACGCAAGAAAATAACCCTGAACAGCTCAGAGCAAACGTCGAAGAAGCAAAAGTGACCAAGACATTAGCCTTGGTCATGGCCGGTTTCTCCTTATGTTGGCTTCCTATCAGCATTATGGATTACATCGACGCAGCACGCGGGGAGCCCACTTTGCCACGTAAGGTGTATCTCACATACGGGTTTCTGGCCTACCTAAGCAGTGCAGTTAACCCCTTCATATATGGCGCTACCCACAGGCGCTTCAGACAAGAGTACAAAACTGTTTTGAAAAAGATTGGTTTGATCTTTACTTGTGGCCGTTTCAGCTGAAGACAGAATCGAACGTCCGATAATCCGCCAAGTTTACTGGTGTTGGAGCTTTAAATTTTGTACATACAAGTTGTCGCACTGCGTTATAATCGCCATTAAACTTTTTGATAAACTTGGAAAAAAAATGCAAGTCTCTGACGATTGGTGTGCATATTTATCAAGAATCATTGTCGGCATCATAATAAAAATTTCAATTAGAATAGATTATTTTTCAAACTCTAATTTAGTATCTTCCTAATAATAGAGTACGAACGCTTCGTTGCATTTGACATAAACTTAAGTTATATAGTCAGACCAACACTGACCGTACATTTATCTCTTCACAAATGAGACCTTAACTGTATGAAAATATTCTTTACGAAGATGTTGGATGCGAATGAATTAATTTCAAGTTTTAATAAACCCGTATACCATTACAAACAAGGAAATGTCTGCGAAGTGAATGAAGTCAACGGACAGGTTAAGTGACAAATGTCAAATTTCTCCGTGTATTATTGGAAAACAGAGAGGCAGGCGCTCTTGGCTACTAGAATATTTCTACTATTTGGAGGTATATTTTGCCACTTTTTATTCTTGGCTGTGAAACAAGGAATTCAAATTACTTTCTTCCATGGTATTTATATAAATAACTACTGAGATCTAGAAAACATTTTCATAAATGAGACGAGACAAACACCTGGTGTAAAAAGACTACTTCAAATAATATATCAAACATTAGATGCAGTGTTTCATCACCAGATGAAACACCGAGAAGAGAGTTGAAAATACGACGCGCAGCGGAGTATTTTTGACGAACTTCGAGGTGTTTCATCTGGTGATGAAACACTGTGTCGAATGTTTGATATTTCTTCTCAAACAAAATCATTTTTGAAGGAGAAATTAAGGATGCAAATACTAAGCAGTGTTTCATCCGATTTCCAAACACTCATTAAACATTAATTTCCTTTGTATTTTCTTAATGAATTATTAATGAGTTTGAGAATAAAAGATCGAAAACAGCAGGGCTCAAAGCCTGGCTACAAATTAAAGATCTTCACATGATTTTCCTGAATTCTTTCAACAAATCCGTTTACGTCAGCCCCGTTATGGAACATTTAGTCTACAGAGAGCTCCTCAAAAGAGCACAGCATTTAATGTGGACTGAAGCAATTTTCCTCGCTATCATCAACATAATGTGGCCATCTCTTGTCACATTTCTGTTTCCTATGTAGAGGGGGGAGGGAAAAATATGTTGAAAAGATCAAAATTTCTGTATGGCCCCCCTGCAGACCATGTATATAGCAACTGAGCAACTACTTTATTCAATACTTACTTGATGACCCCCTCCCCACCTCATATCTCCTCTTATATGCTCTACAAAGTATATCGTAAATGCTCTTGATTTTTGGCCATCTCAGTATTAAAAGGAAATAACAGGAACAAGAAATAACAAACGCATTGAATAACTGACTTTTATCTCACTTGGTTGTTTTTGATTTAAATATAGTTACTACTCATGTTAACGGTCACTGCTGAAGATGTATGTTGAAGTAGGCGAAACGTCAAGTTCGATATTATAAAGTCCGTTATACAATGCATTTGTTATTTCTGATGTTTGTAAAAGCAGTTTGTGTATTATTCCTCTACAAAGTAATTAAAGCATTAAAATGCATGTAACATACTTTCAACTCATAAAAGTGTTGTTTTGTTAAATAGAAGAAAAGTGCTAGACTTTTAAAAATAGCGCCTTTATGGTGAACACAAATGTAATAACCATGTAAAATATAATTCTCTTCAAATGATTTTCCTACAGTTGTAAAAGGACTACTTTCTTGTTGTTTAATCATGTTTCTCTTGGACTACTAAAGTGACAAGCATTTTGTTATAAGAAAATTCAGTCAGACCAAATATTTAAGCAGATAGGTCTGGATTCTTTATTAGCTAAAATTTGAAATAACAATGAAGTTTAGAGTGCAAACAGAATTTCTGTCAAATACAAATGACTAAGTTGTACAAAATAGTGGTGCTTAAACAAAGCTACCTTATTATAGGAAATAAACGCTCCACGAAATTAAGGTATTGGAAATTTACGCGACTTAAATTAACGCGAATTTAATGGAAAAAGACTTTCGAATAAAGAAAATTAACGCGAAAGAGGAGGTAGAATTTCATAATAAAGGAAAATAACGCGATTAAGGCACAGTTGGTCAAAGGAGAAGATATTGACATCACTTCTGACAGCGACCACGATGAAGATGAACTCGAAATATTGTAAACCTTCGCCTTACCTTTTGTGAAAGACGAAAAATAAAGGGTAAACGGAAAGAGAGAAAGCTTGTAGTTAATGTTTTTAGGTGCCAAGAATGTGGTACTAAAAAGTGATACTAAAAAGTGATACTATCCTCGGAGACCCAGGGGAAATCAGTCGGAGCGGGAGAAAAGGCGGGACGAAATTTAAAGTTTTCAAGTACGGGTGAAAGAGCCCCTGGGTACCGACTGTCATCAAACTATTTCCAAAACTTTAAGCGGATGCCGGCTCCTGATTGGGCACAAAAAATTCTTTGTATTATTGTGCCCAATCGGCGAACAGTTTCTCCTGAGTTCTTTATGTGAGTTCGTACACGACGGCTATTGTCTTGCCACATTTGCCCTGTTCGTTCACTAAGCTTGTGCGTGCTTCTACTTTCCTAACCAGAAACGAAGGAACAACCGATCAGACGAAAAAACGTTTGGGATGCTATCAGCAGGAGCAATTCAATTTGCCCCGAGAATATTCTGTTTTTGACTCATCACAATATATCGTAAATAACTGGAAGTTTAAGATGCCGCGGTGACGAGAAAGTCAAATAAGCGATAACTTGACAAGGCAAAAAAAAGCTTTGCACATGCATCACACTTTTTTGTACATCGTGAAAATGCCTAATCAGTCATGTTTTGTGAAGGACGTAAATAAGCAATGACAAAATTCATTCTCTTCATGAACTTGAATATGGTTGATAGAAATTCAGCTCCAGAAGAGTTCGCTTGCATTTGAGAAAGTAAGTGAGTTCGACTAATCACTATAGAAACTGAAGTCGTCGTGGTATCTTTTAAAAACTCCCTAATATTTATGCAGGACGTGACAGATGCAAGCTTTAATACCTGTTGCAAGCTCAAACTTGTATTTTTGGAAAAGCGCGCGTCTTTAGTTTCGGGCAGACAGTATTTTGAAATCAGACGGGGATTTTATTTGAAAGTGAAAGTTTCCTGACTGCGTGCATTTCTGTGCATGAGCCAGACAAGCCGTGATCGAGACAATAGCCTTCGTGCACGAACTCACGAAAAGAACTTAGGAGAAACTGTTTGCCGATTGGGCACAATAATACAAAGCATTTTTTGTGCCCAATCAGGAGCCGGCATCCGCTTGAATTTTTGGAAGTAGCTAGGTGAGAGTCGGTACTAGGGGCTCTTTCGCCCGTACTTGAAAACTTTCATCCTGCCTTTTCTCCCGACCCGACTGACTACCCCTAACCTGAGATCAGGCTCTATTTTCGCTTCGCTTTGAAAATTACATTCCGGCGGGCAAGACGAAAGCTGTAGCCGTTAGAGAGAATGTATGAGAACCGCTCAAATTGGGCCTGATCTCAGTTTAGACTGCCCCTGGGTCCCCAAGGATGTTAGTAATACCTGTCTACTGCATGCCCCTTTCAGCACAGGCGGCCCAGACTATGTGGGAGTTCGTAAGACGTTGATTTCATAAGAGAATGTATGAAAATAAGCAAAAAAAGGCCTAAATTCCATTTTTTGGACAAAAATAGAAATAAAATTGACTCCCCTCTTGGTTTTGTTTTGTTATTTACTGCCTCTTTTCGTCTTGAGTCATTTGGAAGATACTTTTTTTTTTTTGGTGTCATGCATTGTGAAAACTCGGAATTTCAAATTGCTTTATTTTCGAAATGAATCATGCTACGGGACTGGAAACTTGTACAAGGATTTATTTTTTGTTTATCTTCTATTTTGACGTTACAATTTAATGACGTCAGTGTGAAAACCATCTTTATAAATAACTACTGAGAAAACATTTTTCGTTAATGATAGATGAAATAAATCATATATGAACAGCGGAAATGAAATGAAAATGAAGAAAACATTTTTTATAAATAAGACGAGACAAACACCTGCTGTAAAAAGACTACTTCTCTCAAACATCGAAAACAGCAGAGTTCAAAGCCTGGCCACAAATTAAAGATCTTCACATGATTTTCCTGAATTCTTTCAACAAATCCGTTTACGTCAGCCCCGTTATGGAACATTAGCTTTACGGAGAGCTCCTCAAAAGAGCACAGCATTTAATGTGGACTGAGGCAATTTTCCTCGCTATCATCAACATATTCTTATGGCCATCTCTGGGAACATTTCTGTTTCCTACGCCCGTGCTTAGAAACCAGAGACTTCATTCGCTTGCCAATATTATGTTTGTTATAGCACTGGCTAATAGTGATTTAGTAATACCGGTCTGCTGTATGCCCCTTTCAGCACAGGCAGCCCAGACTCTGTGGGAGTTCGTAAGACTTAAAAGCATTGAGACATTCCAATTCAGTTAAATAACCTTCAATGGAATCGCGTTCTTCGTTGATTAAAACGGTGTCGTTCTCTGAGAAAGAGGAGTCAGTTTCTGGAAGAATCGAGTCAGTTTTCAACTTAGAAGAATAAAGATCCTTAAAGAAAGACTCGCATTCCTGAAGGATTTCCTTATCTGTGGTTGCAAAGTCGTTTTCACTTTTCTTTAAGCGACTAATTGTTCCCTGTCTGTAGTGTCGTTTTTCTAGATTTAGAAAGTATTTTGTGTTTTTTTCTCCTTCATTATGCCACCGGGTTCTCGACACCCCTTGTACGATACTCAATAATTACTTCCATCTCACTTCTAAGATTGTCAAGTTTTGACTGTAGCAGCGATTTTTGTGTGTCGCTTAGGGCAGTGTTTTCATCCAATTCTTTCTCCAAACCTGATATTTCTTTGTAAAGGATATCCTCGCGGGACTTAGTTTTGTAGTTTTTAGCTGCTGCATATGCAATCGATTTTTCTCTTACTTTCATTTTGATCATATCCCAGAGCAGGGCCTGATTAACCGAGTTGTCAGACTGGTATTCGCTTTTTGTTTGGTAAATAGTTGCTTTGATTAAGTTCAAATATTCCTCCTCTTTCAAGAGCGAGGTGTTTAGCTTCCAAAAGCCTCTTCCTCTTGGGTTGTAGTGTAAGGCTATTTTAAGCAATATCATTGAATGATCGGTTTTGTACCCGGGCACAATGTCTGCCAAGTTGGTATCACAGATTAAATCTGAGCTTATTAAAAAGAAGTCAAGTCTGCATTGAATTTCTGGCTTCTTCCAGCGCCATGTATATCTGTGTTTATCAGCGTTCAGCGTTCTCCATATATCAGTTAAGTTAAGTTCTTCGCAATTTTGATTGATTATTTTCAAAGCATTTTGGTAGGTTCTGGGAAGGCCGCCCTGCTTATCCTCCTTAACATCCAACACGAGATGGAAATCACCTCCCAAAATTATTTCTTCGCACGCAAAATCGTGTAAGTGATCAAAAACTTGTTTAAAAAAGAACGGGTCGTCTTCATTAGGAGCGTAAATGTTTGCCAGGGTAAAAAGTTTTTCGTCAGTTTTAATATCGCATACAATATAACGTCCGGAGGGGTCCGAAAAGGTTTTCAAAATATCAAATTTAAAATTGTTGTTAAAGAGAATACAAACGCCTGCTGAGCTTCCTGAAAAGCAACTAAAGAGCGCTTTATAGCCCCATTCAGATCTCCACGTGTCAATAGTTGCCTCCGTACAGTGTACCTCTTGCAAAAAGATAATTGATTGTTGTTTGTTTCTGAGCCAGTTGAAAGTCTCTCTCCTCTTGTTATTGTTTCCTATTCCCCTGACATTCATAGATGCAATTTTTAGGTCAGCCATTACTACAGTTAATTGCAAGGTATTGTTTTAAACAGTAAACCAGCAAAGATGAGGTGTTACCTGTTTGATTTGCATCTTTTGAGCAGAAGCGGTATTTCGAATGCAAAACTGTTCGGGTTGATTTCCATAAACAAACATTTGTTGGGCGAAGTTTCATAGAATCAAGATTAGAAGATTTTTCAAAGAAACTAATTATATATCTGTAGGACGCTTTTTCCCCGACCAAATAAAAAGGAAAACATACATGTAAATGTACACACCAAGAGAAATAAAAAAGATCACTGACTGAGCGCGGCATTTGTATGGAAAAACTAGCTTGCTTAGTTTCGAGAGTCGAGAAGGCAAGCAAAGTTTAAGAAAAGAGATGTATTCCGAATAGAAGCGTGTTTTCCGTCCAGTCCACCTATCATAATTTCGAGTAAATACAAAAATCTTCAGGTGAAATAACGGACATAATTTGTTAAAGAAAAAAACTTAAAGTTAAAGCGTGAATGTTTAAGACTTGTGTTATTAAACTCAGTTCTAATGGCATTCCAAAAAGCCACAATTTCCCTCTTATGAACAGTTTGTCAGGCTGGGCTTTGCTGAAAGCTGCGGGAATGTTGTTGCGTCTTGCCTTTTTGAAGGTTTCCATCTGCGCTCTCCTACGTTCGACGATCTCAAACGGAAGATCTTGGTACATTTTGTAGTTTGTTCCTCGTAGACGATGTCCCAGCGAAAGAAGCTTTTCACAGTCCTTATATCGTAGAAATCTAGCAAGTATGGGTCTGGAACTTTCTCCTCTCTTTTTTCCTAGACGATGAACTCCCTGTATTTCAACATTGGCAGCGTCGCCAAAACCCAATTCCGTTTCCAGAAAGGTGCGCAGCGCCATCTCCGTGTCCTCTTTGTTCGTTTCTTGTTCTGGAATGGCGGTTTTCAAACTTAATGTTTTCGAGCCTAGAATATGCTTCCAGATATAAGTTCTTATCCTCGATCAGTTTAAAATTGGCACGGAGTTCATCATTCTCTTTCTGTAGGGCCGCTAGGCTCGATTTTGTGCTGTCTTCGAGCTTTTTTATTCTCTCGGATGTCGTCTTTTTATCTGTTTCGTTTGCGTTTAAACTTTCCTTAAGATCTTCAACATCACGCTTGGTGGTAGCGTACGCATCTTCGAGAGTATGTATTCTTCCTTCTAACTTCCCGAAAGACTTCCCGAGGTTATTCATTGCTTCTTCGATGGCATCCAGCTTTTCAAGCTTCTTAAGAATATCTTGCAGTGGTTTTTGAAGGCCTTCAGCCATATTCAGAGCATATAGAATAATATCGCCACCTTCTTCTTCGCGTTCGCCTTCGGAAGAATTAGAACTATCACACTCTTTAAGTTTCTTTGGTTCTGGCGAGGTATCTAGAGAACTATCGGAGGATAGCTGTCTTGTTCTTCTTTTACTTAGCAATAGCTTAAAAAATTCTTCCATTAAATCATCCACGGCAAAAGAGTAGTGTTATTAGGCGGACGGTCTTTCGGCACGTCTTCACACCGCCATTGCTTCCCAGTCTCAAGACTCTCTCAAGACTGAGGCCAATATGTTTGTTATAGCACTGGCTGTTAGCGATTTATTAATATCTGTTTGCGGTATGCTTTTTTCAATTGCTTCTCTCGTTCAAGGCAGATGCATATTCGGGACTACTGTTTGTCGACTGCAGGGCTTTGCAATTTTAACGTTTTCGATATCATCTCTACTTACCATGGGGGTCATTGCAGTTAGCCGATATTTTTGCGTGGTGAAACCAACGAGGTACATTGTATTATTCCGGAGGCAAAGAATTTTGATGTACACTGCGGCAGTATGGTGTATGGCTCTCTTTGGTTCAGTGCCTCCGCTAATTTTTCAGACAGGCCGATACACTTTCCAACCTGGAAAAGCAATGTGCATGTACCCATTCCAAAGTAACATTGCTTATACCGTCTTCATCGAATGTGTGTTTGTAGCTACGCCCTTTACACTCATCACTTTCTGCTACGCCAAAGTGTTTTACAAAGTGTCAAGATCAAATCGTCTTTTCACGCAAGAAAATAACCCTGAACAGTTCAGAGCAAACGTCGAAGAAGCCAAAGTGACCAAGACGTTAGCCTTGGTCATGGCCGGTTTCTCCTTATGTTGGCTTCCTATCTGTATTATGGATTACATCGACGCAGCGCGCGGGGAGCCCACTTTGCCACGACAGGTATATCTTACATACGGGTCTCTGGCCTACCTAAGTAGTACAATCAACCCCTTTATATATGGCGCTACCAATAGGCGCTTCAGACGAGAGTACAAAACCATTTTAAAAAAGACAAGTTTGATCTTTACTTGTGGTCGTTGCAGCTGAAGACAGAATCGAACGTCCGATAATCCACCCAATTTAGCGGTGACCGAGCTTCAAATTATGTAAAAACAAATGTGGAAAACACGATGTCAATGTTAGACAAGGCCTTTTGAGGTGACCTAATAAGTTTAAAACGAAGAGTAGACGAAAGTGCTTTGGAAAAAGAAATGATTTTACTGACAGTGTAGCATCACGGAACAGGCATAAATAGCTATTTGGCTGGCACAGACCAGTGGACTGGATACGTTAGGAGGAATTATACTGATTCAATTTCTTTGTGACATGTTTCATTGTTCGTTACAAATTTTAATCAGTCAAGGACATCACCTACATTTAGGGGAGTTTAGGGGTATTTTTTCATTTCTGCAGCCATTTCGCTACTGAAGGTGTTTAGCATTATATACCTCTGTCCCCCAATTGTCTGCACTGCAGCTGATTTTAGCACGTTGGGGTATGCGCTCCTTTGTTTTGCACAAAGTGGCGCCGTATTTATTTTCTTTGCATGGTTTCACTGTTTGCGGGTTTTATAACTAAGGGTGTACGGATTAGCTGATGGCAAAATTGCAAAACTGCCAAATGACATCAAAAACAGTTAAAACTGGTTTTGATGTCCTTTGCTCAGACCTTCAGGTCCCTATCCATCTATTCTGACGCTTTTCTGTTTTGAAACGCAATCTCTCAAGCAGATTACTGGGGATGTCTCCGTCCTTCTGCAAAAAATTAGAGACGCACTCTTTTGCCCTACCCTCCCCAACCCTGAGACGGTACTCTCTATAATGGCTATACATTAAGGCTCCTACCGAAAGCAATACATTCTTTGGGTTTCCTGGGTATATTAATTAAAGGCCAGGAATTTCACATGATGAGGTATATGAAACAAAAGGGAAATCTTCTTTGAGATATCTAAAAGGGTTTTAATGCAAAATATTTCGAAAAGATGCTATTCTCTCGCACTTTGCAATAAAACTGTCACGCTTGGTAATGAATTTTGCTTTTGTACCCTGTAATGACAGGCTATTAAACTTTTTAAGTCGGAAAAGAAGCGAAATTCTTGGATGATTGATGTGCATGTACAAGAAAAATCATTTTCGACATTATGATAAGAATTTCAATTAGAATAGATGGTTTTTCACATTCTAATTTAGCATCATTCTTATATGAGAGTACGAAGGCTTTGTTGCATTAGGAATAAAGTAAAGTTATTTTCAAGCTTAAGAATCCCTGCACTATATCTTCATGAAATGGGACCTTATTATGAGAATACTCAAAAGTAGGTTGAGTTTGATCGTCCGGGTGAACATAGTCCTGAATAGCACTGTTCTTGTTGACAGTGGGTGACGCTTTGACAACCTGTGCGGTAGTTAGGCCTAGATACAAATATCACGAAAATTGCCTAAATATGTTTCCGGAAATTCCCGATTGTTTTTCTAAAAATCTCGAAAAAGTTCTAAATATCTCAAAAATATCTGGCTTCATTTCATAAATATTACAGTAAAAACACCAAAAAAAGCTCCTCATCTAAAATGGCAACAGAAATTTCAGCAAATTCCAGGTACTTATATCCTTGTACAGCATACTACAAAACTCTACGCAATTTCACATAAATAAAGCAGTCCCTCAGCCTACAAGAAGACTAGAGCACTGCACTTTAATACAGGCAGAGATCGTTGAAGACGGTCACCGGCATTAGGCGTTGGAGCTCTAAAGTGGTCTAAAAAGGACACTACCGTTTGGTTTGTGCGTGGCTAAAAGGGTTCGTCATCAGCCATTTTGTTGAACATTAGCCATACTGCATATATTATATAAATGGAGAATATTGCTGAATCTGATTACAACAGGCCCATATGTGGCGATTTAATTGAATTTCTGTCACTGAAATGCCCATGCCCTAATTAGCATTGAAGTAGCTTCCTATAAAAAACATGATTTCAGTAGTAGTTTTTTCGTAACAAAATTCTAAATATCCCAATGTTCTCCTAAATATCATGAGATTTTCCAAATACCCCAAAATCTTCTAAATATCTTAAAAATATCCGGATACTTGTATCTAGGCATAGCGGTAGTCATCTTCAGAGTCAAAATGATGAAATGACAAGGAAATGTCTGCAAAATGAATGAAGCTTACCCGACTACTTAAGTGACCACTATCGAATTGCCCCGTGCATTGGAAAACGTTACGGACCTTAAGATCTGAGGACCGAGACGGCAGCGAAAACGTGGCTGAAAAAGTGAATTCGCGTTCTTTCAATCTTCATCGCGATTACTCCAAGTCACTAACTTTATCAAAGGTGAACCCTCCTAAAAGTTGAATTCCTAAAGAACCATATCCAAGATCAAAAAGAGAAAGGAAATTTCGTCGTCGCTTAATTGTGTACTTCCGCTCTAAAAAGTGAAAATAGGCAAACTAACTAATAATCTGACATTTTTCATTAATGACACGAACACCTGATGCAGTATAGAAGGCTACTTCCCTTAAACGTTGAAACCAGTAGAGTTCAAATTATTACAAAGATCTTCTCAAGACTTCGCTGCATACTTTCAACGAATTCGTTTGAATCAGCCCCGTATTATGGAACATCTGCATTCGATCGAGCTCCTCAAAAGAGCACAGTATCTAGTCTGGATTGAAGCAATTTTCCTTGCTATCGTCAATACAATGGCCATCTCCGGAAACGTTTCTGTTTGCTACGCCGTCTATAGAAACCAGAGACTTCGTTCGCTTGCCAATATGTTTATTGTAGCGCTAGCTGTCAGTGATTTACTAATATCTGTCAGCTGTATGCCTCTTTCAGTTGCTACACTCGTCAAAAGCCGATGGATATTCGGGACTACTGTTTGTCAGCTGCAGGGTTTTGCAATTTTTACGTTTGCAATGTCTTCTCTAAATACTATGGGGATTATTGCAATCAGCCGATATTTTTGCGTAGTGAAACCAACGAGGTACATTGTTTAATTTTATTCAGAAAACAAAGAATTTTGTTGTACACTGCGGCAGTATGGTTTATGGCTCTCATTGGCTCAGTGCCTCCGCTAATTTTTCAGACAGGCCGATACACTTTCCAACCAGGAAAAGCAATGTGCATGTACCCATTCCAAACTAACATTGCTTATACCGTCTTCATCGAATGTGTGTTTGTCGCTGCGCCCTTTACACTCATCACTTTCTGCTACGCCAAAGTGTTCTACACAGTTTCAAGATCAAATCGTGTTTTCACGCAAGAAAATAACCCTGAACAGCTGAGAGCAAACGTCGAAGAAGTCGAAGTCAAAGTGACCAAGACATTAGACTTGGTCATGGCCAGTTCCCCCTTATGTTGGCTTCCTATCTGTATTATGGATTACATCGACGCAGCACGCGGGGAGCCCACTTTGCCGCGACAGGTATATCTTACTTACGGGTTTCTGGCCTACCTAAGTAGTACAATCAACCCCTTTAAATATGGCGCTACCAATAGGCGCTTCAGACGAGAGTACAAAACCATTTTGAAAAAGATAAGTTTGATCTTTACTTTTGGTCGTTGCAGTTGTAGACAGAACCGAACGTCCGATAATCCAGCAAATTTAGCGGTGACCGAGCTTTAAATTATGTAAAAACAAATGTGGAAAACAAGATGTCAATGTTAGACAAGTTCAAAGCCTTTCGCGGTGATGCAATGAAGACCTGACAAGCTTACAACGAAGAGTTGACGAAAGTGCTTTGGAAAAAGAAATGGTTTTACTGACAGTGTAGCATCACGGAACAGGCATAAATAGCTATATTTTGCTGGCACGGACCAGTGGACTGGATACGTTAGGAGGAATTGTATTCAATTTCTTTGTGACATGTTTCATTGTTCGTTACAAATCAGTCAAGGACATCACTCACATTTAGGGGAGCTTACTTTTAATTTCTGCAGCCATTTCGCTTCTGAAGGTGTTTAGCATTACATACC